>NC_136065.1:1017675460-1018251215 GCF_964261635.1 Lissotriton helveticus | reverse complement strand
ATAGCGACTGGGAGTGGTGCAAACTGGAATGCTACACCCTTTCAAATGTAGGGTTTCTGGGACATTCAGAAAGAGGTAACAGATTGTCAACATCTACTGGCTTGTTGGTGCACTGGAAATAAATCATATGGCACTGCATTGTAAAGTTATTGCAACACAGAGGAAAAGCTCACTGTAATGTATGTCAATCTGCTTGGTCCCAGTCGGACACACCGGGGCCACTGGCCCAGCCGCTGAAGCCCGTTACAGTATTTTTGCCGTTATCAAGCAAAGAAAGAGTGTTCAGAAAACAATTTCTCCCTAATTATTTAGTTACCTCTCGGAATTAGCCATTGGGCCACAGTTTCGCCACTTCAGGTTCTCCACCAGCTCGCAGCGCCCTTCTTACAGACCCGGAGGTGCAAGTACATCCATGATTTCACTTGCTCCGCAGCGATAAAACTGTGGAATCAGCTTCCAGATTAAGAAGAAATTCTGACTTCAATCCAGCTACTTCCACCTCTTGGGGGGGGCGGGGGGGGGGTCTTCGAAAGACAAGAACTAGGGCTTCTCCACATGGCAAAGCGCCCAGCAGCCTTTTATCATGACCAGCATATAAAATAGGGTCTAGAAAGCTATAATTCATAAGCAACTGATTACAGCCCAGGCCTGTGAACTGGTGTTGTCGATGAGTGGGCAAACCATGAGCTTGCTGGTACTGAGGTAACGCTCGGAATGCAGGCATCACTGCTATAAAAGAACAAAAATGTAAAAATATGGAAAGCATGCTCAGCTGCACTGTATGGATGGTATACATGAAGAGGGGCATCGCAAGCAGACACTAAATGTCAAGTGCCTGCAGGAACAACCGCAAAGTCTTGAAGGCTTCGCAGGCAGGTGTTCTAGACCAAATCAGGCCACTAGTGTGTGGTGCCGGAGGAAGGTACAATAACAGGAATAAAGGAGATGTATTTACCAAAGTGCGCACTGAAATCCTAAAAGGAAGAGTCAGACCAACTCCAAGAACAGCAAGAAGTAACTTTCTTCTCAAATTGCAGAATCCACAAAAAGAGAGTGCTAGTCTGTGGCACTAAATATAACCTCCCTTTGGAGAGTATGATTGCCGGCTTTGATTGTGCTTACAACTAAATCTTTCCAGACAGAGACCTTTTTTGTCCATGGTTTTTTCCTTGCATACCATTACAGGACAGAGAGGATATCCTTTGATTTAAAGAGAGTCGCGCACAAAGCCTGTTTGTGCTCGCTGATTAGATGTGCAAATTTGACCACCAGGAATTCCATGGAAGCACCTCTGCATGTTCCACTATTTCTGGAAACTGCTACACAAGGGGCTTTTTCATGTGTGTGGAATTATATATAAAAACCCCATTATTGATCAGGCATTCCGGCAAACAGCAGTAACGCCGTGACAACAGAAGGCAACCCGCTGGCACTCAAGAGGATGCCTGCTCTGAGAAGGCCCCGCTAATCTCAGACCATCAACATGCCTTCATTACCCAGGAGTCGAAGTGCATAACAATACAATATCTGGATCACTACACCCTGGTTACATTAGGAAACAACCCAAATATAGCCTGTGCATCTGCACTTCAGCAGCAAGCCACCACTGCTTGGAGATCTTTTATACAGGATTCCCGCCAGCAATCGAAACAGCATGTCCTGAGAAAAACAGTAACCACAACAAATGGGGGCAAAGTAATTGGTTAACAACGACATCTGGCACACAGATAATTTCACCTACGCAGTTTGTTGGTGGTCCCTCAGTATTTCCACATATGGCCAAACTTTTGTGTGTGAGATTTCTGATGCTACAATTCGTATTACTTGGTTGCTCACAAAGTATTAAAGATCACGTAGAAGTGGCTTTTTAGCACTGGGTCTTTACAGCTGAACCTAGCAAATACACAGACAACACGTTCCATATTTAGAGAGGTGGCCCTTCGGCCAGGCACAGGTGCAAAAGTTGCTTAAAATGGCACACTTCCCTAATATAAACTTGCTCATTAGCAGCATTGTTAGCACGAATTAATTTTAGGCCAAAGGGCTCTTCCATTTGCTTTGGGAAAGAGCGCAACACTTTTTGGTGATGCAACGCCACATTAAGGCCTTGAATGAATGCAACAAATGACCCATCTTGAAACTGCTCTGCCTAAGCTTCACTGTAAAGTTAGTTCATGCATTTCTGCAAGGAACAGTTGCATTTAAACTGCTGTATCAATGTCATGAGATATGCGCTGCCTGTCATAGATGTCTATCAACTTACAGCTCTAGGAAACTATACCTTTTCTTTCCATCTTGCTAGACAACTGCTTAGTGGTTTTTCTGGTATTAAATCCTTAAGAAGCAAAAGTACTTCAGCTGGATATTCAAGGTTTACTTAGCATACATCCACTGCTCCCGGGGATCACGTGAACACAAAGCAACATTATGTGAATCGAAGATTGTTCGTGGAGTATTCCAGTACTAGTCATGGTGCAGATTCAATAGCCTACACAACTCAAACAATACCTACGAAATAAGCAAACATACTCCTAGGTTGTGGGCACCACCTTCTAAGAACAGTCAAGGCACCCTTCATCTGTCCTTTAATTATCAACATTAAGTATGCCAGGATGGTTTACCAGCCTCACAATAACTCCTTACAAGGTCTTTCAGCTCTTCGACTTGGTCTGCTCATGGGCACCGTAGGTGGTAGTCAAGAGTGTGATGGAGCGTCATAATTGACACTTAACTAGTAGAACAAGGTCAGGAAAGCTCCAGTAAAGTCCATCTGGCCTCCACACCATTAAAACTCCTCACCATCAGCGCTCCGCTGACTTCCTCAGATGAACATGAGAGAGTACACAGGAGTTTGCTTCTCTTGAGTGGCTGCAGTAATTTTAGTGAAATCCAGAAGATAGGTCTATAGTTAATGGAGTCGTCTTGGACACTGCTAGTTTGGCTGCTTACTGTTGGCGGAACACAGCTTGGCAACTCCATCTCCCTAACGTTACATTCCAACTACCCACCAAAATGGTTAGAAGCAATTCATAAAGGCAATGCAATATATGCCCTTGAGGGATTTGATGTTGCGTTGCCACTAACCAGTGAAGTTGCAACCACCAAGAGTGAGAGCATGGGCCGATGGTTTAACTTAGGATCCAACCACTCCATGCACAAAACAGAGGCCCAGCCTTAGCCACTGTAGGCTACTCAAGATGAACTCCTGTTACTCCATGTGGCTTCCTCTTCTGACTCATTCAACAGATATTGCACATAGTAAGACCTGATTTTTTTTTTCTTCTGTCCACTCTACTTTATTAGGAGGAGAAATGGTCTAGTGACTAACTGCCAATTTTGGAGCCTACTAATATGGGTTTGAACCATGTACTTGGTACCTGCCCACAAATATTGAGTCTGGGCTAATCTCTTACTCTCCTTGTGCCTGCAAAAATAAATATGTGATATTGAAGTTGCAACCAATGGAATGTTATTGTGTAATTAAAATCTGTGCTTTAAATCCACACTTTATGTACAGGATCTCGGCCCATATGTATGAACACATTTTCCCGTAGAGACCGAATGGATCAAATTTTTGATAGCTCAAGCCCCTAGTACTGTCTCCCATTGCAGGTCATGATATACAGATTCCCATCTAGAGTTGTGTTATAAAATTGTTTTTAAAAACACAATATGCACGTACAGAAACATCTAAATTATCATACCCACATAAGGTTCACACTTCTTACACCTATATTCCGGTCTCAAAGCCCCTCCTGAAATAGTGACCATCTTTTTACAACTCTTATAGAACTCTATGAACATGACCAGACTTCCCAAACTTCACACACTTCAAGACAGTACTGCTTGCTCAAGTTGAAAATTTCCTCAATCCGAGCCTAGCTCTTATTTCACATCCGAACTGTTATGCAGCTTGGCACTTTCACATCTCTTTTTAAAAAACACAGCAGCAGCATCTTCTACAAAAAGTACATCTCAACACTCACCCCTTAAGGTTGCGACTTTTTTTCCTTACCACATTTTATATTTCCCTGCTAAACTCTGGCACCAGGAAACCAAAGCAAGCTGTAGCAATACAAAGGAAGTTATTGGAAGTTCAAGATATTTAAATGCTGCAGAAGAGCACAAGAAATTAAATATGTCAGTGTTATATTGCAGCGACTTCCTGTTTCATTTTTGTAGACTTTAGGTCTAGCTACTCAACTACACCATACTCACACTACAACCACAAATCACCACTTTGAATCACTAAGCCAAACACATAATTGTGGTAAATACTGTGAGAAGTTGCCTTCAAAGCTTTTATCTGCTCAGTCACATTTTCTTCAGGTCAGAAGTCACTATAAATGTTGATTCAAACTTTAAAATGAGACATAGTAGGCATGAACATCCAAAGATAATAATACTCATTGAGATGGGCCAATCCACGTTAACAGTGAAAAGTTAGTTCTGACACTACACCATTCCACGAGCAGCCATGGAAGTGTGCTTCAACAGTACTCCTTTGTCGGGAGAACATCAGTAATGCCCATGGTTGCATGCTGGGCATTTTAGTCACCACTCCATTTGGGCATCATACAAAGCAGATCCCGCACTGGTATGGCACGGTGTAGAGAGTTACTCTTTAAAAAAACCCTGAAGCTAAAGCATTGTGGCCTTCCACACGGCACCATTTCAAGGTGGACAAGATGCTGGAGACGAAGTCTTCACCCGTAACCAATAAAAACTAAGAAGCAGTGTCTTAACTTATCACAATTGAGGCACTGTGAGAGAGTACCCAATCCTGTCCATATTCTAAATCTGGTGACTGATCTACAAAGTTAATGCTTGTTGCTAAAGGTACTTAACAAAATGCGTGTCAGGGGTGGTGGTGGGGGTAGTAGAAAGTGAGACAACCCCAACAACATGGACTTCCCATCCATTGCTAAAGACAGATTAGCTCCGAGTACACAAGATCAAAGCCTAGGAAATGCTTGTGGAGTTGTGACAGTAACCAGGAGTGGACTGGAATGTCCGTGAGGTCTGGACTGGGTGCCTCAAGAGGCCTAGCCAGGATGTCCCTCGAGCAGCCTGGCACACTGAACAAGAGCTGTTTAGAAGGGCCTGTGAGAAGACGCTATGCTCTTAGATGGCTACTAATAGTGAGCAGCTACAATACAGAACGTACCATGGCATTTTACTGTTCGTTCAGAAGTGGACATTCCTGTTCAGAAACAGCATCTCGTTTCTGGGCATAAAAAAGTTGACAGGGTATACCAGAGGGTGGGCAGCCCATTCATTGAAGGATCAGTTCTATGTAAGCCGATATTTCCAAAGACTGACCATAAACAGTCCTTTTTGTTGTTTATAACAGCAATGGCGCTGCCGTGTTTCTGAGTAATGCGACAACAACATGGTAATGGATGAAATCTTTGTATTAATCTCAGCTGCTGGCAATCGCTCAGACCGCATCCTAAGCATTGCTTTTTGCCCACTGTGCTACCTCAGTTTGGACCATGCCATATGCAAATCAGTCTTGAAGCTGCTCCAAGGGGAACCGTCCAGCTCGAACTGCCAAGCCATGTCCTTCCAGAGTCACAGTACAAGCAACCTAGGACTGGTTTCACCCTGATAAGGCCTCCTCAGCCAGGTATAGCTTGATTCCAGTGGCACAATGAGCACAGGACCCACAGCTGGGAATGCCCACAGCACTTAGGACATCGACAACAAGGTGATGGATGTTTCAGTGTAATGGAATTTCATATCTAGCACTAACTGGGCTAACAACCACTGAAATATTGAAGTATCCCTTGCTCACTTTGCCACCGGATTCAAGCTAGCCTGGCTGATGAAGGGTGTTACCCTGAAACCGGTTCCAGGAGTCTTGTTACCGGTCCAGGAAAGACCTGGCTTGGCAGTTTGGCTGGACTGTTCCCATGAGGCACAGGGTCAAGACTGATTTGCATATGGCTGGGTCTGAACTGGGGTGGCGAAGTGAGCTAAAACACAATGATGGATTCAACCCAGATCTGCGACTAGGGGTGAGTGTCTGAAAAGTTTCAGCGCTCCGTCCATCATCTCCTTGTGTTTGCATTGTATCCTAATAGAAGCTGTTTTTTAACATTTTAAATGCTATTTTGAGGAAAAATAGGCCTAAATCATATCCCATCTGTTGCCATGTGGAAAGAAAAAGCCAGGTCAAAGATTCCAGAGTGAGGTGCCTTTGTGAAGTTTGCTACCACACATGACCACAACCATTAGAATTCCAGGCACCCATCTGACCACTGAAAACACGTGCCCGAGTACACATGCCTGAAGACACTCTCCCTCTAAAATATTATGGATTAAATCTGGGTCATTGCAGCAAGCATGCACGTGCGTTAAGTATAACATATTAACAATATACTGTTGTAGCAATTTAAAATAATTATAGCGTCGAGCAGCGTGTGACATCATATCAGGGCTCAAGTAGATTACGACATACCTGCAGAAACGAAATATGCATCTTATTCTATTTCTTTTAGATTGTGCACTCAAAAGCTCTTTATCGTTTTAGATCAGCGTCATTTTGTAAATTATTACAAGGTAGCTCTTGAACGGGTTCAGACAAGCGACAATACAGTCCTCCCAAAAAGTATGTGTTTCGGAAAAAAGTGAAATGTTGTGGGAAAAAAGTGAAATGTTGTGGAATGACATACTCTTAGCCACGTTCTCATTAACTATGCACAGCAGTGCCTCGGGGCAACCACAAAACGTCCACAAGGTCAAAAGAAGGGCACGTCATCATGATAAATTGACTTTGAGTTTCATTCCACTGAGGTAGTACAGGTGGTATTGAGATTTTATGTCAACCAACTGCATACAAATCCTCTTTTCCTCTGTTAGCTTCTGCGTCCTTGGGCAGACATAGTGATTCTGGTTATATACTACACCGATAAGGTGAATGTTGGAATTATTTATTTAGGAGTTTTATATAGCGCTGGCTAGCCCGAGGGTATACTATCAAAGCGCTTACAAGACATAGCATTGATAGAAAAATTCAACATAGTATAACCTTACCGGAAGGAATAACAACAATGCCTCAACGTATATGCATCTCAATGAGAAACAGACAATCCAACATTATCCATCGATTCAGCCCAACTTCCCAATGGAGTGTACAGTGGTAAATCTCGATTGCTGATCAATCATTTTTTTTCCTATAGCGCCTGCTAAAACTGAAGGCTTATGGGAGCTTCACATGAAATGCATAATTGGAGTAACTGGAGGAAAGCTATCAAGCAGTTGGGGCTTTTTGTACACCCCAGGGCAGGCACAGAGCAGACACGCGCAGATAAGCTGCCTGCACGTGGGGAGGGGGGCAGTCTGGCCGGGATCCTGTCTGACAGCCAGGACAGACTCAAGGGCCAGAGCAGATTTTAGAGAAAACGCCTCTTCACTTTAACATGGTGAAATACGCTCTTAGGAAGCAATAAACTTCCCAAATCTACATTTGAGAGAGTTGACCAGAAGGGTTTCTGGGGACTGAGATGGGGCAGGTCAGAGGTCAAGGTGAAATGTTTAACTGAGGAGATAGAATGTGGCAATGACACCAGCCTACACTTCGAGGCTGCTTGGGGAGGCTTGTCCTTGGTGCCCCCTCCCAGCCTAATATTCAGTGCACACTGCAAGAACACATGCTGGTTGAGGTCACATTACATCCTGGACTTTATAACTCCCACACTAAGCATCTTAACACTACAGAAAAATAGCCAAAAAGAAACCTATGGTACATCACAACACAAGCACCTTCCGGGGGTCATCAGTGGCCGCTGCCCACCCCAGCGCCTGGTGACCCAGACAGACTCACTCGCTAAACAAACCGCTGCTACGCCAACAACGGGAACGGAATGTGGAGGGGGGTTCACAGTCACGCACAGGAATCTCCTAACTTCAGAGGTAAGGGGGGGGGGCTGCGCAGAGGAAAACTGCATTATTCAGACGATGCCAGGAACTGATGCGTAAATGAGCCTTGGTGTTTGGGCCCCAGGGTACGAGTTTCAAAACAACGCGAAAAGCCACAACCCCGCCGTGAATAGGAAGTCTAAATGAACACACACACACACGTTCAATGAATATGCATAAGCTGTGAGGCTTTTGTGTCAAGCTGAGGCAGGCGCACGAAGTGGTCGGGTTCCTGGAAAGTTTCCCTCTGCCTCTTGGAGCCCGTTAACCCCTGGCGCCCCGCTTACCCCTGGGTTGTTCCATCAGCCTGGGTTCACCTCTCGCCGCTCTCTGCTCGTGCTCAGCCTCTGGGGTGCCTCTCTGAGGGAAGCACACGAGTCCTGGCTATTTAACGGTCCATGCCGGTGGGAGGGGTTTCGTTCCCTGGACTCGGAAGGAGCCGGGCTGGTGTGCGGCAGGTCAGCGGCGCTCCTTGCGCGCCAGAGCAGCGGCGGCGGCTGGGCCCCCGGCCGGCCTCCTCAGCGGTCAGCGCTCCGCCGGGCCCCCCGAGCAGCTCGGCGTCTCACGGGGCCGCTGGGTCTCCGCTCCGGCCAGCAGAGAGGCGCCGCAGCCATCCTCCATCCCTGCCCGACGCTGCCAGGGCTCGGGGAGGAGTGCGAGGGAGGGCGAGCGAGCGGCGCTCTTAAAGCAACCAGGCGCGTCCTAGCTCGCCGGCACCCTCCCACCTCCCCCGGGCAGGCAGGCCGGCATTCTGCAAGCCGAGTCGGTCTGTCGCTATATCCACCTGTCCTTCACCTTCATCCCTCACCCAAGGCAGGTTATGGTGTCTCTCTTTGCAATGCGTTGTTGCTGTTTGCAAGCAAGGACAGAGCACACAGGGCTCGTCTTCGGCGCAGGGAAACGCAGACTAGCACAAGCAACACATACTTCAGGGCCAGGGAGCTAAACACGTTTCACCTGCGGGGAGAGTGGGAGTGACGCAGGTAGCCCCCTCCACACAGGTGCGCGGCCGCGCGGAAGCCGCCACCTGGGGAGGTGTTTCATGGAGGTGTCTGTGCCGCAGGAGCCGGCAGGAGCCGGCCGCAGCACGGCGAGGGAAGCCGCTGCTCGGAGCCAATCCGAGGCACGGAGCGAAGGAAGAGCCGGGCCCAGCGCCAGGAAGCGAGCGAGAGGCAGACGTAATCCTGCGGGAGTGCGTCGGTGCGAGGGATGCTGCACCCCGGCGGGAGGGCGGGCACGGTGCGCCCTCTGTTCCTCTCAGATAACCTCAGAGTGCCCCCCTTGGTGCGGGCAGAAGCAGAGTGGGCGGGGGTGAGACTGACGGAATGCGGGGTGGTATCTACGACACCGAATCTGTGACAGCAGTGCTTGACAAATATGGCATTTTCTTCTTACACTGACTGCCTACCCTACATATTTACTCATGAGGGTTTCTATTCTCTACCTCTCTTTGTTAGTAGAAATAAAGTTGCACCATACCGCAATATATATTGCCGTTTCTTAGCACTGTAAATGCAGGCGTTACTATTACCTTCAATATGTGCTCTTTTCCGACATTGGAAGGAGCAAACGCCTTAACTCAAGTCGAACTTTTGACCTGCAGACTACTGTATATGTCAGTAGCGAGCGTTTAAGTCGTTCCGTCGGCAAATTAACGGAAGAAGCGGGGCTGCTGACGGTTCCCACTAATGCTAAGTGTGGCACATATCAAGGGATGCCTCCCATCCTGCAGCATAACCTCGGACTCCAAGTCTTAAAATCAGTGGATGTCACTCTATGCACTCTTCTGGATGTATTATAGATTTGTCAACATCCACATTTCGTACCTCTCGTTGTGACATGGAATGATTACGAACTGTTAATTACTGAAATTATCCATGTATATTGTTCAACTATTACTTCTTCTCGCCACCTTTTGTTTTTATTTCTTCATCACCACTTTGTGCCGTCCACACGAGAGTTCCAAACACTGTCTGTTCACCTTTACATTGAGCACTTCTTTTTCAGTTTATACTGATGCTACAAACAACTATTTGAAATAATAGTAACAAATACGTATTTCTGATTTTCCTTGGCCATATCTCTGTTTATGGATTTACCGTATATCACAAATCATTTTTAAAGTATTTTAATATTGATATCCTGCGTTTAAATGATATTTTATTGGACATTGTTATTCATATAAGTAATACCGGAGCGCAGTGGTTTGGGAAAAGATTGCTTCCTCTGACAGGATCTATGATCTTGTAGGGGTGGCAGTCAGACTCGTATCCTTACAATGGAGGCGCTCCCTGCGCAGGCCCCCGCCATAGGGATTACAAAGTGCTTTTCCAACAGGTGTTTATGGCGGTCCGACCCCCATGAAAAGGCTGTCAGAAACTAACTTTGGGGGCCCCAAGCAGGGCTATCGTCCCCCATGGGCAACTATAAAGTGGCCCTGGGGGCACATGTAATGCCCCCACGCACATTCATGCTGCGTGTACCAGGCATCACATGGTGCTTGGCACACGGTGCTTGAATGTGCACAAAGTGCTCTATAAGACTGCGGCCTGTTATGTGGCCATTTTCCAGGGCAGCAGCACAAACCGCAGTGTTCTGGAGCACTTTTCCATCCAGCGGGCACATCATAATTGGGTGTTCGCACTGCTACCGCCTGCCTGTCGGGTGGTACCCAGACTGCTGTGGTATCAGGCATCGGTCCGACCGCCTGGCATCATAATGTTGCCCTAAATGTCCAATTGTTTAGCAATACCAGCTTAAAGACCTGCTGAATGCATCTTATATCAAAACATAATGTTGTGGACACATTTGAATTTTGATCTTAGTTTCTTGATTAACCCTTTGCATGCCTTGGACGGCCGTCCGACGTCACACTGGCCGTGTGCGTCGGATGGCCGGGGGCCGTCCAAACCGCACACGCATGGAATTCGCCCACACCACAGGGGAATTCTAGCCGCGTTCAAGGTGTTAGTTACACATTTTATAATCCCCACTTTTCCACTCGGGAGAATATTAACTAGAGTAATTCATTTCCTGGAGTGGGATGGAGTCACAGTAGATTATAAGGTAAATGAAAAGTCTTTGAGATCATACAGCAAGAACAGAGCTGTCGGGTGTTAGTGCCCACTGTTTTAAAAACTGTTCACTGGGATAGGTTAACACATTCCAATACAAGGGAACTCCAGATACCGTGGCAAGGATGGGTATCGCTGAAAAAAACAAAGCAAATTCTTGCCTACCAGTTATGTATACTTTGCAATAAGTCAATAGCCTATTATTTTTTTCTCTCCCTCAATAATAGAAAGCTTTTTAGTAAAAGGTGTCTTGTTATGAACAAGAAACCAGCATTTTCAGTGCAACGGTCTCACCTTTGCAAAAGTTAGAGCTATTGGCATTGTAAATGACAACATTTTTATTTATGTGTTGGGATTTCAAAATAGATAAATAAATGGCATTGTCATTTACAATGCCAATAGCTTAATCTCTCGCAAATGCGAGACCTATTGCATTTGCGCACACACACAGAGAGCCACACACACACACACACACACACACAAACAAACAAACGCAGAGCCACACACACACACACGCAGAGCCACACTCACACACACACGCAGAGCCACACTGACACACACACGCAGAGCCACACACACGCAGAGCCACACACACACACGCAGAGCCACACACGCAGAGCCACACACACGCAGAGCCACACTCTCACACACACACACACAGAGCCACACTCACACACACAGCCACACTCACACACAGAGCCACACACACAGAGCCACACACACACAAAGCCACACTCACACACACACACAGAGCCACACTCACACACACAGAGCCAAACTCGCACACAGAGCCACATACACAGAGCCACACACACGCAGAGCAACACACACACACAGAGCCACACTCACACACATAGAGCCACACTCACACACACAGAGCCACGCTGACACACACAGAGCCGCACTCACACACAAAGCCACAGACACACACACCGAGCCACACTCACACACTGAGCCACACCCACCGAGCCACACACAGCCACACACACACACAGAGCCACACAGAGCCACACACATACACAGAGCCACACGGACTGTATGTTGGGCTGGCTCATGCTTAGCTCTCTGAGCTAAGTCAAACTTCTAACTCGGCTCTGACATGCCTCTTTCTGCAAATTCTTCGGCTTCTCCGCCTCTAAGTATGATTTGCAGGTTACCTGGACAATGAATGCCGTTAACTTGTCAGATTTGTAAGCAGCACATTTACATATGGCACACAGATGCTCCAACTGAAACATCAAAAATCAAAAAATACAACTCTTAACCAAACCATCTCCTACTAAGCACGAATATGGAATCCCTTTCCTACAGAACTGCTCAACTCCTATGTGCCAGACTCCTTGAAATGCTTAAAACCAAGCATTTTCAGACGCACCTAAATAACTAACATTATTCAAAACGTTGCTTTCTCTATAACCTAACCTTATCGTTTCTTCCTCATAACTGTAAAGACTCTGCTGCTCATTTGGCTAGAGAAGTGCTAAACATATATTTACAGGGAAAATAATGACATATATTTACAGGGAAAATAATGATCGCCCAAGTTTAAAATAGGGTTGCTTTATACCTGCCAACTATTCCAATTAAAGTTCAAGGCCAATCTTCCGCCTGTATGAAATGTTCACCCATGAACGTCGTTTAGGGTTGCCAGAGTTACAGCTGAGACCCCTGGCTTGCCTCATGCTACCCCCAGCACTGTCACTGCTATCCCCTGTAAAAATTAACAAAAAAGGGAGGTAGAGTAACTGTGTAGGATTCTTACTCCACAGGCTTAGTTACATAAACAAAGGGAATCCTACTGACAGTGTTTAAGGGAAGTGTTACCCACGGTGATGTGGGAGCACTTAGTGTTTTTTATAATACCCCTCACACACCAAAAGGCCCCTTGGTGTCATGCTTCATCATAGGGGTCTTCGCACCCCTCTAGCGGGATGCGGTGTGCTACAACCTACAACTATGCGGGAGCACTTATAGTAATGACTATGTGTGGTGCGTGTGGTGCAAGTGATAGGGATACTTATGTGAGTGACACCAAGGGGCCTTTTGGTGTGTGAGGGGTATTTTAAAAAACACTAAGTGCTCCCACATCACCGTGGGTAACACTTCCCTTAAACACTGTCACTGCGATTCCCTGACCTTAGAGAACAGTAGCTAACTTGGAAAATAATAATTTATTGTTACAAGTAATGTGGATCATCTCTGTGCCTCCTGTTGCCCCTGAACAAATGAAGAGAGTACGAAACAAATACAGGGGATAGGTAGAGAGGAGGTAAAGTTAAACGGCTTTGAGACAAATGTAGGGTAAAATAACGAAAGGAAAAGGACACTACAAAGACATGGGTGATCAAAAGAAAACACAGGCGGATGGATGCTTGAGAGAGACAAAGAGGGTTGAAAGAGACACCAATAATACTGTGACAAACAGGTGAAAAACACAGATAAGGGAGTAGGAGGAGGGAGAAAGATGACTGTAAAAAGAGATAGAACAGGTGAGAAAGTTAGGTGAGAGAGGGGAAAACATGTTTTATAAGGAGATCAGTGAGAAAGACACAGTTAAGGTAGACATGAGGAGTGAACAAGAGTCCGCAACAGGTGAGAAAGACGTGACAGAAACTAGAAACGTTAAACAGATGACAAACAGTTGAGGGGAGTGTGACAGCGTGTCAAAAGCCATATGCTACTGGGGTTAAAACAAATTGATGTACTTCCACTACCCCTGATATTTTGGTGAATTGAAGTCCATGGTTCTACCTATGACAGAGGATCGCAGGCCAAGCACGGGATGAGAAGATAAAAAGGTGAAAATGGTTCACAAGCAGTCCCACACCTGGTCAGAGATAGTAGGCAATATTTAAGCACAATTGTGCACCTGTGGCGAGACAATGGCATCTGCAAGAAAATGACAGTTTCACCACTATAAACATAATGAGCAGAACTTGCCAAAAGGAAATACAGATGTATAGTAAACAACTTCAGAGAATCGTAATCAACAATAAAGATATCCACAAGACATCAACAAACTGTGACAACACCAAGTTTGGCGATATACTCAGGAGTCAGCCACGCCATGTGAAGTGCGAATGTTTATGACGCCATAGTGTTCCCATTTCGTTGAGAGAGCTTGTCACCTTGTCCCTGGGAAGCAGTAGATGGCACACCAGGGTCCCATCGCAGACAGTACACCGGTCAACTTTTCCAGTGAACGGGTCCCTCACCCACACCTTCACGGCCATCGCGCGGGACTGAAAGAGGTACAGTCACACGCCGGAGTCAACCACCAACCGCAGCGGAACTCACGGGAACAAAAACCAAAACAGCCGCCAGTGAACAGAGAAGGTGGACTCGCAGGGTAAACTCCCTAGCAGTTCAACGGAGTACTACATCAGGCGCCGCCTGTGAAGCGGTAAACGCGTCGGCCATCTTGGAACGGTTAAGGCTGAATAATCTTTTAACGGACTTTGTTCAGTCAGTCACAACACAGGAAACGTGTGGTCTGTAGTATTTCGAAACTGATTTGGGGAACTGAATTCACGGAACGTGTCACACAAAGCTGCCTGGTTATAGGGGGCTGGGTCGTGACTCGTACGTCTGGTATGCGACACATGGTCTGCGTTCACTCGAAGAGAGAGAAGGCAGCGGTCTAAAAAGGTCTGCTGCTGGTGGTGTAGAGGAACAGTGGGTGGGTCTCTGCACCAAATGGCGTAGCGCGGTCTCGAAGGTATTTTGACCTTGGTGGGCAGAAGTCCTTAGGACTTGAGCAATCTTTGCATAAATATTACAATCTCATAGTCCTGGTTCACCCGTTTCAGACGTTGCGAGTGTGAACATATTCGTGTGTATACTCCATTTCCATGGTTTTAGGGACACCTATGAATGACACTCAACAGCCAAATCACAATTTCTTTAGAGAACAAGCGCTCGCCATCTCCAGAAGGCAAGAGAGGAGCGCTCCACACAACCATGTTTCTCCGAGGTCATGCAGAAATGCCTCGGAGAAACGCCCCGTCATTTTCCGACTGGGGGGCGTGTTTTTCTTTCTCTCCTCTTCCCATTGGCTGGAATGTAAAATTCCAGCCAATGGGAAGAGGAGAGAAAGAAACAAAAAAACACACCTCTCAATCCCAAAAAGACGGGGTTTAAATGGACAGACTCCCCTCTTCTCCAATGGCTGGCCTCCGTTTAGGAAGCCAGCCAATGGAGAAGAGGGGCGGGTTCAAGCCCCACTCTGGGAAAAATAAGATCTCGCTAGCGAGACTGTGCAAGCGCAGCCTACGCAGGCCGAGACCTAAAAAGATGACATATGTACAGACTATCAAAGCTATTTCAGCCAAAGGAGAATCAAACTCTTCATGATGATCTCAAGGAAATAATCCACAATTTGAAGATTCAAATACTGCGGTCCACTGTCAGTGGGTACCTAAAATGAAAGCAGGTTGACACACATTTCAGTGTATTTCAATAAGATTTGTACCAGCTTCATGAGGACACTTATTATATGTACTCAAATCTGATACAGGGAAATACTCAAATCTTTTGTAGGAGTGTTCTTATCTCTAATGTCCTTTCCAATGTAATATAGACTACATAGTGCCTGCTTTAGAGTTTGGCCGCTGCAGTAGTGGCCTTGGGGGTGGCGGAAAACATTACCGCCACCATTTCGCAGGTAATCTGGCTGGGAACTTTAGAGATGACCGCCAGCCAGCGATCATCTTTGTACACAGCGGTTCCATTCAATGTCCTAAAAGTTTGATGGGTGGCCGCTGTCGGTTTTGACAGCCACCCACCAAACCTTTGACATTTATTTTAGTTTTTCATAAGCGAACCCCCAAAGCATGAGTTTGTTTCTAAAAAAACAAAAGCTAATAATCTCCACAACCTGGGAGGTTTTTTTACCAAGGCGTGGGAGTCATTATTGTTCTTTTGCTGTCCCTCGCCGCTATTTTTTTTTGTAGTGACGGACAGGAGAAAAGGGCACTGCACCGTCCACCCTAAATGGGGCCAGCTATGTAATGTTCTTCCACCGATGGCTCCGGGCCATCAGTGAAAGTATTCCATCAACTGCGCTAACAGGGACTGTGTCAACGAAATACTTAAGGTCTGTCCATCTTTAAGATAAGCGAACAAAGGGTTTGGCAGACAGGGTGCTGAGTCGCATTTGTGACAAAGTACCCTCTCTGCCAAGCTCTAAATCAAGCACTTATGGCCCGATTAAGATAGTGGGAGGACTTACGCCCGCCCGCCACCCTATGGAGGATTGGGAACGCACAACATGCTGTCGGCGGTCCCGCATTAGGATGTAACTGGCGGTCGCAATGCCTATATGTTGCATTGTGGCGGGTGCTGCGGGCTGTTGCACCCGCCGCAATGCAAAAAAGGGACACTTGACATATGCTTACACTACATGGCAGGTGCCATTTGGTGCCTGCCACATGGTGCAGTGATATGTAGGGGGCACCATAGGTGTCCCCAGGTCCCGTGTCTGAGGGCCAGGGATAATGGGACCCACTAGGGGCCACCAATGTCCGTTTTCGCCAGCCTTTTCATGGCGGGTTTACCGCCATGAAAGGGCCGGCGTTAAGGAACATCGTAATGCCTACGTCGGTGCCTGGTAGCCTCCTCCACCATTTTAGGCATTACAGACCGTCCCTTCAGATTACTGTCGGGCGGTCTTTCCTCCCCGACAGTCCGCTCGCCATCATAATATGGTGGGTGGTAAACATGCACAAGATGGCGGTGAGACCACCACCGACACGCTGTCAGTGGTGGTCTAACCTTCAATGTAATCGGCCCTAAGTCTCTTCCATAATAGTATACGATATTATACTATGTTCACCAAGTAATTACCTCGCCATCGTTACCATAAAAACCTTTCTTGCATAAAATAATTTTTCAGCTGCATCCAACGGGTTACTCCTCTATTACATTTTATTGCAGTTCCCGACTCGGGTTGCTTATAATAAACAGTCATGAAAAAGGGGATAGTGTCATAGTAGCACAGGGCAATAGTTTTCCCTTATACTCCAAATAGTGAAAGGGCATGGATGCTTGCGACACCAAAAGCGATGAATTGAGATTCTTGCTAATTAGCAAATCAAGCATTGATTAATTGCAGCGCATAAATACATTGTGAGCAAGGTTTTATTTCACTGAGATACTCCAAGCCAGACCTGCTGCTTCCAAGAACCCCAAGAGAGCTTGACGACTGGGCTTACGGTCGCATGTCAACATTCTGATTGGAAGAAGTATCCGCTTTGGTAGCATGCATTATTGGTGTAAGAATCATCTCATTACTTGCAGTTCTTCAGGGGAAGGCTGATCATTATTAGAATCAGGCTAAGGCCAACTGGGTAGAGCTGCTTTTAGACTTTAGGGTAATCTACGCCTGGTCAAGGGATCCTTCTACTGTGCATGTTCTCTTTCCTACATATTAGGATCTCTAAAAATAAATGTGTGCTTGGAAGCCATGTTGTGCAGGATATCTGTTGAGTTGCAGCTTCTTTCGTCCCTTTACCATATAAACAAACACTAATCTTCCAAAGACACCTTTTGGTATTTTATGGTCAGTGTGTAAGGCCAATTGAGTCATCACATTGAGGCAGTCATAGCTCCCTACTCTACTCCTGCAGTGTTTCCCAGAAGTATTTGTGGCATTTAGAGTGTTAAACAAAAAATTAGACACCTTATTTTGAAGCAAAAGGAGGTGTGCTCAGTGTAGGAATAGTTTGGCAATGAATTTCTGAACCATTGAGATATGTGATTTTCTCTTAGAAACTGCCTGCAGGCAGTTTTCTCGCTCTTAAGCTTGGAAGAAGGGAAATGTGGCACTCTAGTTTTTTAAACTTTTATCACTACATTATCCATAGGAGTACATTATGCTGTTGAAAGCCTCCTACTGATCACTACCTTTCTTCCAGTGACTTTCTCTTGACATTTCTTTTCCCAAAGCCCCTGCTCTCAGATTAAATGTAATCTACAATCCCCCCGGTGAAAATACATTTTTTATCAAAGAACAAATTAAATTAATCACACTCCATCTGATAATTTTTAAAGCGAGCATCTTCCTCTGTGTTTTTAATCTGAATTGGGGCAATGCCAAATGGCAAACCCGTTAATGTGTTCTTTTATTTCTCTTTGAAAACATTCTCTTCCAACATTGCCAAAATCCCACACACTGTAAAGGATCCATTCTTGATGTTATCTTTGCAAAGAATACTTTACACACTGCCAGTGACCTTCTTTTTCCAGTTGATTAGTCTGACCACCTTCAGATTCCTTTCATGTTGGCCTATGACCATCAGAGAACATCAGGGATTAGAAACAGAGTAAATATGTGGTTTTGTGTCACTAAGAACATTGACATTCACACTCTTACTAACAAGGCTTGGTGGAACATTCCCACACCAGGTTCTCAGCAAGGCATTAATGTCTGAACTGCTAAATACAAGTGCATAGAAGACCTGGTAGTGGAATATTCTCCACTGAAAAGCAAGAAGAGACAAAAATCCTTGCTAACTTGGTTCTGAAAAGATCTATACAATAAAAGAACATGTCGGAGAACACTTACGAAATATCAGAGACCTCTCATTCCAATGAGTATAAACTTCGAGCTGCCAAAAAAACCTGTAAATCCAACATTTTCAAAGCTAAGTTGTTACACATTAAATCACTTCTGGGTGCTGCAAAGAATCAGTCATATCTTCCCCTCTAAGTTTCAGAATGATGCTGATGTTTTTTCAACTCTGAGAGTGAACTGAGTCCTTCTAACCAGACCTCAGTGCCCTGACCCTTAAAAGTGTATATTTGATTGGCTTATACTCAATTTGCATAAGTTAACTTACTTAAAAAGCCCTACAATATGGTACCAGGGGTACCCGGGGCCTATAAAGTTGTTCCTCATGGCTGCAGCACCTATTGTGCCACTGTGTGTGACAAACTAAAACATGTCTCCCAGCCGGCCAATGCAGACTGGTAGAGCAGTATTAAACTGCTAACTCGATTTTGCCATTTAAACTATTGACATCCAAAACCTCCCTTTCTTAATATATATGTCACCTACTAGGAAGGCCTATTGAGTCCTAAGATAGGGTATAGAGCATATATTTTCATATGAACTAACAGTACAAACCCAAAATAGTTGTTTTTACTATGGAAAGGCTGGGAGCCCCAAAGGCAATTACAGGGTTACACTCTGACAACTCAGCTGTGCTAACTCCGGAATGGTACTTCTAAAGTTGGTACTTCAAGGTATCAAAAGAATTGTTATATTAAACCTGACTTGTTGTTCAAGTCAAATTTAATGTAAAATGTAAGTAAAATGCAACTTTAAAAAGTTGCCACCCGGTTGCCCAAATTTTCCAGTGACCATTTGCAGATCCTGGCCAAAAGACAGCCTTCTGCCCTTCTGGTAAAACATGTAAATGGCTTCCTGCATAAAGACACAGTAGATGCCTGCCATTGGAAGAGATGTTATCTTTCCTTGGCAGGAAGCCACACAAGGTGAGAGCCCAAAAGGGGAAGACACCTTTGAAGGGCAAATGGTGGACACACAAAAGAGAGAATGCTCTTTTGCTCTGGTCGTCAGGTTGTCATCGGGGACAGAGAGGGGAAAACAGGTGCCAAACTGTTTTTTCCATGGGCATTTATGAAGCCCTCTGGCAGCCACTCCTTTAGGGTGGGCTGTCAAGCTCCACACACCGAGAAAGGGGGTTGCCATCTTGGGAGTGGGCAGAATGTTGCACTCTGGGATTGCGTGATGCCATACATTGCAGGAAGTCGTCATGAAGTTGAAGGGGACCTGATAACCCATTGGCTAGTAGTCATTGCATCCTCAGAGGGCAAGTTGTGGGCATAAAAGTGGCCCCGCTGGCACCAAGACATGGGATCACATCTCCACTTAAGAGAGGACCGAATAAGGACGGCCCTGATATTCCCTGATCAAAGAGAGGCTGCACAAAAGACTGGACTGCACATGCTACTCTTGGGCTAGCAAAGTGAGGACTGTGCCATTGGTGCCTGGCTCAATGAAAAATTGTCCCTGAGCCTCTGACAGAAGAGGTAAACTCCAATAGTCATTTGCTGACTTTCTGTTCCAGCACCAGGGCCACAAAAGTTGAAGAAGCCAACTTGACAGAGTTGGTAGCCGCACTGCCTGTTCATCGCTACCTGCCAAAGTGCAGCCCTGATGCTCAAAAGTTGCACTTGGGTCTGTTGGACTCAGGAGAGTCATCAAAGTGCAGTTTGGTTGCCCATGTTAAAGGGAACTGCGGATTTTGCTGTGACCGGAGACCAGTGAACCCAGTGGCAACTGTTTTTTGGCTGAACTTAGCCTGGACTTTTGGTGACGTCGGCTTTGGTGGCCAAAGTCACCCACCATGTTTTTAGACCAACGAGTGGCCTCAAGATGACCACCATCGACCGGATCAGCATCTTCATCATCTTCAGCATCCTGTATCTCTTGCATCGGGACCACTCCATTGATGTATATGGGAGTTGGCCCATAGAAGCTGGCACCAGACTATAGCCTGCAAGTTAACTGTTCTACTAAGCCTTACTGGCCTCCTTGGCATGCTCCCTGCTGGAGCTGGTCGCCCTAAACTGGCCAGAGCACTGGAACATAACTCTTTAAAATGTTTTCTAAAGTTTACAATGTAAATGTTAACAGCGATAATTGCCAATGCTTGCTTACATTTTGAATGAAAATCAGTGACTTGCAATTTGTTTAAAAATCTATATCCCTGGAAGCCTCTGGTGGACTTAGTTTTTTTTGGTGTCTAAAAGTTCATAAAAATAAGAGGCATATTTTTAAATTGGTGGTGGATTCCTTTGTGTCACCTTTCTTTCTTATTCAATTGTTTTCGTACTTGTAAATGCTTTGAACATGTTCCACTGATAAATTCGAACTGCTCAAAGTCACAGCAACCCAGAGTTGAGCTAAGTAAGTAAGTAAGTAAGGTTTTACAAATGAGCCTGAGTGGGATCAAGATAGGGTTGTGAGTTTATTACACAGTGAGTTTGCACAACCACAATATATAATAAACCGAATTTCTGTACACTAATCGATCACAGGACACCTGATGAGGTGATGGTGGTAGAAGATACCAACCAGAAAGAGATGTCGAAGAATGCCATATTACTTCACTGCAAAGTTGGGTACCTTAAAAGAAGGGTTCACAGGATTTGCCTGAAATGAGGTGCTTAACTGGTCAGCCACAAAGCATGACTCCTCCCACTCCTGATCAGAGAAAAAATCAAAGAGAAGCTTAGCAAGATGGTCAGTAATTGAGTAATTTACCCAGTAGAGACATTCAAGTGGCTGTCTTCTGTTGTCATAACCAAGAAAGCAGATGGAGGACTAAGGTCCAGTGTTGACCTTCATTTACTCAATCAAAAACATCCAAACGGACAGTTTTCCATTGCTAAACATTTGCGAGATGGTACTAGTACTTAATGATGGTAAGTACTTATTCAAGCTGGACTTGAGGAGTGATGATCATCAGATCAAACTTCAGGAAGATTCCAAATCACTCACTGCTTTCATCACCATGAAAGGTGTTTACCAGGTCACCTGGTTTCACTTTGTCCTTGTCAGATTTCAGACCCAGACCACAGGAGTCGACAATGGTTCCACTGCCCCATCGCCTCTACTGCCACCCTAAGATATAACCTTAGGGTCACAGCAAAGCCAGAGGGAAAGGGGAATGGGAAAAACAGAGAGATAGCCTTGATGTTGGAGAACAAAGTCCTCTTCGGCTCTGATCAAGGTAATTCTGGGCGACGTCTTTATCAGCACCTGTGTAATGGACACAACTGGTAAACAACTACAACCTTCTTTGGCCTATTGTATATTACTGAGTCTCTACACAATAATTACCCCATTGACCCAAGTCTATAGCTACTCTCTTCAGTGGCAAGGTAATGCTTGTCGCAGCAACACTTGCAAGGGATGACAAGAAAACATAAACATCCTAATCTACCTACTTTACAATTCTAGTTTGGATACTCGACTGATATTTACCCTTCTTTTATTATAAAGCTGCCTTCAGTTGAATGTTGATGTTATAATGTCCAAAATAGTTTTTGTTTTAATTTCTTAACAAGTTCACTGTCTTTCGTCAAGTATGATACCTCACGTTTCTCTACACCAGAAACAATAGACATTTATTTTCCTCTACGACGTTCTCTTACTATAAACTGAATGTCGCTGTACCTTGGTTCAGTCGTTCTATTTCTTCCACACCTGGCAGAATTTACCAATGCATACTCTTACCTCGCTTGAGTTGTAAGTTCAAGACAGACTTAGTCTCTGCGACGCTGTCCTGACTGGAACACTCCCTCGATGCGCATGCGTTTTGACGTCCAAATGATTAATTCTCTTGAAGACTAAATTACAGAAACAAGCGGACACTACTCGCGTCGCACTTGTAACAAAATCTCCTCACAGAGTTCCTGAGCGCTGAGGAGACACTTCCTTGGCGTTCGTTCACAGTTGAAGTGCGCCGTTCCTTAACGGAACGTGCGCATTGGGCATCCTGACTGCCGCAAGACTAGAAACACTAGACCGCCAACCAGAAATTGGGCGGCTCTTGTTGCAGCCGCCATTGATCATAGACAAATCTTTTATTAGCCTCACACAGTGCTTAAGAACAAGTTTTGAAATGAATTGCTGTTGCATCCAACGGGGATATTTCTTCATATTTCTGAAGTTGTCCTTTTTGCCCCTGTCACCTGCACAAGTGCTACAGTAGTCTTGACAGTCCTCTAGTTTGCTGCCAGTGTTTTTTAATGGAAGATGCCAGAAATGTTGGGTGCCCTATGCTGTTGTTTACTTCTAGGGTGGAATATTGGTTTTTGAGTGTTCGGAGGTGGAATACAATGTCACCCTTGAAAAAGTGTTATAGAGTTTAAAGATAAAAATAATGACTCTTTGTCAGGACTAGGACAAGTTCATGGTTGACTAAATTGATTATGTAGAGACAATATTTCTGGTGATGGATTCAAATCCAAAGTTGACTTAGTAAGAGGTACCAGGAAAGTACCCCTCTAAATGACAAAGTTGTGCTCTTTGATGGTTTAAATAGAGTCCTATTTTAAGTTATTTAGAGACTATGCCAACAGGACCAAGATTTGCAAGTGTTCCTAAAGTGAGGAGTATTGTTTGCATAGAGATGTTCCCAGGATCTAACCTTTTAAGCTGTAAACATTCTATAGCTGATGCTCACACCATTTGATATATCAAAACAGTTGGTGCTAGCGCTAAATCGGTGAGTGCTGTGTTGTCGCAGTACCAATAGGGTGGGGTGGTGGTGGTGAACGAACCATCGCTTTGTCTGACTCTTAAAGAACCCATTCAGTGAAAGAGCAAAAAGCTCTGGCAGCAGAGTAGAGTGCAGAACACTTTCATACCTAAAATTGGGGGTGGAGGGTAATCCTGAAAAGGATCACAAGCAATTTGTGATTTCACTACACCTTAATAGGGCTGTGAATCAGTTGTCAAGACTGGCACATCACATATTGAGAATGTTCCTGGCTGGAAGAATGGTGTTTCTTGTTGCTTCTTTTTGAAAAAACAAGAAAATAGCACCGGGTTTTGTGCATATCATTTACCATCAACTAAACGGTGAACATCTGCCTTATTCCAACCAAAAGACAATAACATGTATAGTTCTACTTTCTTTTTATTAGATCATTATTCTGATTTTTTGTATGAGGAATTCTTTCCTTCTTTTTTTAAGTACAAATATTCATAAAATTAGTGTACATACAATTATTTATATTACATATACATGAGGCCTAATTACATTCATAATATAAAGTGCATAAAGTACAATACAGTTGTGCATGATAGTATACAGAACCAAAATCCCATTCAACCCGTTTCGGCTATGCCTTCCTCAGGAATTTCTGAATATTTCTCATAAGTGATAACTATAAAATGAGAAATTATGTCAATAAGTTCATCGTATATTTGCAAATGCCACAGTTTAACAGATTAAATTACTT
Organism: Lissotriton helveticus; assembly: GCF_964261635.1. Classification (NCBI taxonomy): domain Eukaryota; kingdom Metazoa; phylum Chordata; class Amphibia; order Caudata; family Salamandridae; genus Lissotriton; species Lissotriton helveticus. The sequence continues at coordinate 1,018,227,219 of NC_136065.1, read as the reverse complement.
TTGTATCCATTAGATCTTTGCCTTCTCATTTTCTACAGAGACATACTACCCACCACAGGAGTTAAGTATTCACACCCCCACTAATTAATGGACACAACATAATTGCTGTACATACATTACAGTGTACTCTATTTACAACTATATACATCTATGCCTTATATATATACATTTTTTTAAACAAAAAACTGTACAAGTTTACCATTGGTCATGAGCCTACACTACCTTAATTCTTAGTTCTCACTTGTCCATCATATTACATAGTAAGTATAGAAAATACATCAATTCTCAAACTGTTCACTGGCATCTAGAGTCTGCTACTTCTCCACCAGTTATCCCAGATTCACGTACAAATAAATGATCCCTTGTGTGTGACATATTACTGAGTTGACATCAATGGCCCAGTTGTATTAACTGTGATAAACTAAAGTACCCTTCGGTCTCCGTTGTTAATACCCAATGTTGCTGAAAACTTACTTTTAAATGGACAAATCTCAGTATCTCAATGATATATTACCTAATGTGCGTAGACTAGAGCCTTACCAACATATAATTGTTTTATTCATGCTCTAAATCCTATAAAGGCTGATACAGATTTGGTGGTGAAAACATGCGATAAAGGAGGAGGAATTGGAGTATATGATACTGCTAACTACATCATTAAGATGGAAGAAATGTTGGGAGATACACGTTTCTATTTACCCATAACTAAAGACTCCACTTCCCAGTCGTTGACCAATATCAAGAAATTGACAGATAAAGCTTTGAGGGATGGCGAAATCTGCAAAAAGGAATGGGAATACTTAAATGTAAAAAATCCCAGCATATATGGGATACCAAAGGTCCATAAGATACTCTTAATCCACCATTGAGGCCAATAGTGACGACAATTGGATCATCAACTGAGCCCTTGGCTAAATACATTGATGCCACCCTCTGCCCCTATATCCATCATACACCAGGATATGTCCAGGATACTAGACATATCATAAATCTAGTGGAAAATGTCACCTTTTGTACCACTTCTCAGTTTCTAGTAACCATGGACATAGAGGCCCTTTATAGCAACATTCCGATTAAAGGGGCCTTACTGTATTCGTTCTGGAATGTCTTAAGATTGTCTTGGAAGACAACATTTTTTAAATTAAATGGCAAATTATTCAAACAACAACAGGGAGTCAGCATGGGAGCATCGTGTGCTCCCACGATTGCTAACATTTATATGTCCCACTTTGAGAACCAATTTATTTTCAATGAGGTTGCACCGTACTATGAATCCGTGACCAATTGGTTACGGTACATAGACGATGTATTCTTCATCTGGATAGACAATGTGGATAACCTCAACCAATTCATCGAGTGGATAAATTTGTGTGACACAAATATTAAGTTCACCAATCATGTTGATAATCAACAAGTGGAGTATCTGGATGTTATTATCAAGCATCAGAGCGGTGTCCTCGCAGTGGATTTATTTCTCAAGCCCACTGCGAGGAATACCTTGTTGCACTATGATACACTATGATAGCTTTCATCCGACAGTACAGAAAAACAGTGTCCCAGTTGGAGAATTTTTGCGTCTGAGACGCAACTGCACGAATATCTCGGATTATGATGAAAAATCAGTCATGATGAAATCTAAATTTTTGGCACGGGGTTATCCAAGAAAATTAGTGCGCGATTCACGTAAGCGGGCCCGCTTCTATGATCGCCAGCACCTTCTGGAACCCAGAAAAGATAAAAAAAGATCCAGGCTTGGTATTTGTCACTAAACGTTCAGTCTTAAATGAAAGAATTAGACAGGTGGTATCTGCAAATTGGCATATACAAAATTTGAATCTTCCCAAAGAGAACAAATTGCCTAAACCAATGTTCGCGTATAAACGGAACAAATCCCTCAAAGATCATATTGTGAGATCATGCATGACTAATAGAACCAAAACTTGTCAACAAAACCTCATAGACATGCAACAGTACTAGGAACATATAAGTGTTCCAATTGTAAATCGTGTAACACAGCAATACAGGGTTCCTCTCTTGAGATTAATAAGCAGATTATTAAACCTCAGGATCTAAATAACTGCAAAAGTACAAATGTTATATATCTGATTATTTGCCCCTGCAAGCAAGGATATGTAGGTCAAACAGGTCGGGCGATGAATGTCAGGCTCACTGAACATCGTTCAGCGATAAGAACACGTAAAATGGCAGCCCCTATGGTTAGTCATTATACAGAACGCAATCACGCCCCTGAAGATATGACCTGGTATATCCTGGAAAGAATACATCAGAAAGCAGGTTTAGACCTAGAGAAAATCAGGAAGATGCGTGAAGTGTACTGGATTTTTGTTTTGGGAACAGCAACCAATGGATTGAACATGGAAATTCCATGGGCTCAAGCGATAGTGTAAACTAATTCATGTTTTTTAAAAAACAAGACCTACTCTAAAAATACAGGTGGCTTGATAACCCACATTTTATACCTTATAATTAGTTTGATCTTCGTACAGATTTGATCAGGTAGCAATTTGAATTAGTTTAAGTCTTGGGACTGGGCTTCATCCAAACATCATAGTTGGTTCAGTGGATGCAATCTATGATTCTTTAATCACGATAAATCCCTTATTCACAACCTTGATTTAAACTACTACTCATATTCCTTTTATTCTTGGTTCTGGAATAACAAATAGATGCCATAAAGTGAAAGGGGACCCCAGATATTCTTATAGAAGCATTGGATTAAAATACCTATCTCCCGCAAAGATAATAGGACAGTCTCATAAAATTGCAGTTAAAAACGGCATCCATAGCGGCAATCTAAGAGAGGAAGCGTCCGTGTTATTTAAACTATTGTTTAGTACACACGGAACGTGTCGGGGACATAGCAGGAGTTAAAGAATGGCAATAGTCACCATGAATCCGCGTTGTGGGGGAGGAAATAGACAAGGTTATTGTTAATGCATGTACCTTCACAAGGTTGGGTATAAGGAGTTAGACACATTAAAGCAGATAAGATAGGGGGACTAAAATAAAATAGAAGCATATCCTACAATTTGTCCCTATTTATATATTTTTTAGGAAATATGTACGTTTGCTAGGCGACCAGAATCTGCAGCTAAATTGAAGTGCAGATTAAGAACAACGTTCCACGTCTGCGATTATAAAACAGGTACCATAATTTAACTGACAATTGGGCTTATATAGTGGCTAGAAAAATAAGAATGTATTCCTCATACACAATTTTATGTTCCCCGGTTCACAGAAATCACAGGCAACCAAGTAAATAGAAGAAGACTGAAATATCTATCCCTATATAGCACCTATCATCCTGTAAAGACCTAGTTGAAAATATCTTTTAGGTATGTATAAAGTGAAACAGCAAGATGAAAGAAATCAGGATAAACTGGCAACACTGTTACAGTCGAAATGTTCCCTTTTTATTTTACCAGATCTCAGTAATCTCACTCCCGACCAATGACTTTTATCTGAGAAATGTATGCCGTTTAATAAAGTTGCATTGTGCCCGTCTATTTCCCCCACAAACGGGTCCGTCTATTTGGAACCTAAATACAGGTACATTAATACTATATAGACGATGTATATAAAGATAAAACAATTATATGTTGGTAAGGCACTAGTTTACGCACATTAGGTAATATATCATTGAGATACTGAGATTTGTCCATTTAAAAGTAAGTTTTCAGCCACATTGGGTATTAACAACGGAGACCGAAGGGTACTTTAGTTTATCACAGTTAATGCAACTGGGCCATTGATGTCAACTCAATATTATGTCACACAAGGGATAATTTATTTGTACGTGAATCTGGGATAACTGGTGGAGAAGTAGCAGACTATAGATGCCAGTGAACAGTTTGAGAATTGATGTATTTTCTATACTTACTATGTAATATGATGGACAAGTGAGAACTAAGAATTAAGGTAGTGTAGGCTCATGACCAATGGTAAACTTGTACAGTTTTTTGTTTAAAAAAATGTATATATATAAGGCATAGATGTATATAGTTGTAAATAGAGTACACTGTAATGTATGTACAGCAATTATGTTGTGTCCATCAATTAGTGGGGGTGTGAATACTTAACTCCTGTGGTGGGTAGTATGTCTCTGTAGAAAATGAGAAGACAAAGATCTAATGGATACAAAAGTAATTCAATCTGTTAAACTGTGACATTTGCAAATATACGATGAACTAATTGACATAATTTCTCATTTTATAGTTATCACTTATGAGAAATATACAGAAATTCCTGAGGAAGGCACAGCCGAAACGGGTTGAATGGGATTTTGGCTCTGTATACTATCATGCACAACTGTATTGTACTTTATGCACTTTATATTATGAGTGTAATTAGGCCTCATGTATATATAATATAAATAATTGTATGTACACTAATTTTATGATATTTGTACTTAAAAAAAGAAGGAAAGAATTCCTCAAACAAAAAAAATCAGAATAATGATCTAATAAAAAGAAAGTAGAACTATACATGTTATTGTCTTTTGGTTGGAATAAGGCAGATGTTCACTGTTTAGTTGATGGTAAATGATATGCACAAAACCTGGTGCTATTTTCTTGTTTTTAAAAAAAAAAAGAGTTTCCTTGCCAGGGTTTATCCTTTGAGGCAGGGGCCCCAATCTTCCACAAATAAATTTCTTGTTGCTTTTACAGCCTACCTGTCAAGCCTGTTTTGGGTAAAATGTTTTACACAAAGATAGCGGTCATGACTGTAAAGTAATGGAGTGTTGTGAGGGCTCTGTGAAAAAAGAAGAGTAACTGGTGGCTACCAAGTCTGATCCCATCTTGAGAGAAGTCATACTGCTGATACGGAAGGTTGGTCAAAAAGTTGTTTGCCCAAGGGTCCACCGTTACCTACAGATATTAAATGAGTTAGCATTATGTGATTGTGATATTGTCTTGCAGAGTGACTGGTTCATGCAACCAAAGCCTGTCAGACACAGGTTGGTATTGTCAGCACATGTGGGCCTCTTGGGCAGACTGTGACTAAGAAGAGATTAAAGTCCAAGTTGTGGTAGTTGGGCATGGATGATGAGGTTATTAGAGCCACTGAAAACAAATAATAAAACCTGCATGGAAGGGGAGAAAAGATTAAGAGTGTGACGTGGATTCATAGACCATATGGAAGACATTGTGAAACAATGGAAGGAAATCAGTTTGAATTGTATTGGTGTAATGGAAGGTCTTTCCTCCAACTTACATTTTGCTGCCATTATTGTAGACCATGGTTGGAAGTTAGATAAATGGGAGAGATCACTACCAGGGGTACCACTGGAGGGTTGAGAAAGTGTTCGTAAGGGAAGCTTTCCCTAGATGTATTGTCACTAACACTCAAATAATGTCCCAGTAGATGTGGGAGTTTATGCCTGCTCTTTACAACCCCCAAGCTAATGCCATGGTGGAGAGGAATAACAGAATGTTTTTGGTTGTACCATAGAAATGGCATTGAAGAAATGTGTGGCTGTTGAATGTGCCATGTTAGATTTTGTGTAGGCGTACCGTTTCACTGTCAGTCAAGTCAATGGTGGTTGTTTTCCCTTTCTGTGCCATGCGTAACAGGGTGTGGTTAAGTGGTTTATATCACTTGGTTGAAAGATGTTATCAGTAGGGATAGTCTACACAGGACAACCCAGGCCAGTTAGGTAGCTTTGGGGCATTAGATCAAGGTGAAGCATGGTTAGTTTACTGCTGGCTTGGCCAAACTCAGAGGCCCGTACAGGGTAGTGCAGTACAGAGAGATTACCTAATATTGGCTAATGGTCAGATGTAGAATAAGAGAAGGGTGGTGGTGTATCAGAAAGGGGAACAGTGTACCATGGCGGCTGAGAATGAGGTTGGGTATAAAGGGCCAATGTTAATGATGGACAATGAGTTGCTTTGCATAAATGACATAACATAGGGCGTCTGGCAGTGGGGAAGAGAATATCTTGAGAACCTCCGGTGACAATGGTAATTCTAACACATCTCCTGATATCAATGAGGCCCCTAGCTCCCCAGATGGTGCTGATAGCACCTGTACATCTACTCCCTCTATCCGGGCAAGTTTTGTGAGTATACACTGAGATTATGTAGTGGAAATTAATTATATAGTGTTTCTTATTATCCTACTTATAACTCTGTGTTACATTTTCCTGTATGGCAGTGTGCTGTATTTGTTATGTTATGTTATATATGGGTCTTGTATAGCGCAACGGCTACTCCAAAGGAGTGTCCCGGCGCTTTTATGCTCCAGACCCAGAAAAGGAAGCTAAAAAACATAACAACAGACAGGAAGCACAGAGGAAGGAGACAGAAGAAATCTAGTTCGAGAATAACCAGGTCTTAAGATCCTTTCTAAAGGCCAACAGATTGGACGTGGACCGCAACGACAAGGGAAGGGAGTTCCACAACTGAGGGGCCAGGTATCTAAAAGATCGCCCTCCCAGGCGTGCCCTCTTTATACGCGGGATCGCGGCCAGGGCCAAAGACTCCGATCTTAAAGATCGCGTCGGCCGGTAAAAAGCCAACCTTTTCTGTAGGTATTTAGCACCCGTGGCATGCAGTGCCTTGTGAGCTAATGTCAGAGCCTTAAACTTTATCCTCTTCCGTATGGGAAGCCAATGGAGGGATTGCAGCAGGTTTGAGGCACTGGCGCGACGATGCAATCCAAAAATTGCTCGTGCTGCCGCGTTCTGGGTCACCTGCAGGCGCTGTAAAAGGTATTCTGGGAGGCCCAAGTACAGAATGTTGGCGTAATCCAATCTGGATCCGATGAGGGCCTGTACAATTATTCTCCGGTGTTCCTGGGACAAAAGAGGAAAAAACTTTCGAAGCATCCGAAGGATGCCGAAACAGGTTCCAGTAAGGGTAGCCACCTGGGAATTAAGCGTTAGCCCATTATCAATTTTAATTCCCAGGTTCTTAGCCCAGATGGACGCCTGAGCCGGAGGGAACATGTCAACAGGCCACCAATCATGCCAGTTCGGTTCCAGAGGACATCCAAAGAAAAGTATCTCAGATTTATCCGAGTTACACTTGAGGCTGTTCAGATGGAACCAGTTAAAAACAGCCCCAAGGCACTCACGGATACTTTCCCCATCGAATTCTTCGCTCTTACGGCAGGTGAAAAGAAGCTGGGTGTCGTCAGCATATGAGACGATCTGGGCCCCGAAGGACTCCACCAAAGTCGCCAGAGGGGTCATGAGGATGTTAAATAGAGTTGGGCTCAGCACTGAGCCCTGGGGAACTCCGACTCCCAATGGCGGCATTTCGGCAGATCCAGGAGGGACCCAGACCGTTTGCCGGCGGTTGGCTAAGAAGGAACAAAACCAGTTCAGCACCGTCCCCCCAAGACCGATGTCATGAAGTCTTATGAGGAGATCCTCATGGGGGACGGTGTCGAAAGCCGCCGACAAGTCTAACATGACTAACATCACCCTGCCTCCGTCATCCAGCACCTCCTTTATAATCTCTGACACTTCCAGAAGCGCCGTCTCAGTGCTTAGGTTGGATCGAAAGCCCGATTGAGACGCATGAAGAAGCTCATAAGATTCCAGGAAGTTGGAAAGCACGCTATGAACGTGCTTCTCCAGGATTTTAGTCAGTGCTGGAAGGAGCGAAATAGGCCGATAGTTGGATGGAACCTCTGGGGCAAGATTGGGCTTTTTAAGAAGGGGAATCACCATAGCCTGTTTCCAGGAAGGTGGCAGAAATCCCTGACTCAAAGAAAGATTCAGAATAGGATTGGCTAATGGATTAACAACATCAGCCATTCTGGCTAAAAATTTTGCCGGGCAAGGATCACAAGGTGAGCCAGATTTCAGGTTCCTCATCAGAGCTAGAGATGAAGCCATTGTGAGGGGCGGAAAGTCCAGAAGGGCCGGGCCAGAGATAGGCTGGTGTGCTATCTCATTAGACAGAGTCAAATGTTCCCCTGCCAGTCTCGGAGAGAAGGACTCCTGAATCTGTCTAATTTTAGTTGTAAAAAAATTAGCATTGGTATTCGCCCAGCTCTCATCTGGAGCCTCCTGGTCCGAGATCGAGCGGGAAGTAGTGAATTTGCGTACGATCTGAAAGATTTCCTTGCAGGAGTTGGCTGCTTCCTCAATTTTCCTAGCAAAGTAACACTTCTTAGCCTGTAAGATTAAAGCATGATATAATTTCATCATGGCCTTATAGGTCTCTTTAGCCTCCCCGTCATAAAAGGCCCTCCATGCACGTTCAGCGGCTTTACACTGTCTGCGGGATTGAGCGACCTCTGCCGTGAACCACGGGGCCGAAGATCGTTTGGTGTCTGATCTAGGGGGCTGTGCAGGCGCTAGTTCATTCACTCTAGCTAAGAGCCAGGACTGCAGGGTCTCTAGATCGAGCTCCAGATCCCCCGTGACGGAGAAAGGACGATTCACCAGGGCCTGAGATAACATGTCAGGGGAGACCTGATGATACGCCCTGTAGTTCCTTCCCAGTTGCCTGGGGGCTCTGATAGATGGTTTCTCAGTGCCAGATATTTGGAAATGAGCGAGATGATGATCAGACCACAATACAGGCACGAGTGCAGTGACCGTAATTGGTGAGGTAGAAAAGACCTGGTCTAATGTGTGGCCTTTGTCATGGGTCGGGCCGGAAAGATAGGGGAGCAGCCCCAGGGCAGATGTGATATCTAATAGCTTCACAACATCCTTAGCCTGCCGATCTTCCATATGGAAGTTAAAATCTCCCGCCAAGAGACAATGTTCTGATCTAAGAACAAGTGTGGCTAGGACCTGCTGGAGGTCCTCAAAAAAGGACCCCACAGGGCCCGGAGGCCGATATACTAGAAGGCCCTTCACAGCTTGCTGAGGTGATAGGGAGAGGGTAAAAGCGAGAGATTCGGAACCCGTGATAATCTGCGTGGGCACAACAGCACACGTAGAGGATTTCTTTACAACAAGGGCAACGCCTCCCCCTCTTCCCTTAGCTCTATCTTGTCGATATATGATGTATTCAGGTGGAATAGCAGCCGCAATATCCGGTTGCGATGATTCATATAACCAAGTCTCAGTGAGCATAAGGCAGGTAGGGTTGTTAGTTGAGAGGACATCATAAATCTCCTGAGTATGTCTGGGCAGCGACCTGGTATTAAGGAGTAAGCAAGGGTGAATAATGCTACAATCCTTCGTGAGGGGGGTAGTAGGGAGAACCCTAGTAGGATGCCACTTACAGCCTGGACATTTATATTTACCCCTGTAGCGCCCCGGGAAGACTGAGAAGCAAGAGGCTTCCACAGAGCGCAAAGAGTGGAGCTCCTTGGATGTATACGACAACATAATAATGCTGGGAGAAGAAAGGAGATAAACCAAGGGGTCCTGCCACGCCTCACGCCTCCGGGACGCTGACGGGCGCAGACGGGCAGGACTCTGGCGCGACTCAGGCGCAGATCAGGCGCGTCCGCAGTACGCGTCCGCTGCGCGGAGGGAAAGAGGAGCTTTATGTAGCGCTACTAGAGCGCGAGGGCGGAGAGTCCTACCCCCAAGATGGCGGCCCCAAACAGATCCCAGCCCTCGGCGTCAATACTCGGCCGAGGGCGGTCTGAAATCCCTGGTAAGGAGAAGGGAGCAGGCGAAGCGCTTAGCAGCGCTAGGAAGTCTCAGTCTGAGCAGCACGCTCGTGAATCAGGCGCGCTCACGTAATTGCACACAATGTTTAAAAATGCAAAGTCACAAACACAGAGTAAAAACAGGTGGCAAAAGAAAAGAGGAGAGACCTCCCGGCTTTCCGCCTCAGGAGGGAAATGGTTTGTTTGCAGGTGGTAATCCCTGACTAACAGGCAGGATTCCCTTTTGTAGCGCTACTAGAGCGCGAGGGCGGAGAGTCCTACCCCCAAGATGGCGGCCCCAAACAGATCCCAGCCCTCGGCGTCAATACTCGGCCGAGGGCGGTCTGAAATCCCTTTCGTGCCTTTTATGTTCCCTTACCATTATATCTGTTGTTGTAAAAGAAGACGCATTATGCATATAGTAAGGACAGTGTTCCATGTTTCCAAGATTCCATCCTATTGTTGTTTGAACTTAAGCCAGGGTTCCACTTCAGTTTAGAGGAGCTGTCTGGCAAGGAGCATTGCTGTTTGTCCTTGGGCAAATAAAGTAGTTTTTCTCCTACTGGTGAGTCTTGGTCTTTGAAGAGTGTCACCACACAATCATGTTCTCACCTGTAATGTAAACTAGTTATTGTAAGTAATGATAAATCCATGGGATTTATACTCCACAACTGAGGTAACCCACTTACAAAATTCTCTGCTGTGGTCAGAAGTGCTGGCTACGTTGGGGCATCAGACAGTTCATTCCTGATCAGGACTTAGGGCCTGATGTATATCTTGATGGGGATGGAACTCTAATGCTGAATTTAAATCTGGCAGGCTGACCATAGATTGATGAAGGCAGAGATTACTCTGTCTCCACTGTGAGCAAACTCCTCCAGTAGCCCGACAGATGGCTATATTTCCACTCGACCAATTTAGATGGGCAGACAAATAGCCATTTTTCAATGCCCACCAATGGCAGGAGAAACCTGGCAGTAAGGGGCACTGAAAAGTGCTCAATGTCTTCACCTCACAGGCTCCCAACCATTCCATTCATCATCAACACTCCAACATTCCACGCAGCACATTTAAACCGGCTGAGCAGTTAGGGCCAAAGCAACAGGGGAGAAGCATACATTTTTGTTGTTGTATATCTTTATTAGCATTTTTAACCAATTTCTCGGTATCAACAAATCCAGCATAATTACATATTGCATTGACATACAAGTTCTGCCTCACTGTGCCATTACATACATAAGTCCAATTATCACCACTTGGAAGGTACATCGCTGTTTGCCTCTTCTGCCGCAGAGGGCGGCATGCATTAGCAGTCTGGCATGTGTGCATGACACTCAAGTATACCGTCGCCTCTAATCGAGGGGCAGGACATATCTACTATACATCTCTTCATCTTACAGTGTTTAGTCAAATGTAGGATGTCTACTAACACAAGTGTGCTTATCCCGTTTACAATACAATTGTCAAATAAAACTATAGACAATGAAGCATAGGTTTCAGGAGTTGAACAATAGCACTGATTATAAGACATCCTCAGTTTTTAAACATTTAAATCATAACTAATAAACTAAAAACAAATGCAAAAAAAGGAGATATCAAGTACACAAAGAAATATATATCTCTAGTGTGTTTTTTGCCTCCAAGTGAAGTCATATCGGGGACCGCACTCATTTTAGCAGTTGTAGGTTGCCGTTGGTGGTCAGTGTGTGTCCGGGTGAAATGCCAAAGTACCGCGCATCTGAGGCGGTGTCCATGTAGTTTCATGAAGGAGTGTGGGGTCATTGCTCAACCTGGCAGTCATGCCCAAGGGTGCCTTGTGTAGACGGCCTATTCGCTTTGCCCAGGCAGTGTTTCAGTCATTATTTCCCCCTCACCGGGCAGGGGGGGCATTCAATGTCGCCCTGGCTCGTATAAGAGCTGTCAGAATGTCATCCCAGGCCTGTGCGATGGGAAACTTATGAAGCCCAGCCATTTCTTCCCTTCGAAGAATGGTGCTCTCAGCCTGTGCCCAATGTTCTAAGGATTTTAGCCAGTGGAGCGTCTCAGGAGGGTCTTTGTGTTTCCATCTCGTAATTATCAATCGCTTCGCAGTGATCAGGCCTAAGTCACAGAATTTAGAGCTCACTTTGTTAGGTTTTGTGCGTTTGTAAATCCTCAGAATGCAAACCTCTCATGGGTGTGGCACTTCGGCGTTGATGCTGCCGGTGAGAGTTGCCGTTACTGTGGAGAAGTGTGGCTCAGGGGTTAGAGGCGGCAGACCCGGAAGCTGAGATCGGTCCTGGACCAGGGTTCAATTCCCCGCCTCGGCGGGTCTTGGGCTAAAAATTCCACGGACTCGATAATTCTCGCCCCGGTGCCTCCTCGACTCACGGGTTCACACTCTGCGACTCTGGGCTATAGCTTGCTTAATCTCCACAACGGCCCCTCGCGGCGGGATGCCTGACTTTCACCTTGTGGATACCCTGCTATCTCACAGGGGAATACCAGGAAGGGTTCCCTAAGCAAGCGCCGGGAAACCCACTGCGGGTAGCTGTGCGCTATATAAGCTCAACTACATTTACATTTACATTTACTGTGCGTCAATAAGAGTGAAGTAGATGGCAGGACCATATCATGTGCCGTAAGTCAGCGTCCAGTAAGTGGCATCTTGGGCAGGCGGAGGTAGTGATGTTAAAGTATTTATTAATCTTGTCCGGAGATAAATACGCTCTGTGTAGTATATATGTTTGTATGAACTTGAAACGTGAATTACACGGTATGTGCGTGGCACTAGCCAAAACACGTTCCCAGTCTTTGTCCGTCCATGGCTGACCCCTGTCGTCAGCCCATCTCGCCCGAAATCTCTGTGATGGCTTTAACACGTGTGTAAGTAGGGCCTGCACTAGCCAATGAATCACATGTGTTCCCTCCCCCATCACATGTAGATATTGCAGCAACTGATGTGTTTGTGGTTCAGAAGACAGGTCTCCCCATGTTTGTGTCAATGTCTGCATGATGGCTGCATGTAAGAGGAACTGTCCCACTGGCAAGCCAGTTTCTGCCGTCAGGGCTGCAACGGACATCAGGACACCGTCCACGTATAGATCTCCCAGTGTCTCCACTCCCGCCGCAGTCCAGGTCGCCAGCGCTGTGTCTGTTACAAAGTCTCTACCTCGGGGCGTACCAACTAGCGGCATAACTGGGGCATAGGGGACGGTGTCCCTCGTAAGCTGGAGGCTCCTACGGTAGCATCTATGGGCTAATTCAATATGTATCTGCGTTGGGCGGGGGAGGCGCGTCAGTGGGTGAAATAAGCTACAGATTTGCGTCTGTGTCCATGAATCTGACTCACTGGCGGTATCTTCCAGGCTCCTGCCGCTTAGCCACTTCGCGACCCATTGTAGCTGTGCAGCCAAGTAATACAATTCTAAATGAGGAACTGCCAAGCCCCCGTACTCCGGTGGGGAATATAGTTTCTGCAGCGCTATCCTGGGCCGCCTGTATTCCATATTAGACCTCTGATTAACCCCTCCAACTCCTGAAACAGTCGTACCGGGACATACATTGGAAGATTAGCAAAATAGTACAATAGCCTGGGCAGTACTACCATCTTAGTTAGGGTGACTCGGCTCATCACATTAAGTGGCAGAGTCTTCCAAAACCGTATCTGCGCCCTTATGGAGGAGATGGCGCTTATCAGGTTGCCCTCCAGTATGTCCGCGGGAGATCTGTGGATATATATTCCCAAATATCTGAACATCGTCGGGAACCAGGCTAGCACCGTACCGTTTACTGTTATATCTACCGTGCCTACATTCTCACAAAAAGAATAAGCGCCCAATTTGGCCCAGTTCACTTTAAGGCCCGAGACTTCCTCAATCCTACAGAATATGTCAGATATAACTGGCGGTATGTTATACAGGTCCCTCATGTACAGCAACAGATCATCAACATATAGGGACACCGTATGGAGACCATCTTCCAGTGGTATTCCCCAGTCTCCTCCGCTTTCCCGCAGCAGAGCCGCCAGAGGTTCCATGGCAAGGGAGAAAAGAAGGGGGGGACAAAGGGCACCCCTGTCTGGTTCCACGTCTGACCCTGATTTCCTCTGATATTAACTTGCCCGTGCGTACCCTAACCATGGGCCGCTGATACAACAACTGCACCATTTGTAAGTACCCGTCTCCCAACTCGTACTTATGCAGCACTGCCAAGAGATATGCCCGCTCCACCGAGTCAAAGGCCTTCTCCAGGTCTAATACTAAGCATCCAGATCTTCGCCAATTTTCCGTAGCATACTTCTGAACTCGGAATAACCTACGGATGTTAAGAGAGGTGCTTCTAGTGGGGACGAATCCATTTTGATCACTACGGACCAGGGCTGGCACAATTGGGGATATTCGCCTGGCTAGGGCGGAGGTAAGGATTTTGTAGTCTGTGTTCAGCAAAGCCAGTGGACGGTAGGAACCAAGATTTTCAGGGTCCCTGCCTGGCTTCGGGAGGGTGACCAACGTTGCCTCGTTCTGCGTAGGTGTAAGAGCCGAGGCGTCCAGGGCCGCCTCGTAGCAATTCTGGTATTAATATATCGGAATAGACTTTGAAAAATTCAGCCGGTAGCTAATCCGGACCCGGGGACCTGCCGTTCGATAGGGAGAAAATACTATCTCGTAGTTCGTCTGGCAGCAGAGGAGCACCCAGTTCGTCCTGCTGATGCTCTGCCAGTCGTGGCAGTGTCAGAGCAGAGAAAAATTCCTGTATGACCGGAGCTGTGGTTCGTAAGCAGGTGGTGGATCATGGTGTAGTGCTCTACCAAGGCATCGTGTATTTCTCTCTGGGCGTGAATCGTGACACCATGTACGTTTCGTATAGATGTCACGGGTGTGGTAGCTGTGTCTTGCCGTATTAGCCATGACAACAGTTTACCAGGTTTGTCTCCCATGTGGTGGGTGCGTGCTGAATGTGCTGCATAATTCAAATTACGGAGTTGGTCAAGTACTCTGGAATGTTCTCCTCTGATTCGCACCAATGATCCATCATCACTCTCTATGGCCTCTCCCTCCCTTTGGAGCAGGTCATTCTCAAGACGTGTGAGTTCAGTCTCTAGCTGCCTACGCATTCCCGCCTGCGTACCAAGACATTCGCCCCTAACCACCACCTTAAACGCATCCCATTCTACTTGGGGGGTCGTAGCAGTGCCAGTGTTCTCTTCAAAGTAATGTGTTATATTTGTGGCTAGCAGGTTTCGGAAGGGCGCATCTAGTAACATGTCTGGCTGCATCCGCCAGGTCTGAACTGGCGGCCTGGGACGTTCCCACAGTATGTCTATTGTGTGCGGATTATGATCTGAATGTGTCCTGCCTAAATAATAAACCGCGGACACATGTGGAAGTAGCTCTTCCGAAAGCATATAACGGTCTAATCGTACATGTAAACCATGTGCACCCGAATAGTAAAATACACCCTATCATGAGGATTGCGGTGTCTCCAGACGTCCCTGAGTCACCACTGCTCCGCCCAGTTAATCAGCGCCTTCATAGCATTATGTGTAGTTGTGCCCCGGAAGAGGCAGAAAGGAGCGGTCAAGTGTAGCATCAAGTACACTGTTGTAGTCTCCCCCCAGAAGCATCGGTATGTCGTGCCATGGCGCTAGGACGCGCGACATATCGGCAAAGAATGTTGCCTGATCAGTATTGGGAGCATACAATGATGCAATCACAATCTGCCTACCATCCAGAGTGCCCCTCACCACCACATATCTGCGTCCGTCAGTGAATGTGTAATTTTGAGTGGGACCCCCGGTTGAACCCAGATTAGCGCGCCCCGTGCATACGCAGAATATCCAGTGGCGTATAATTGGCCTCGCCAGCGGGGGTGTAAACGCTGGACCTTCGGTTTGGTCAAATGCGTCTTTTGCAAGAGAGCTATTTGTATGCGATGTCTCTTGAGGTATGAGTATATCGGATACCTGCGTGTCAGTGTATGCATGCCTCGCACATTCCATGTACCAACTTTAACTGTAGACATATTTTCCATAGTACACGAACCCACCATGTGTCCCCATTAAACCTCCAGACCCACACGGCACCTCCAACCTCGTAGTGCACAGCTTCCCCCACATGTGGCGTGTTGTGTCGAGTGAGAAATGTGTACAATAAAGAATACCTCATAACAAACCAATGCAGGGACACACACATAATAAAAATTCCAAAAGGGCGAGGGTGCAACAAGCAATCGTCCAAACCTTCAACAGAGGCAACAATCCAATGACCTGGGGTGGTGCGCTGCATGTTACACACAGGTGATTAACAATTTACTTGTCTCATGCTCCAGGGGCTCCTACTCTACAGGCATAATGCAATGTAATGTAATCGAGTAATGCATCCCATCCCGGGGTTCCCCGCCCGACCAATAGTGCACACCGGTGCACGCCAAGTTGCGACACAGCAGAAGGGCAAATCCCTCCCACCACCCCCATAACCTAATAGCACCAAAACTCCGTATGCGACTCAGTGGTCAAACCGCAGCCACCACACACGAACACATCCTCAACGACTGGACACTTCTACATATACATAACAATTCCTCAGTATGCAGTTCCATCAAGGATAGAGTCACTTAGCGTTCCTATGATGTGGTCAGCAGTCTGCGGAGTGACGTCTGGCTGTTCCGTCGAGTCCTGCAAGTTTTGCAGGCCATACACTTGTTCATCATCACTGGACAAGTCTTGTTGGCTCGTGTTTGATGCATCCTCCGCCCCCAGGGAACCGCTGATCTCCACTACTGCCTGCAGGGCATCTCGTTGGCCACTAAGAATCAAATCCGTGTGCGGTCCCACCATCGGTGAGGGCGGAGTCCGTGCCCCCGTCGACCTCTCTCTCTGGCGGCGGAAGGGGCCCCTCAGTTTTGGCAAGGTAACCGGCACGGAGGCGTCTCAAGGTCCCGCAGCGGTGAAGGTGTCCAGCCAATCCTCCGCTTCCTCCGGTGCAGTGAAGAAGTGGGTTTTTTCACTCGCCACTACCCGCAATCGTGCTGGAAATAGCAGTGAATATTTCAGGTTGTGTTGCCGGAGACGCTTTTTTACTGCCTGGAAGGAGTGCCTCTGCCTCTGGATGGTATAGTCTGCAAAGAACATTATTTTATGGTTATCAATTTGGATGTCTTGGAGTTTCCTGGTTTCTTGTAGTATGGAATCTCGATCACTGTAATTGAGAAGTCGGAGGAGCATTGGCTTTGGATTCGACCCCGTGGGGGGGGTCTTGCTGGGACTCTGTGTGCGCGTTCTATTACAAAGTGAGGCGATTGGGTTCCCTCCGGTAGGAGGCCTTTGAGCCAATTCTCCATGTGCATCGTGGGTTCCCTTCCTTCCCAGTGTTCCGGTACTCCCACTATGTGTACGTTGTTACTACGCGCTCGCCCTTCGGCATCTTCAGCCCTGCCCTCCAGGAACTCCACCCGGTTGAGCAAGTCCTGTAAATGCTTGTCCGTCTGGACCACTTGTGGTTGGAGGTCAGTAAGTGTAGTTTCCAGAACGGTAGTGTGGCCCGTTAGCTTCCGGTGGTCCGCATGCTGATGAGTGAGGTCGATTGCCACCTTGTCGATCTTGGATTCCAGAGAGGTGTGGGTTTGATTGATATTTTCTTCCAGCCGTTCCATCGCAGCCAGTACTGCATCTAGTTTAGTCGCCATCTGATCTGTGCTTGCTTGCTAAGCCATTTTGTCAGTTTTGAGTTTAGGCTGCAGCTGTGGGGTCTATGCTCCTTCCGTCCCTGCAGGCGCCCGGGTGCCACTCGACATGTGTTCACTTTGTTGCACTTCTGTGCCGCTCGGTACGTAGCAGGGTTTGGAAGCGATGTCTCTCAGGCATACGCTTCACAGAGGGGTTCCACCACTCCTTCCAGATACACTCTCCGCAGCCCAGCCTTCAACCTCAGGTTGCGGTCTCTCAGCTTTCTCCTAGTGGTGGCGCCAGTGCATACCTCAGGGGGGCCGCAGACACAGTATGCTCCTGTGGCGTAATTTCCTCTCAAGTGCCAACTAGTCTCCCTCCAGTCACCAGCCGGGCGCTTTGCTTGAAAATATGTAGGTGCAGTTCAGCAGTGCGTAGTCATTTCTGTGCCACAGTTTATCAGCCACTAGGGTCACAGAGGGCGTCTCCACACCGGCGCGGATTACAGAGTGCTGTGCGTCAAAGCCTCCGTCACTGTCCTGCTCAGCAGCATCCCGATAGGCCCACAAGCGACGACGCCTTCAAACTTTGGGTAGGTGCAAGCTGCCGTCATTGACCAGCACATGGTGCTCATATTAGGCTTGGCATGGCTCTCCCTGCTCACAGCCCAATGACTGGTCCCTAAAGTGTAGTCCCCAAGGGCACTACCAGTCCCTAAGCAGCTCCACCCACCGCAGCAGGCTGTCTCACAGTGTGGGTGCACTTCCTATGAGCAGGGTATTGGGGCCAGTGCATTGTTTACATTCCAGGCAGGTCCAGCATTCACCACCATCTTCATTCCCCAATAGCTCCAATCCTCCCCAGGGAACTCCTCAGTGACCTTCTATTAGCAAGACTGCAAGGGTCTCATCCCCTACGCAGCGTGTCGTAATAAGGAGCTCTCAATGTAGCAGCTGAGCAGATATCCACTGCTCTCTCTCACCTGCGGGGTCTCTCGCAGCGAAGCGGCCGCTGTGGCAGCGTCAACAAGGCAAGCGCAGCCTCGGCGGTTACACCACCTCAGCTGCAGCCGTTACCAAATGAGCTGCGCAGCAGAATTCACCGGTGGCTCACACAGCCCGCCAGCAGCCCGTCTTCCTCCGCAGGGTGTACAGCCTTTGGTGCCCCTGTTCAGCGGGGGTATGCCAATCACCGCTGCGCCGTGAAGGCAACGGCCGTGCAGGCAATCCGGGTTCCGGCAGCATACGCGGCACTCTTGCATCTGATACCGTGGCCAACAGGGGTTCCAGGAATTACGATGACTGAAGGTAGGCGAAAGATGCGGAGGGGATCTTGATATTTTGTGCCCCACAATCACGATCACTTCATCTTACAGCAGCAACACAATTGCCCATAGGTCGTTCCCATCCGCTCACTGCGCCAGAGCTATTTCCTGCGGCCTTGTGGGAGGAGCTAATCCCCGAGCTCGCCTGAGTCCTTTCTGCCCAGGGGATCGCATTACTGCCAGTACGCCAGGCCGACGCCCACGGGATAGTGCTTAATTCGTGTCCATATCAGCAGCGAGGGTCCGGGCTGCCTCCGTTTTTGCACCCGATCGGGGCCCCCAAGGGAATCTGCATGCAGGGGTGCAAGGCCTGTTTGGAGGAGCCTCCGGTGGAGCTCTACCCTGGCACATCCTTCTCCATCCTGACTGTACCCACGCCCCCAGGGGAGAAGCATAAATGCATATACAAGATACTACAGTCTCCCCTCGCCATGGAAGGGCACGCTCAATACAAAGGGGACATTGTGTTTTTTTTATTATAAAAACAAAGAAAATCCTACTTTGGGATTTTCTGTTGGAAAAAAAACATTTGCTGACGTATGGCTCAGTCATGTTTGACGGAGCTGTCCAGCAACGTTACAAAGCATTGAAAGGAACAGATGTGATGGTAGTTCCTGTTAATGCTTGAAATGCCTGCTGGGCAAGCAGACATTTAATCATTTGGCAGGTGGCACCTCTGTCAGGGTGACAGAGTAATTTACTCTGTTGCCCTGGCAGAGGACCCGCCATCTGCAAATTTATAAATCAAACCCTTACTCTGTAGTCCAGGTGGTAGTTCTTTCCAGACCCGAGTATGGGAACTTTCTCTTCTCTGCTGTTCCAAAAATTAATTTCCACCTTCCGAGCTATGCACTACACTTTCACCTGTTTTATTTCAGAGTACAAGAAATTTAACAATATCTCTCCTCTCCTTTCAAAGCTTTAGTTGCTCCTAATTGAATCACTCACAACTACTTCACACCTTCAATCTAACTGACAAACTGAAAATCTCTGGTATTCGAGGATTTAGAAATGCAAAATTCCTTCTCATTCGTCTCCCACATTCAAGCAAGACTAATGTATTGAAACAGTCCTCAGCAGTATATGAAACTGATTTCCTCCAGCTCTTCGTATGACCCCTTAACTTGCTACCTTTACAAAATAAAATAAAAATGCTCCTATTTCAAAGACATTTCAGTTAAGACTGAGAATGTCCTAGTTCCAATGCCCATGTTTTGCTCATTTGACTTGATTGTACTCATTTCATTCTTAACTGGTTGTATACGTTGATGGTTACTTGTAAAACAATTTCTGATCACTTGTAAAGTATTGTAATGCTTTTAGATCATGTTTGTACTATGAAAAAGCACAAATAACTAAGGGGCCGATTACGATGGTGGGAAGCCTTGAGCCCGACCACCATCATAGCGGGATCGGGACCTACCAACTGTAATGCGACGGTCCCGCAGCCCTAATTAAGATGCAACCGCGGCGGCCGCATCTGCCAATTTAACATTGCGGCGGGTGCTGCTGGCTGCAGCACTCACCGCAATGTCAAATGTCCATGTTGCGCATGAAAATGTAGGGGGGTACCATGGCTACCCCCCCAGTGCACAACTGTCTCCCCAAACACACAGGTGGCACCTCTGTCAGGGTGACAGAGTAATTTACTCTGTTGCCCTGGCAGAGGACCCACCATCTGCAAATTTATAAATCAAACCCTTACTCTGTAGTCCAGGTGGTAGTTCTTTCCAGACCCGAGTATGGGAACTTTCTCTTCTCTGCTGTTCCAAAAATCCAGCTTCTGCCACCTTTTACATGGCCGTGAGGCTGACTGACGCCGGCATTGTGATCGGGCAGGCGGTGCCTGCTAGGCACTGCGGCCATATCCCCGGTCGTATGCACTCTGCCAGGCAATGGTTACGATTGCCTGTGGCGGAAGCGTGGCAGGCGGTCTTTGCGGCCGCCATGCTTGCGGAACGATTCTCCCACCATCCTGATGTGGTGGGGGAAATGGGCACTCAGATGGCGGAGGGACTGTCACCGCACGGCTGGCGGTGACAGTCCCTCCACCATCGTAATCACCCCCCTTGTACATTTCTAATTACTTAATTTATTCTCTCTGCCTGACCAATAATATGGGGAGGAGTTGTTGTTGTAGAGGGTGTAGCAAGGATTTAACAGGATTTATGAAACACATCCAAAAACCCAGACAAAAACTTTAAGCCTTTATCAGATATACCCTACTGAGGTAATACGTGAAATTCAATGATATTCAGTAGAAAAAAATTAAGCTGTCTTTTTGGCTGAGTGTAACCAGTCGATATGGAAAAAACTGAACTTTTTTCACGAAAAGTTTCAAGCATTACCACTTCATCATATGGCTTCTCTGAAAGGCATATCAGTAATAAACTCCATCAGGAAAATATGCCAGAGTTTATTAAGGCTACACATTGTTTTTAGTAATTCTTGGTGGTATGATCTATCTGGTTAAACCCTAATGCATACTCAAAGAAATTGAGAGACTTCTTGACTTCCGCTATCAATAATGTCTTTACACTAATTCAGTGTTTTTCCAGGATACTGTATTGCCCAGATAAAAGGTAATCATG
The DNA here is from genome assembly GCF_964261635.1 of Lissotriton helveticus. Lineage (NCBI taxonomy): Eukaryota > Metazoa > Chordata > Amphibia > Caudata > Salamandridae > Lissotriton > Lissotriton helveticus. Next base: position 1,018,206,071 of record NC_136065.1, on the reverse strand, counting down.
CATTTCTTTTAGAACCTCTGTGCGTAAAACTAAAGTTTAAGAAGCAACAACTTTAAATCAATCCAGTTTATCCCATTCAAGTAATCAATGATGTGAGTTGCCCTGTAATATATGCATATATGCATAGGATAGGAGACTGGGCTGCATTCAGTAAATAGGATAATTTGGGGGGGATCCTTTCTTCATGATTAATGAAATGCATGCATGGTCTGAAATAGTGATTGGTTCAATAAATAGCGCAGACATATCGTGGAGATGGCAACATCAATAAGAAGATAAGTGCTGGAGTCACTATGGTGAGATAAAGAGAAGATGTTGCATTCCCTTCCTTTTGAATTGAAGAGCCTCCACGTGTATTCCAGACTGTGGATTTTGCTGTGCTTGTGTAACTGTTTGTGTCAGCTCTTTCTTTCTATCAGGAAGGGTTGATCTGTAAAATCAGTGGGAGTCTAAGTGGATTCAGAAATGTGCCAAGAATGATTTACCAAGAAGGTCTCACTTGGTCTTTTTATCATTAGATTTATTGATGTAGCCAGCAAATTAGTTCAAACAGAAAATCAGTTGTATGCTCTTGGCACATACATTGTATAAAGAAACAATGCAAGGTTCAGATTAAAAAAACGTAATCAAATAACTAGGTCATTTCTCTGCAAGGAAAACTAACAATGTGTGCTCAGTCAGAAAGAGCCCACAAATTGGGCACTTATCCAGCAAGTTTGATATGGAGTTAAAATAAGCCAACAGCCTATCTTTGTCAAATAAGTTAAAGTGAGCCTGCAGTCAACAGAGCTCTAAGAATTATAATAGTGCACATATGAAAATTATGAGCAAATGCACAAAAATGAAGTGTTCTACAAAGTATAGCTCCAAATTAAAAAAAGCAGTGCAGGCCAACAGAGATCTGAGCAAAATAAAGCCCCAAGAAAACAAGCATTTGAAAAACCAATAGGTCTTATACATACAAGAGCTATTGGCTATGTTAATGCCTTTTAGCCAGGCTGTGCAGTTGTGCATCAAGGCAAAAAGTTAGAAGAAAAAGTGCTATGATGCGACCAGCGCTGATCAGGAAGAGCAGTGATCTGTTTTCTTTGCATCTGATTATTCTTTGCCTTCACAAAAAAAACATTTTCAAGAACAAATGAAAATAGTACCTTGTCAGCAAACTTAAGCCAATAAGAAATTAAAATACACATTTGTGCATCAATCTTTTTAATGGGGGCAGCAAATGTATTGCAGCTCCCCCGCCTAGGGAGAGAACACCTCCGAGCACAACCCAGGTGGACCAAAGGTCTTATTCCATAGTCACATGGTAATCATCCAATGTTAATCCAGAAATAGTTATCCAACTTTCAAAGTTTATTCAAACAAGAGAATGTCTTAATTTATCGACATGTGAAAATGATGTTATTCCACATCAGGTTCAAAATGGTAATTCATGTTTTAACACACATCCCAATGCATTTCGGGCGGAGCCCTCCGTCAGGGGATTACTCTACAAAAAAGACAACAAAACCAAGCTATGATATAATGTCACGTCCAGAAGTTCATAATGCTACCATATCATTCATAAAAAAATGAAATAAACATGCAAAGCTGCGAGAACCAGTGATAGTCAACCTAAGTACTAAAAAAGTGCCTAAAACGGAAAGAATCCACCCAAATCAACATGCGTCGTGCACAGTATAGATGTTGTTAACCCTAAGTCGTGCACCGTATTTATAAATGTGACCAACAGGTAAAAACCCAGGACATGCCAAAAGTAAGAAGAGTATAAGCTGATTCACACGTGTGTTCAAACGATAAGTGAAAAACGGTAAACAAAGGTAAACCTGCGTGAGCTAGAGCCCGGTTAAATCATACCGTGAAAGAACGGTGAAGACAGTAAAAGAGTCCCCAGGAGGGTACTTACGTTTGTGCGTTAAATGTGTGAACCCCGCGGATAACTATTTCTGGATTAACATTGGATGATTACCATGTGATGATTACCATGTGACTATGGAATAAGACCTTTGGTCCACCTGGGTTGTGCTCGGAGGTGTTCTCTCCCTAGGCGGGGGAGCTGCATTTCGTTTATCACGTCCCACTGCCTGGCCAGACAGTGTTCCCTCAGTAGCACACCACAAATCTTCAAAACCCTTTACCTTTTTTGATTAACATTGCTGTGCGAGCTCCTCTCCATTTTTGATATTCTACTTTTCTGACCACGGATCTCAGCACGCAACCATGATGAATTTCGATGCGGTCTCTGGTATGACCGACCAAAAAGCCAGTACATTTGCTTATTCCATTGAGGATGCAGATAAGATATATGGGTTGATTCAAGACGACATCAGCACCCCTGGTAACACTCGAAGTGTGGAGAGTAACCTTCGACAATTACTCTACTTAATGAAGAAACAATGTAATCAAAAATTACACGCCAGTACCCTCATCCGGTACCATCGTGTCCAACGGATCCCCCGTGGCCTACGGGTCCCCTTGAAACCATTACTGTGTAAAAACAACGTGAAATTTGTTGAACGCTGGTACTCTATTTTAAATAAGTGCTCCCTTGATCTTATTCTCCTGATTGTTGAGGAACTATCAAAGACACTTGATGAACTATCCCATGAAATTACTAGCGTAAAAAAGGAGCTGGACGATGCCGTGTCTGAAGAAGAGCTTAAAAAGATGTTGGAGGATGTGAACATTCAACTTGATAAGCATGCTCGGGAAACACAGGAACGTAAATTAAGAAAATTCAAAAGAGATACAATCGATTATAAGCTCGGCGAGGTGTACACCTGGGCAGAGGTGTACGCCCGCCGATGACCTAACAAACCTTATAATCCATTCTCGGCTAACGAAACGTCTTCTTCTGAAGAAGACTCAAGACAACGACCGACTACAGTTCGTACTGATGTCGAATCACAGATGCCTGGGCCCTCAACTGAACCTGCGGTTCATTTTTTAGAGTCTGGACCAGATCAACAAAAAGATCCCGGAAAGGAAAAACCCGCCGAGGAAACAGAAAAAACTCCTCCGACAACCAAGGGCAAAAAAACGAAAACGAGGAAGTAAATAAGACGGATAACTTGGTGATTAACATCTCCTCTACCACATTGTCTACCGAAGATATTAACACTTTACAAAAGGGGTTATCATTTGTTCCAACCACTAGAACCAACACACTGGAACTCGAAGTGAGTACTTTCAAGTTGGTACGTAACATCCGATTGAAACACTACTTTAAGAATATTAGCCCCATCACCATTCAAGAAGAAGATATGCTTCGAGGACTACGACCTCACAGCAACTTTGTGGCACCCCAAAGCCACAAAATTATCGATGCTTTTGAGAACTTGGTGAAACAAGATATTTTGAAATTACCTTTCACACAACCGGAGAGGCATGGGAACCTCACCCGAAAAGAGAGAAACATCCTACAAAAATTGGCGGACAATTCGAACATCACGTGCCAAAAAGCTGACAAAGGCGGTGCCCTGGTCATCATGGACACCTCTTTTTATGAACAGCAGGTCCAAGCACATATTAGTGATTCTAATACTTATGACATCTTACCTGGCGATCCGACCAGGGAATACACTGGCAATCTTATTAAGATTATCACCAATGCTTTTGAAAACGGTACTATTACTGACAGAACAAGAAGATATTTGACACCTATGAATCCGAGAGCTCCTACCTTGTACATGCTACCAAAAATGCACAAGCATCTGACCAACCCGCCATTTCGTCCCATTTTGTCGACGATTGGTAGTATCCATCAAAACGTTGGCAAGTTTTTGGATAAATATCTGCAACCTATCGTGCTTACTACAGCATCACATGTAAAGGACACCACAGACTTTCTACTTAAAATTGATCCCATCATGAATGAATTGAGAAACACCCAATTGATCATGTGCACTGTCGACGTGTGTTCTTTGTACACCTCCATCCCCCATGATGGAGGCATTGAAGCTATTGAGCAGGTTTTGGCTCAATCGGATCTGGATCAAGATTTGAAAGTCTTTTTGATGGAACTCACCATGTTCACTTTATACCATAGTTATTTTACGATCTTTGACAAATGGTTCTTACAATTAAATGGCACAGCCATGGGAAATTCGGCGGCTCCTTGCTACGCAAACATCTACATGAGGATCTTTGAGTCACAACACATTTTAAGCCATCGAAGCTGGCAGGAACATGGCAGGTTATACCTGCGTTATATTGATGACATTTTCTTACTTTGGGAAGGCACCACTGAAACGCTCTTGACCTTTTTGACTACCTGGAATACCTTTAACCAGCGGATACAATTTACATGGGATCATAGTGAACAATGTGTCCATTACTTGGACGTTAAAATTATGAGAGAACTGGGAGAATGGTCTACTACCGTTTTCCGTAAGCCCACGGACAGGAATTCTACCTTACACTACCAAAGCTTTCACCGTGCTGGATTGAAGAACAACTTACCGTATGCACAAATTCTCAGGATCAAAAGAATTGTGTCGAAAGACGATGAATGTAAAAAACAGATTAAGATCGTTCTGGAAAGACTTAAAGCACGCGGATATCCTACTCCTATTCTGGATTTGGCAGCCGAAAGGAGCGAGAAGTGCACGAGATCTTCTCTTTTGCAACCCAAGGTCAAAACTCCCACTGACCGGATGGTCGTGGTATCGAAATACTCTAAGACTTCGCACCTTTTTCAACAAATCATTCGCAAACATTGGAGTATCCTGTCCCTTGAACCTGATTTTAAGGGTTTATTTGATCAACCGCCTATGTTTACATTTTCCAGAGGCAGGAACCTTAAGGAAATTCTCAGCCAACCGAGTGGGACTAAAAAGAATACTGTCTATACGGGCCTTAGACCCTGCTTCAATTGCAGTAATTGCAATAACTGTATCCTTGGTAATACCATCAACCACCCGATGAAAGGTAATCCCATTAAACTCAAGGTCAATGCCACATGTAACAGTATGAATGTCATATATGTTCTTAAATGTCCTTGCGGTAAGTGTTATGTGGGCCATACTGAGAGGAAGATCCGCGTGAGGATCTTAGAACACAAGAGCAACATTCGGACACAGAATCTTAAATCTACTGTTGCTACCCATTTTTTGGAGAATAGACACACTGTTGCACAACTCAAATTCCAGATACTGGAACAAGTTGAAATCACGTTGAACAATAAGAATACCTTGTTAAAACGAGAAAATTTCTGGATCCGGTTTCTGTCCACGATGGTCCCCCATGGGCTCAATGACCGTATTGAATTTCTTTGCTACCTATAATGTATTATGTTTGTTCTTGATTGCATATCCCTGTTCTGTGAATTTCCCACTTTGTAATTTTTTTCATTTCTCTTTGTTTCATTTCTCCTCGTTATTCTCTTTATTTTCTACCCATTCATGCTCTATTGTTGTGTGTTTACTTATTTCCCATTATTTTTGATCGTTTCAATATGGCGCTTGAATATATGTGCCCCTTTTTCACCTTCGGTGACTTACTCCGTTTTCTATTTTGATACACCCGGCTTCGCCTTTATGGTGGTTTGTTTCCGTCCCCGCGGTTGCTCCTTGCTTGTGGAACTCCGCGGGGTTCACACATTTAACGCACAAACGTAAGTACCCTCCTGGGGACTCTTTTACTGTCTTCACCGTTCTTTCACGGTATGATTTAACCGGGCTCTAGCTCACGCAGGTTTACCTTTGTTTACCGTTTTTCACTTATCGTTTGAACACACGTGTGAATCAGCTTATACTCTTCTTACTTTTGGCATGTCCTGGGTTTTTACCTGTTGGTCACATTTATAAATACGGTGCACGACTTAGGGTTAACAACATCTATACTGTGCACGACGCATGTTGATTTGGGTGGATTCTTTCCGTTTTAGGCACTTTTTTAGTACTTAGGTTGACTATCACTGGTTCTCGCAGCTTTGCATGTTTATTTCATTTTTTTATGAATGATATGGTAGCATTATGAACTTCTGGACGTGACATTATATCATAGCTTGGTTTTGTTGTCTTTTTTGTAGAGTAATCCCCTGACGAAGGGCTCCGCCCGAAATGCATCGGGATGTGTGTTAAAACATGAATTACCATTTTGAACCTGATGTGGAATAACATCATTTTCACATGTCGATAAATTAAGACATTCTCTTGTTTGAATAAACTTTGAAAGTTGGATAACTATTTCTGGATTAACATTGGATGATTACCATGTGACTATGGAATAAGACCTTTGGTCCACCTGGGTTGTGCTCGGAGGAATTCTCTCCCTAGGCGGGGGAGCTGCATTTCGTTTATCACGTCCCACTGCCTGGCCAGACAGTGTTCCCTCAGTAGCACACCACAAATCTTCAAAACCCTTTACCTTTTTTGATTAACATTGCTGTGCGAGCTCCTCTCCATTTTTGGCAGCAAATGTATGCCAAAGGCTAAGGGTGCTTGACAAAATACAAATGGGCTGATTATGATGGCGGTGAACCCCCACCGACAGGCTGTCGGTGGCGGGTTCACCGCCATCCTGAGGTCATTTTTATCCCACCATATTATTACCGTTCGACAGGCTCCTATCCCTTAAATGGAGGCGGTGCCTACCAGGCACCGCCGTAGGGATTACGATGGTCCATCCCCGCCAGTCTTTCCATAGCAGTTCACCCGCCATGGAAAGGCTGGCAGGGATGGACTTTGGGGGGCCTTTAGCACTGGTGTTTGGTTTGGGGGGTCATTTCCTTGCACAACATGGCAGGCACCACGTGGTGCCTGCCACGTAGTGCAGGGAAAAGCAAAACCTGTTTTTTTTCCATTGCAGCTGGTGCTGCAGCCAGCAGCACCCGCCGGAATGGAAAAAATTGCCTTTTGCAGCTGCCGCGGTGGCACCGCATTGTAATTTTATATGTGAGACTACCGCCTTATAGGCAGGCAGTCCCCATCCCCGGGCCGAAGGCGGACGGACAGAAGTTAAAAGGCCCTCAAGGAAAAAAGCTTGCTTGTTTATTTATCTTACCTTTGCTGAAGGCGATGTGTTAGCCCTGCTTGAAGACCATACCATAAAGGCCAGCTAGAGCAGGCAGCACAGTGCCATCTGCACTGGTAGCATCTTGAAAACCTGTGAATTTTGGGCTTTTTTTCTGGCTGGGTGGGAATAGAGCAAGCAAAGAAGGGAGAGGAGCAGACTTTGGGGACAAAACAGGGCAAGCAATAATGCAGGAGGCAGGTGGAGGGGTAAATCAAGAAGCAATGCAGGAGTGGGGGAGGAGGAAGGGAGTGCCTTCCCCTTTGAAAGTGGCAAGCAGTGGAAAGACACTTGGTAAGAGAAGCAGTACTTGGGCAATGCTCCACTGTAGGGAAAAACACACGAAGAAGAGGCGACCGGCACTCACTGACCAAAGTAAAGCAAAGAAATAAGACTGACGATGAAGGAAACCTATGGTAAGCAATGGGTGCACTCTAAGCCCTCTCTAAGAAAACAAAATGTTTAGCAAGCAACAGCCTGTCTCAAGGGATGATGGGACAAACTGTCAAAGTGGTGAGGGTGCTCATCAAACACCCTCAAGGACATAAAACAACCAACAGTTCTCCAAAACATTTAGGGGAGCTAGAGTGAAGGCAGGATGGTGTTTAAAGAAGGGCCGGTAAAGTCTCCTGTCTGAGGGGAAACAGCCTTTTAAATGCAGCCTTTACTATTCAGGGAAGTACCATAAAGGTAAGTACCAGGCCGGTAAATATTTGTATCTCTACCATTTAGTACTTTACCATCAAGCGATGTATCTTTTTAAAAAAACGTACTTTTTATGATAGATAAGGGCTTTTTTAGGAATTCGGGGTGGGTTGAGGTAAGATGAGGTAAGGGCGATTTAATGGTGGGAGTGTGGGTAGAGGTAACAAGAAGTAATGGTGAATTTATGGCTGGGTGGGTAGAGGTAAAGAAAGGTAAGAATAATGTTAGGGTTCGGGGATGGGTAGAGGTAAAGGGAGTTAAGGGTGAATTTTGGGTTCAGGGGTGGGTAGAGGTAAAGGAAGTAAGGGTGATTTTAGAGTTCATGAATGGGTAGAGGTGAAGGGAGATAAAGGTTATTTTAGGGTTTAGAAGTGAGTAGAGGTAGGGAAGGTAAGGGTGATTCTAGAGTTCAGGGGTGGGTAGAGTTAAAGGGAGGTAAGTGTGATTTTAGGGTTTCAGCGATTGGTAGAGGCAAAGGGAGGTTAGGGTGATTTTAGGGTTTGGAATAGGTAGACATCAAGTGAGGTAAGGAGGATTTTAGGATTCAGGGATGGGTAGAGGTAAAGAGAGGTAATGGTAAATTTAGAGTTCAGGGTGGGTAAAGGTCAAGGGAGATAAGGGTGATTTTAGGATTCAAGGATGGGTAAAGGTAAAGAGAAGGTAAGGGTGATTTTAGGGTTCAGTGGTGGGTAGCGGTAAAGAGAGTTAAGGGTGAAGCATGGACCTTTTGAAAAAGCAGCACATTTGATGATGAGTAAAATATTGTTTAACCTCTTGGATGCTATGGGAATTCCCCTGCTGTGCTGGGATTTCGTGATCCTCATTGGTTTATGACGAGCTGGGCTCGTCATGAGCGTGCGAGGAGGCTACTGCATGACGAGCCCAGCTCGTCATGAGCATGGAAGGGGTTAAATTATCAAAGCTGTAACAAACAAATGAGTAAATGTGACACAGCGGGAAAGATGAAATCAGAAAAACACATACTGTATGGCAACAGTCTTAAAAGGGTGTATGTTTATAGCTTTATCATCAATAAGAGTGACATACAGCCAAATATATGTTTTGGATTTTAGTCACAGATGACAAAGTTTAGTTATTTCTAGTTTGCATTCAGCTCTTGGAAATACCAGAAAGCACAAGCTTCAACTTTGTTGATTTAAAAGAGTCTTGCAAGTAACAGCAACAAAATAAGTACCACAATCTGAGCGCAAGCAGCAGGGAAAAACACAAATCAAGAAATCAATTTGTACTTGGTCCATGTTCAAGGGAAGAAAACAACCATGGAGAAAAAGTGAAGCTGACGTACTTATATATAATTTTTTCCTTCTGTCCTTCATGTTCATACGCATGCTAAAGTATTGCCACAAATTTTAATGGTTAGATAAAGATCTATGGCAGCTAAGAACACCATACTAGGTGATATAGAATCTACTTCTAATACCCATTTAGCCCATCCAGCTAACCATGGACCAATCTGATCCCTGATTCCAGGTTCTGTTAATGGGTGAACATCTTGTGTGATATTAGTCAAATTCATAAATTACCTATTACTTTTCTGAGAATTATCTGACACATATGTGCAACATTGAATTTTAATCACTGTACAAATGCCCCTTACTTTGCTAAAACATATCTGAAGCTGTTCAGTTTTGAATTAATATACTTTTAATTGCAAGTATCTCTTCATTAATGCCAGCTGCAAAAACAGTCGTGTTATTTATTTGCTACACGTTCTTTTAAAGTAGACAGCTTCCTAACCTTCATATCATTTAAAGCAATCTCCATAGGAGGAATTGTTACTGAGAAAACATCCAGAAACGTTTGCCATATACTGTTATGCTTCGTTCTACTATTGTCCACATCTTTCAACTTTTTCACATGATACATTTTAGACTAATGCTAAATAACAAGTACATCTCCAGCCTTTTGAATGAGTAAAGTAAGCAGTTTTGTTACTTATGAGATAAATACCTCTAAACATAGGACAAGCAGCTTGCTCGAAAATAATGCCTAATTGCATCATGAGTAAATGCAGGGCCACTGGAATTAAACAATTCCATGGCTTTTTTTGTATAATTATGCAGATTTTAACAAAAAGATTTTTGTTTCTAGCTCAGATGAGTCAAAAGTTTCTAGAAACGTGGCGACGTGGGTTTGTGTACTTGGAATGGCGCTTTGCAAATTTTAACTCATCATCGTTTGGTTGCTTTTTTCTGTATTTGGTTGTTTAACTTTGCCCAAACAGTATTACCATGAGTAAATATTACAAATTAATGAAGTAATAGTATTGAAAAATGTGCCACGTTATGCCGTCTAAGTTGCCTTTCCTCATCGCTTGATTTAGTTACCCTGCCACATATTTTGGTGCTCCCATGCTGCAAAATTCCAGTGGCCCTGAGAATATGTACATCTACTTTTTTCTGCTTTGACTTTACCATTTGTCTCATCACAGGTTGTGCACATCTCCTTCCCCTACTTGTCAAATCATCTTGTGATCTTCCATCACTCCTCCCTCTTTATCCACGTTTTGCGTCCGACTTAACAACTCGAGATAAAGTCTTTCTCATACCTACACCTTCTAAGTGTGTGATGTGTGAATCCAACAAGGCAGACCATTATAGTTCACAGCTGTGTTCATCACCAGGATAACCAGATGCCTTGTTGCAGACAGTCCTTCCTCAAATGCTTCCTGATGTGTATCAATTCACCTGGTTGTAGATATTGACATGTAACCGAAGGCACAGAGGTAAGTGGCAGGCTGCACCTGTTAAGAGATGGAGTGCACAGTATCAGCCAAACATTTGCAATAATCCAGGATCCAATAATCAGTAACACTGAGCAGCGCTGTGGAGGGAATACTAGGAATCCTCCTTGATCTGCCCATTAATATCTCATGAGGGTAGGCCAGTTCTGTGGTTTGGACTACACCTCATACTCAATAATACCAGAGAAAGTGCATCTGATCCTTTCAAAGAAGTAGCTACACACATTCTCGCCAACTTAATTTTCAAAACACCAATACCTCTCTCGACAACTACCAATGATTGTGGGTGGTAACTACTGTGAAATCAATGCCAAATGCATCATAGATTACCTTCATGATGTCATTCTTGAAATGCCCACCTCTGTCCTGCTCTATATTTAGGGATCACCGCCCTGAGCAATAATTTTGAAAACTGCCAGTGCATAACATCTCCTTCCCCGGTATATCAACCCACTTTGAAAACAAACACACTATTATTAAGATGTACCTTAAATTATTACACTATGGCATTTCCCTCAAATCCACCTGTAATCTAGTGAAAGGAACCTGTGCCTTTTCCAGATAACTCATGCCTGCATGAGTTCTTTTTCCAACATTATTTTGATGACATACTGTGCAACTTTGATAATGGCTTTCTGCATTATTTCTAAAGTGAGAGATGAGGTAGTTGTGATTAAATGTGTTGCCCATCCATCTCTTCCCATATGTGCACGGCCATGAAATACCTAACCATCTGTGGTAAAAGTGAATTTTGCTAGGCAAATCGTTCCTCATTATTTTTTCCAGAAAACATCCTGTCCTTTTTACATCCTCTTTTTCTGACTCTTTCTTTTCTTCATCTTAGATTGTATTTTCTACTTCCTCAACTCATCCAATTTTCGCACTGATCCACATGTGAGAACAGATGTGGAGCGATTATCAACCTGCATTGGTACATGCAACTGCATCTCTGAATTATTTCCACTTGTGGCATTATCACTTCCACATCCGTGTGCTGAACATTTCACGACTGCAATTTTTTATGGAAATCTCAACTAATGCAATAAATAAAGACTTCTAGGTCCATTTAGAATTGGTGTCCCAAAAGAGGTTACGAACCACACTGTGACCACAACTGGCCAAAACCATGCACAACTCTAAATAAATATTGACCATCAGTGTAAATTGTAACATTTTATGAGCGCACAATACAACAGGCAAGGTAACAGGTAAGAGCAATCAGCTTTGCAATCTTTGCAAAAAACATATTGCACAAATAGGATGTTTCAACATTGTATGTTAATGTGCCAACAGCATATTCTGCATGCAAATTTCCTTCAAAATCTCTTAAACGACAGCCATCTACAAATAGAAGCAAATGAGCTGAATACAATTGAACAACTTAAGGTCTTGTTTTTGTGAATCATTTTGTTACTTCCTAACAATGATCTTGTTTGTCAACATTGTTAAGATCATTCTTTACTTCTGGAAGTGGAAAATGAGTAGCAGGATTTAAAGTATCCCATCTTCTGATTGGCACATTTGGCACTGCAAGAATTATTGACTCATATTTGGTCAGTATTGCATTAGTTAGATGTTGGGTCCTGCTTCCGGTCATAAGTGTCTCTTACCCTGTGACGCTAATCCACTGAATCATTTTGGATGATGGCTACAGCAGTAGCTGCAACTGTTCTCAAACATCCGGGGGGAAAAAAAGCAACTGTATTTAGGGTTCCAGAAAAATATCCAACAGGGATTTTTCCATTGCCATCCTGTGGAGTGAGAAGAGAAGGAGAGCACCCTTCACTTTTGTGACAAAAATGGAAGAATTCCTTTTCATAATCTGGCATTCCTAGGGCTGCTGCTGTACATAATGTAAGTCTCAGCTCCAGGAAGACTTATGCGTTCTTTATCCAAGGGCATGTGATCAGTTATGCCTCTATGTGTCAGTCCGCAATGGCTTACCAGTCCATACTACTATTATAAAGCGAGAGCTGAAACCTTTGAGGCGGGTAAACTCAAGAAGTACAGAACCAATCACAACACCCAATACAGCATTGGAAAGGGGAGTTGCAGCAGATGGACATAGGCTATACAGGTGGCCAGCATATATATTAGAAACGTCAAAGAACCTTAGGGGTAAAGTAGTCCCTTGTGGGCATGGGCATTGGCGTGGGTGTGTCGGGCGTGTTTGTGGGCGTGTCAAACTGCACACATTTTACTTTGTGGCTGTAACCGTTGTCAGAGGGGCGTGGGCGTGTCAAACTACTCACTCAGAGGGCTGTGGGCGTGTCGGGGCATGGTCGTAACCGTGTCAAAGTACACACATTATACTTTGTGAGAGGGGCGTACCACAACAGCGTTCTCAGAGGGGCGTGCCACAAATTTTATAACAAAAAAAATGGCCGCGTCATTCAGTAGCGCGCCTTTCCATTCATGAGTTATAATCACTTCTCACACGTCCGTATAGAAGACGGATGTATGACGTTACAACGCAGGCTATTACAACGCCTGCCTTTACAACGCAGTTTTTACATCGCATACCATTACAACGTATAGCGCTTTTGGGTGTTGGATAGTGAATAGTTTAATTTACTATTCCAACTCCAGTCCCCGTGGACACTAGGGAAGGTTATTGGATAGTAAATTAACCTATTCCCTATCCTAGAGCGCCCCCCAGCGCAATGCGTTGTAATAGTTTGCGTTGTAAGGACCGCATTGTAATGGTAGTGCGTTGTAAAAGTTTCGTTGTAAGTGATGTTTACCATAGAAGACTCAAGGTGCGCCGCATTCACGCACATTGCCATTCAGGCGGTGTTAATAACATATGTTGCGAAGCAACCTTTGTGGGCATAAGCGTTACCGATCTCAACCGGGGATAAGCGCAGGCATCTCAGAATGCACACGCCCACATGTCTCAGAATGCACACGCCCACACACAACAACGCTGAACAGCACGCACACCTCAGGATGTGCACGAATGCTAATCTCACTGTGATGAGATTAGCGTTCGTGCACATCGTGAGGTGTGCGTGCCCTTCAGCGTTGTTGTTTGTGGGCTTGTGCATTCTAAGACGCCTGCTGCATTGGAAAGCGGTGGGGTAGCGTTTGGTAAAGTTTGCCGTCCTTCCGGGAAATCTTTTTTATACCGGACAACGTCGGGATGGGCAGCTAGTGTTTTATAAATGCTATTGAGGAGAAAGAAATTCCATAAAAGATAAATCCATCGCCAAAATAATTGTCAGTTAAAATACATACATAATAGTTAATTACACCCAGGCTCAACAATCAGTAAGTTTATCCATTCCTCGCTACTAGTAAAAAAAAGCTAAAAGAAAGACCGGGGGGAAAAATGAAAGGGCAAGCACCTTCATATGGCCAGTACCCTATCTGCCATGGAACTCCTAACTGAGGAGCCAAGCTATAAATCATTTTGGTGCCAAAATATGTTAAAGTGTGCCTAACGTATTGGTTACCCACCACCAGACAACCATTCCCCTGGCCATCACCCCACGCCTTTACATTGATAGTGGCTCTCCTCAAGATGATACATCAACAACAGTATGGATGCCCATTTATGAAAAGAAGGAGGGTTCAGTTTCACTGCTGCAATACAAATTCAAGCTACCACCATAGCAATAAATATAGGATATAGTTTTCGACTATCATCCCTGAGATGGGCGACTACCCATAATACTTTCTGCTATGGCTATGTTTTATCGTTGTTACAGTTACCCCTGACGAAGGACCCCAGTGGTCTGAAATGCATTGGGTTAAATAAACGGGGTTTTAATGAACTTTGCCTCAGTACGTGTTATTGGAGAAAGGTTCGGATGGCTGGCCGTAACATGAGAAACTTTGAAAATTGCACAACCTTGCAGGAGGAGTAAAATGATTTAAGAATATGAAAATGAATGAAGAAAATCTGTTGAAAAATGAAGAGTGAAAAGCTAATTGGTTAAAAATAACGGCAAATGCGAAATAAAGAAAAAAAGCTGTCACCACTGAGTTTGGGGCAAAGATAGCCCGAACGTTGATGTAGAGACCAAGACAGGTCATATTAGCACCACTGCAGTTAAATGTGCTGGAGTAAAGAGATGGGTACACGCAAGCCATACTATCCATGTGCCTGAGCCCGAAAATCCAAACAAAGAAGGTGAAAGCACAACTGATTCTGACTCTGAAGGTAAACCAGAGAGAAGTCCAGATACTGAAGATCGACAGGAACGTCGATATCTGGAAGTATCAGATGCTAGCTCTGAATCTGAAGGAGAAGGAGAAATTATTGAAGTACCGAATTCTGAAGATCAATCTGAAGATCGAGAATTGGTAGAGAATAACACCAGTAAGGACACTGAGCAAAGCAAAGATAAAACTGGTGATCAAGAAAATTCTGAAGAACAGTCTAAAAGCTCTGGAAGCAGGGACGAAAATCCTGACACTGGAAAAGAAGGAAAAACTCACGATAAGGATGAGATTCCAAGTACCAGCTATGGCGATGTTCCTAACAGAGTGAAAGAACTGTCAAAAGAGAAAACTGACTCTGAAAAAGAGAAAGACGTTGTAAAGTTTGTTATAAACGAAACTGTCGAAGACACTGAAAGTGATACTGAAGACAGTGCAGATGAGACTTCGTTGAGAAAGAGTCCAAGAAAAAGGGCTTGGAGAGTGGAACATAACACCACGGAGCCTAAGACAAAAAGATTTTGCAAAGGAGATAATTGGCTTAAAGGAAATGATAGACTAAGATTTAAACTGGTTAACAAAGAAAAAAGGCAGGTCAATGAAATAACCAGTCAAAGAGAATCATTGGGAAAAAGAATAGAAGTTGTCCAAAGGCCAAAAAGAGTGAGAAGACAAATCAGAAGTACAAATCACCTGAATGGAGGTATATAATACTGCTTCCAATTGAAGAAGTAAACAGCAGTCAAGAGAATCTGAACTGCACAAAGACAAATGAGAAAAGGGAGTATAGAACTGAATCACAGAGAAAAGTGGTAATTGATTAAAAAGATAAGATAAAGGTAAAACATGAAATCCTGTTAGAAGAGAAGGCATTGTAAGTGAAAAATAAAAAAGGTGACATAAGGTCGAAGAAACATGTTAGAAAAACTCGCTGTGTAAAAAAAAAAAAATAATAACTTAGTGAAGTTAAAACATAATGTGAGTTCAGGTGAACAAAATAAGGAATCAAAGTTTAATAAGCAGCATGTATATAGGCCAGAAATACATCAGGATAGTTCTATTAGTGATTTTACTAAAAATACATTTTCAAGATTATTGTCTGAGTATGTCAGGACAATGGATGCTAGTGACTGTTATGTGTGTGTAAAGTTACCTGCATCTGTTTCCGAGAGGGTGACATATCACCACCTTCCACTTACATATGGAGTCACGTGTAGTGTGATTGCTAGCCTGTTTTATCAGACAGGTAAATTTGAATATCATTATTCTAATTCGGATGAAGTTTTTGCAAAATTGAAAATTGATAATGCACTGAATAAGGAAAAGCCTGCCACAGTTATGGGAGAATTCTTTTTAGAAATAGATGAATTGAGCCATGATTATGCATTTAAAAATAATTTGACATGTAAAATGAGAGTGAAAGAAAAGTCATTTTTAGATATGGTTGAGGAAAGGCGAATTGCTTATAAAAGTAAAGAAAAAGTAAAGCATGATAAATCCAAATATTGGACTTTTAAGGACGAGAATCTTGATGAAAGAAATGTGAATGTAGCAATAAATATAGACACTCCATTGTTAGGAAAATTCTGTATTAGGAGAGACAACACTGTGTATGACAATTATTTTGTGGGAGCAAGTCAATGTAAAGATACTTATAGAATTCTAGGGGGTTGGGGATTTAAAGGGGGAAGAGATCCAGTTTTTCTTGGTATTTATTTCATTTGTGGAAACAAGGCTTATTATAGATTACCTGACCACTGGTACGGGACTTGCTACCTGGGCTTGGTCTTTCCTAAATTTTTTCATGTAGATAGAGGTACTAATGGCATCCATGAGATAGGTAAACCTTTAAGTCGTAGAAAAAGAGGGAGTGTTACAGAAATAATAGGTGATGTTTTTGGAGCACTGATACCAGCAGTGGGAATATCTTTTAATGCAAATCGAATTCGAAGATTGTCAACGATAGTAGATCGTTTGTTAACAGACACAGCAGGTGGATTCCTAATGGTAAGCACCAAAATGATTGCTATGAGAACTATGTTAATGCAAAATCGTCTTTCTCTTGACATAATATTAGCAAAAGGAGGAGTTTGTGGAATTTTGAAGGTACAGCATTGCTGCACCTATGTTCCAGATAAAAGTCAAAATATTGAAAAGTACATCACAAATATTACAGAGTTGCATAGAGAAATTGAACCACTGGAGGTTGATGGTATTCTTGACTGTTTTACAGCAGGTAAACGTTGGTTTCAAGAAATAGGTAGTTCAAATATAGGCAAAATACTAATTCCAATAACAGCGATAGTATTAGTGATTTTAATGATAAGGTTATGTTGCATATACAGAAAAAGAAGGAATGTTAGAAAGTCATTAAAGAAGATAATCCAAGAAAAACGAGAAAGAGAAAGAGAAAGAGAAAAAGGTGATATAGAAATGGAGGAATTTTGAGAAAAGGTCTTTAAAGAGACTAGAGAAAAAGATACTAAAGTATAAATATATACTAATCTGAAGAATTCGAAACATGTTTTGATAAAAAATGTGCTAAATTTTGGGAGATATTTGGTGATAGATCACCAAAGGGGGGAGTTGATGGAGCAAGGTGGAGAAACAAAATGTTGTGTAGCCCTTGCAAAATCACACTTCCATAACCATAACTTGAACTAATTGAATGATGTGTGTAATTAACCAACTTAGAATAAGAAATGGACCTACAAAAATACACATGGGAACTAATTTTGCTTATGTTGCCATCATAATTAACTAATTATGTGATTTTGTCGTGTCCTAAACTAATAAGCAGCTTTGAAATAATGAAATGTGGCATAAATGTGCTTTTTGTTTACGTATTTTGTGGCAAAACGTGGAAACAGGTGAGCATATTACGCCTGAATGTTGCTTATTCGCTAGGTCACTACTAATAGGGAAAACCTTAGTAAGGGGGAGGTAAACAGAAGGGTTAAAATTTCCAAAATTAACGTTCGTTTGTGTTTGTTTCTATGATAATTCCCATTCTGGCCTGTGAGGCCTAGTGAAAATATGGCTGTCTTATTAAACTGCGACTAGAAGATGAACTGAGCATGCGCAAGTCAAAGTCGAGTTCGAATGCGAGCTGCTTGTGCCTGGAGTGAATGCAGTTCAAGGACGGTGTGGCCTGGAAGTCTAGATGGCTGCCAAAAAGGATGAGCACAATGGTTCTGAATGTGAGAAGATCTCATGAAGTTGCTAGTTGAGAACAGGAATAGGCCGGACACTGCCTAAAACAATGACCCTTTTAAAAATCTAGCTGATTGAAGAAAAACAAATATTGTAATGATGAGGTAATGCTCATCCACCCCAAATTGTCCAATCAGAACTTGAATTTAGGCTGAAAGTTACTCTTTTAGATAGATAGAGCTAGTGAAAAAGGTATAAAAAGTGCTGGTTTTAGTGAGGAAAAAACGTATTTTCGATTTCCTCCCAAGATGCTGTCCGTATGCTGATTTTTCCTGAGATGTAAGACTTTGAATAATTTTTCTATTTCTTCTGAATGAGGTCTGAACTTTAGGTGAGGTTATTAGTCAGGGAAGTTAGGAGAAAGGATGAGTTTTGGGAATTATCTGTCTTTTGCTAATACTTGCATTTCTGAAATTTAAATAAAATGTCTATTTCTGAATTTTCCTAAATAAATTAAATTAACTGTTTGAAATAAAATTATTTTTTTCTTTTTAAAAAGTTGTTTTGAATAAAGAAATAAATAGAGTGAATAAACTTTTAGACATGTTAAATTTGCTTTTAATAAAAATTAGATAAATGGAGAATTAAGCTGGTCTTGAGTTTTCCTGTGTCTAATTTTTTACTAGCAGGTTCGTCGACCACAGTGGTGGCGTGTCTAAATAAATGTTTTGTTAATGAAAACCATGGTAAACTCATTTAAACTGCAGGTGTAAGTAATATAAATATCTAGATTTAGTTTAGACACCCCACTATGATACAGCAGCTCTCCGTTGAATCTCACTGATCCATGAAATTGGACGGAAGTGTTTGTGAGTAACTGGCAGTGTTATGGGCCCAACTGATGAGTAGATGTATGATTTTGTACTTCAGGGAAAGGTGACATGGTATTAGAGATTATTTTCGGAGAACCGCTGCATCAGAAGCACCCGCCACACAGGCTCCCCTGAGCCAATCACAATGCTGCAATTCAGCTTTGTGATAGGTATGAGTACTATGGATCGGCACTCAGACTGAAACAGGGAGCCTGTGCATGTTCCTGACCTGGCTGTGTAATGCAGCCTGGTAGGAACAAGCAAAGTGTGCATAAACTGTTTAGTCAGCCCAAGAGGCCAAGCAAAACAGTTCATGTGCACTTTGGCAGTGCACACTACTCTTCTTCTGCTCTGGCCAGCCCCGCCCCGCCCCGCCCGAGAGCCACTGACATCTATAGGAAAAATAGCATGGTAATAACTATAGTTATTATCATGTTATTTTTCCTTTTATTTAGTGGGCGACACTCCCCCGCCTTAGTGGAGGAGCCGCCACTGCAGTCTAATATGGTCTGTCTTGCTCAGACCTGGGGCAAACCCATGCTCCAACAGAGAGACCAATTTGGCAATGACCCTGCTTAAAATAGGGCTGCTAACACATTTGAATAGATTTTGACATCGCATTGAGTTGATGAGCGAAATCAGCCTGTATGATCCAGGATTCAACAGTGGTTCCCCTGTTTTAAGAAAACCACAAATTTTAGTAGTTGCCCATTATTCATAAGTTAAGTGCCCTCGCTGGGCCTCCAGGAAGGTGGTGACTATATCAGCTGAGAGCACCGAGAAAAAAGTACAATAGAATTCAAAGGGTTTCCTATCTGTCCTTACAGCCTTCCCAAGTGCCAGCGTGCCCAATGACACTTTGAATTCATGAGTGAGGGGACATTCAAGATCTAATCTTTCTTCCCCGTCTAAGGTTGCAGCACCCCCCTGATCCAAGTACTGTTTAATAGCATCCGGTGAAGGAGCCAGATCTTCCTTAGAGTTCTACATAAATTCACAAATATTCAGTGATGTCCTCTGGGCCATTACCTACCTTGAATTGTATTGATGCCATTCAGAACCTCATTTTGTCTTAGTCTAAGGGCAAACAGCTTCCCTGCACTGTTGCTATATTGATAGCTCTCTGCCTTATGTAGTTAGCACTTCTCTGTGGCCCTTCTAGCGTATATGCAGTTGATGCCTACCTTAACAGCTGCAATCTTCCAAAGGATTTTGTGATCCTCTTGCCCCTCCATAATCATTCTTGCATGAAGCAAATTCAATCCATCCAATTCATCATAGTGTTCCTTAATTTTATTGGTTTTGCCTCTCTGATTATGAATACTAAAGCCGAGTGTTTCTCCACTGATCCCCACTTTCAGAGCACCCCATACCACACCTATTGGAGCGTCACTCCTTCATGTGGCTGATATAATCGAGATTCAAAAGTAGCACCTATCAAATGTCCATGAATGAAGTGGTCTTACTTCTACAGGATAACATAGTTCTAATATCAAAGAGTTGTGATCAGAAAAGACCTTGGATATTTAATCAACCAGGCCTTTTTCAGGAGGCAGGAAGAGACATAAAAACAATACAAACAAACATACTTCTGATGGGGAAAAGAGAAGAATGTGAACCCAGGATTCGGGCTAGTCATATCTGCAAAAGCATCCGAGCTCTTGCAATTCCATAGGATGTTTTATAGCCCTAAACTCCTTCAACTTCCACCCACATACCCATGCATAGATAACTGCACTGTTTCCATATGACAATTAAGATCTCTTCAGACGACTATAGGTGTTAGCCTTGATGCCAATTCTACTGCCAGATATTCTACAACTGCTGCCTCATCAAAGTTATAGCCATAAACTGAGCAGTTAGTACATTTAAATCCTGTAATTTGACACTCTGCTAAAACCAATCTACCTGATTTTTCTGAAGCATACTTACTAATAAAATAAAGACCTGTTTTTACTACTATCGCCACCCCTTCTCTGTGGTCCCCTGTATAGTGTGTTCAGCACACAGAGCCCTGAGATCCCCAGCAATTGTTTTGTTTCTGCAGAGATTTGTGTTTTCTGGAGGTAGACAATCTCTGACACCAGTGTCCTCCACCCTTCAGCCACCCTCGCCACTTGGATCTGTCATTCATACCTTCGACATCAACTGATGCAATACGTAACATGGCCATATGCTAAGCTAGGGGATAGATAGACGAAAGACCACAAAAAAATATTTAAAAGTATAAAATTGAAGGACGTGCAAAATTGAAAGACATGCTACATTCCATGATGGTACTATTTCCAAACCATATGATTCAGTCCAGACCAATACTTCAAAAAGTGATGCCATATTGTTCCCATGGGCAACTTTCATCTTGAGAAAAAATTTTTGCTCCTCATTTTGCTTTGCTTTTTTGCTCCTCCCCCCTCACCGGCCCCTACTAGTCCCCTCCATGCACAAGCCTGGTCTCTCACACCTCTCGCCCCCTACCACCCCTCTCCCCTCACAACCCCTACCCCCTTGTGAAACAGGCAGTGAGAACTGGCTTAAGCGTGTCGCTGGCGATAGATGCCCAACCCAGAAGCATCCCCAGGAGTGTAATGAGGAGCAGGCATTTCATTTCCTATCCCACCTCCATCGAGTCTCACATTGTCACCTGGAGCAAAGTCAGAGCCCCCCTTACCTGGGTCATACCTGAAAATGACTCTCACATTCTGGCCAGTCACTTGCATAGTGCCTCGACTCATCCTGGGTGCACCAGCCTTCGCAAATACTGTCCCCACCACTGTGTTTACTGTGTTAGTCACACAAGCAGTCCTCACATCAGCCTCACTGAATTGTAACTCAGAGATGCAGATGGAGAAGGCCTGCTCCTGGTTCAAAGTAACCTGGTGTGCCAGTGGGGCGTCAGCATGGGAACCTCTCATATTGGCTTCTGGCTGTAGCATCATGGCACCCACTGCGCTTGTCGCTGATGTAAGAGTCCATCGCCAATCCTACAGGTCCTTGAGTCAATGATGGGGGTAGTATCTCTGAGCTACAACTGGTGCCAGCTGCCTCGGCCTGCAATTTCTCCATGCCCGTTGAATTTCTCCTGCTTGCCAGTGACCTTTCGCTTTTTACTTAGCAAGTCCATTATAGCATGCTTGGCTCTCATACTGGGGTGCCCAAAAGAACAAGAGGTGAGAGTAGCTGTTGTACCAGACACTAACGTAGGCCCTAGCAGCTTAGACCGTGTTGGCTACTGCTGGCCCCATTCCTTGAGTGCCTCTACCTCACTGAGCCTGAAGCTGGAGCTGAGGTTGAAGTGCCTCTGAGTCCTCCTTCTCCTGCTACTTATGTGGCTCCCGCTGCTCCTGTGGCTCCTACTAAGCTGAACTTGGTAGCTCCTTCCATTCGTGCTGTTTTAGCCAGCTTTGGCACCATGCCTCCTTCTACTGTTGATTCCTGGCAAGTGCAGCTTAAGAACTGCCTCCACCGCCAAGTCGCCAGGAGTACAAGCAGCCGCACAGAGACAGAATTCAGAGTCGCATGATACAGCCAGAGCCGGACCAGTTAGCTTTTTTTTTGTGTGGTGTTTTATATAGCACAAACTAGACCCGAAGGTATCAGAGCGTGTTACATGAGCATCAGTTCCGTTACAGACGGACACATTCAGGCACGGGGAGATTAAGTGATTTGCCCAGATTCAAAGACTGTTGAGCGTCCCTGCCGAGACACAAACCCGGTTCCCCAGCTCCGAGGTCGACCGCCCTAGCCTTTAGGCCATATTCTCTCCCCTTACTCCACTTGGCTGCATGCCATCTTGCCATCAGTGCTTCCGCAGCTTCCGTTCATCATGGGGGCCTCCTATGCAATCTCACACTATCACGCACACACAGAGGAGCAGAGAATGCTATGCACGGTCGAATCGGGTGGCCGCCATCTAGCCTCCCCAAATTACAACAATGGCTTATCAGTTGAGGAAAAATTGGGAATCCAGTGACTATTGTAGACCACCATTCCCAAGAATACTCTTGCATCTCTCTGTGTATGAGATGGACTCATTCTCAAAATTGCAGCAATGCACTGTTTGGACACCTACTCACTCTTTTCTGAACCTGATGTCTGAAATAAGTAACTTCTGTCAGACAGTACTGTACTTTTGTAGGTGAGACATTTTTCCCTTAAACAGCCAAACGATTTAAAAATGCAATGGTGTCCAATTTTCAAGCTTCTCTTGTTTTTGCCATGATAATAAGATCATCAATATGTTGGACCAGGGCTAACTCACAAGTAATCTCAGTGCCTCTAGTTCTTTCTTGAGAGCGTGTGTAAAGATTGAAGGTTACTCTGTATACACTTGTGGTCATCTTTTCCCCACCAGTATTTTATTTTTTAATTTGAAGGCAAAAAGATACAAACTATTATCGTGAAAAGGAATGGAAACAATTCTTAACATTAATCAATTACAGTGAACCATTCTGTATCTGCTGAAATTTGAAACGATATCACTGCTGTATTTGGGACTGCTGCACAATTATGGACCACTATATTGTTAATTGCCTTTAAACTTCTACTATCCCTCAATTTCCGCTGGAAGTTACATGGGGTCCCCAAAACATCCTATAGAATACCCCATTGCAGCATCTTCTCAATCACTGGGATAATTCCTTCCGCAATTTCACAAGAAAGTCTTTAATGTTGTAAACGTGTATACTGTTTTAATGTAACTTGTACTGGCTTAGCACTTTAAATAAGCAAAATATCTTTACTTATCGAGGTATACCCTCTTCTGTGAGTACTGGAAATCATTGACTTTCCCTCACTCAAATTTCAATTTAAATTTAAATTTAAATCTGGGTCATTTGTATGAATGAAGACACTATCCGGTGTACAATCAATTACACAATTCAATTTTCAAAGTAAATCTGGACCCAAAAGTTTCTCAGTACTTGTTTCACTACTCATAAATTCATTATTATCTAACACTGAACCTGACTTTCTCCCTGTCAGATTTGGTCGCACCACTCGGGCTGGAGTAGCCTAACACCACTCTTTCGAACTTTTCAAATTTTCAAAACTTTATGGTTACCAATGCTTGTTTGCACTTTGGACTAAAATGCTGAGATTTAGATTTTACTTAAAAATCTTTATCTCCAGTGGATTTTGCTCACCTTGGTGTCTAACAATTCATAAAAATATAATTCTATTTTTATAAATTGGTTTTGGATTTGTTACATGTTCTGTGACCATATTTCGTTGTATGGTGCTTTTAAATGCTTCAAAGCTTTAAACGAGGTCCTTTGTTTGAGCCTTGCTGTTAGAAGTCACAGCTACCCTGGGTTGAGCTAAATGTTTTACAAATGAGCCTGTCTGGGTCCAAGACAGTTTTGCAAGAGTATTAAATGGTAAGGTCGCACATCCATACCATCTATTACACCACAATCTTCACAAAAATGAATTAAATAATTTGCTCTGTGTTCCCTACCAAAAATAGTTGATGCTTTTAATCTTTCAGGAAAGTTCCATCCGGAGAATCAGTGGAAGTCACAGTGGAGTCAAAACTGCCAAAAATAATTTATCAAAAATCTCCTAATTTGGCTTTTTATCATTTGGTTTATTAATGTAATAAAAAACATGGTACAACACAGATAATCAATTGTTTGCTCTTGGCACAAAACTGCATAAAGAAACAATAAATGTTCCAGAATAAACGACGTAATGAAATAAGTAGGTCATGTAGAATGAGTATCAAATGCTCTGCATGAGGAAAACTAATGTGTGCTCAGTGAGAAAGAGCCCACAACTTGTACACTTGCCGAGCAAGTCTGATAGTAAGTTAAAATAAGCCAACAGTGGAACTGTGCCAAGTAAGTTAAAGTGAGCCTGCAGTCCAGTCAACAGAGCTCTAAAACAAAACAATAATAATGCAAATATGCAAAATATGAGGAAATATTTATACAAAAACAAAGTGCTGTAGAAAAACGGCTCAGAACAACAGGGATCCGAGCAGAATGGAACTCACCTAAAAAAGAATCCCACTGACATTAACTTTTACCCATTTCAGTCTTTCAAACACTACTCATTGCAAAACAACACCATGACATTTTAAATACATCACATTCAGTCAGCAACTAATTTAAACAAGCATTAGAAATGCAATCGGGCTCGGATTTATTTGAGTTTGAGCTAATGGCATTGTAAATGCCAATGTCTTTTTGCCATGTGTTATGGAGTGTGTGCATGTGGTGTGTAGTGGAAGTATCTTGGTTGAATTGTAATTTTACCAATGGTGGCATGCTGTGCTTTATATGAATATGTTTAAAAGTAAAGTGTACCATACTGCGATTGCTTGGTGGAAAAGTGCACTGCCGGCTGGAGGTGTGTGTGCCTGGTGGAAGGGTGCACTGACGGCTGGTGGGTGTGTGCTTGGTAAAAGCGTGCACAGATGGATGATGGTTGTTGGTGTTTGTGCATGGTGAAAGCATTCATTGACGGCTGGGGGTGTGTTGTTGTGTGTGTTGTTTTCTGTGTGCTGGTGAGTGTGTGCTGGTGAGTGTGTGGTGGTGAGTCTGTGGGGGTGAGCCTGCACTCACTGTCACTCTGCACTCACTGTCACTCTGCACTCACTGTCACTCTGCACTCACTGTCACTCTGCACTCACTGTCACTCTGCACTCACTGTCACTCTACACTCACTGTCACTCTGCACTGACTGTCACTCTGCACTCACTGTCACTCTCGCACTCACTGTCACACTCACTGTCACTCTCGCACTCACTGTCACTCTCGCACTCACTGTCACTCTCGCACTCACTGTCACTCTCGCACTCACTGTCACTCTCGCACTCACTGTCACTCTTGCACTCACTGTCACTCTGCACTCACTGTCACTCTGCACTCACTGTCACTCTGCACTCACTGTCACTCTGCACTCACTGTCACTCTGCACTCACTGTCACTCTTCACTCACTCTGCACTTACTGTCACTCTGCACTCACTCTGCACTCACTGTCACTCTGCACTCACTCTGCACTCACTGTCACTCTGCACTCACTGTCACTCTGCACTCACTGTCACTCTGCACTCACTGTCACTCTGCACTCACTGTCACTCTGCACTCACTGTCACTCTGCACTCAAAAACAAAGAAACAAACAAAAAAACAGATGGCTTTAAGCCCACAAGAGAAGTATATCCAAGAGGTCTCGTATGCTCGACCTAAAAAATGGCTGCTTTTTGCATGTATTGTATAAAAGATTTTCTCCGTGATGACTGGCAGTATAATAGTTCCTCGTGCATTGCAATGCAAGCCTTCGATAGGAGGCAGACTGATGCAACAAACAGCAAATACCATGAGGAGAAACAGTAATTCTCCTGTGGGTGTGACCCAACACCCCTGTAAGCATACTTTTAAGAATTACTAACAGATCATTTGCTAGATAGCAAAAACTGTCCTTTCTCAGATTTAAAAAATATGGGTCACAGCACTTTTGAACACTGTTTTGTATGCAAATTAAACACTATGTTCTGCTACAGGTGAGACTGCTCCAAATACTGCCTATGTTGCCACTCGGTTGCTCACCACTAGGCCTGTCTACACTTATTGGGAAATTGGAAGCATGAAGTTAGTCAGTGGGCTAGATTTTGTTTTTATTTACAACTGTCAAAAGATACTCCGTTTGCCTACTTGTAGCTAAGGGGATGGGAGGAAAAGGGTTGAACAATAACCAAAACAACTTTAGGAGGGGTATTCAGGGGGATCAGGAAAGAGTGGGCTATGACAAAAAAGGATTTAAAAATATTTTTACAGCTCTATTTCAAGGAACTCAAACCACTCATGTACAACTACTATTGAGTCCTGAAATGGCAAACCCTTGTAAATAAAATGCTTGTACTTAGAATAAGCGATGGTTATATTAATGGCAGTAGTTCAAGCAACAAATTACATAAGAAGAAACAGCGTCTGTTATGAGTACAGGAGAAAATAAATTGGAAACAGTATAAATTGGACACATCATAAAGGAATGGGTTATGGAAAGGTACCAATACTCAATCAACCAATCTACTGCAAAAACATCTTTTACTAAAATATTAATATAAAATGACAATAAGACAATGGACAAAATGTAATATTAATAGTGTAACCAATTGCAGAGGAAAGTGAATTAACTTAGAAACTGGTCTGACAAATGACAAGAATGGAAGTGGCGAAGAATGCTTCCTCTAATATATGCCAAAGACAAGCGTCAATGGCGTTTCGACCTAACTAATTTGATATGACCATTATCAGGACATACAACACAAATATCTGAACTTCCAATGAAAAAAATTAGAAAGTATTGAATCTAAAAAACGTTCTGATTCAAGAACGCATTCAGTTGTGGCAAAAGTAAGGCGACCTGCATTGATCATTTTTGGCAAAACTCAGGAGTTCAACATTAGGAGCGATGAGGGCCCGTATGGATAAATGAAGGCCCCCACATGGGAACCGGTGCGAACTTAGGAACGAGCCCAATGGAACTTGGGAAAATTCAGCGTTCACGCTTCCCGTTGTATCGAGCATGCATATACTTTGCTATCCGTCCGTGCCTAAGGTAGCACCGCTTCTCATGTTGGGGCCTTGATTTATCCATACGGTCCCTCATACTGCCACAAATGTCATCACAAATATATCACACTGCCATGTAACCCCCACATGCATGAATCACCACCATGACAATATCATGCACACACCACCATAAGGAAAGAAAATAGATTGCACCCCAATAACCCAGGCAAAGTAAACTGCAGTATTTTATTGGTTCTCAAAAGGGAAGGGGGAGTGGAGGAAATAGTGGGAGGGAGAGCGGGGAAAAGTGAAGGGGGCAGCGTGGAGAGAGTGAAGGGGCAGGTAGACAGGAAAGAGATGAGTAAAAAAAAACAGTCATAAAAGTTAAGTAACCTACAGCGTTTTTTGTTTAAAACAGCATGCATATTTTTAACATGACAATAACTACAATAAAGAAAATACATTGCACTGCAGTTACCCAAGCAAAGTAAAGCATAGCATTTTAAGGGTTCTTGTGAGGCATGGGGATTGTAGGAGGGAGCGAGAGGAAGAGTGAAGGGGGCGGAAGGGGAGGCAATGAAGGGGCAGGTAGACCGGAAAGAGAGTTAAGAGTTTTAAAAAAAAAGTAGAGAGGCATAACAAGTTACCTATTCTACAGCGTTGTCTTTTTAAACAGCATGGATGCCGGTATTGCATATTTTTAGCATGACACTAACTGCAATGCACACGTTTACATAATCATGGGTGCTCCTTTGCATACCTGCGGTACCTGAAAGGCCCATGCCTCCTGCAGCTTTCATCTGGTGCTGTGTAAGGCAAGGTGCTGCCAGTAATTACAGCAGAACAGAGGGAGAGGCCGGTGCGCGACGAGAGACAGGCCAAGCTTTCCGAAACATTTTCTGACTTTCATGAAGAGAGCAGCGTCTCCGAGGTCGGCTGGTGTGCGCTGGCAAAACTGCCCCGTTCTTCCCCGCACACCTCCAATTCCTGCCATCTGATGCCCAAGTAGTAACAAAATAAAGCGTTGAAAAATATAGCGCGGTCACGTTGAAGCTGTGTTCATGGCACAGGACCAGTTAAGTGAAAAATCGAGTGCAACAAACGAAAAATACAGTCGGAGTGTAAGGGGACATGTAACATGGGTAGACACCACTAAGTGAAAAAAAAATGTAAATGTAAACACACTTAAAGGCGTGCCAAAGAGCAACGTCTTACCAATAAGAAACAAGAACTGGAGCCGTAGCCGGGGGCCGGTGACCAGAACAGTCACCGCCGCCACAGCCCACCACAGCCCGGCGGCAAAGGAGAGAGCGGAGTGCAGCAAGCGGTAAGCGGAGATCGTATCATCACTCGTCCCCGCCACAACCACCGCTAACTGTCCGCCGCGCCCGTTCTCCCGCCAAGCAAGCCAAGCGGTGCAACTCGGTGAGCAGTGAATGGCCCCCCACCTGTAGCTACCTGTAGCTGCCGGCAGCATCACAGAAAAGGAAGCTGCGCGCAATGAGCGCTGCAGATTTGTGAACGCGCCCGGCCATCTGGATTCACTAACGGAGGCACCCTGACAGCTCCTAATTATAATTAATGTACTTCTTTGCGCGAGCACGCACGAAATATGCCTCAAAATGGCGGAACAAAACTACATTTACCCTATCACTTCAAGCCTATTAAAAAGAAAACACAAGGAAGACGAATCACTGGCCACATGACATAAAACGCTAAGGAATGTCTGGAATTTCTCTCTCCAAGGCCCTCTTCTTCTATTTTTTCTCCTTTAACATTAGTTCTCTAACTCCTCCCCTTTCAGGGGAAGGAGTCCGAGCCCTAAAAAAGAGATGGTAGAAAATTGGGTTCCTGGTTGGGGGGATACTCAAGCAGCAACCTCAATTTCTGTCAGGGTGAAATACAAGCAAAGCACAAATTAACCTATGCTTAACTTTGAACTTAGAGGTAATGTGTAAATGATTTATTCAGCAGGCAGCAGGGAAGCAGGGCAACAGAGTAGAAGTCCTTCTTGCAGAGCAGCACATCAGTCCTTCTGAGTCTTCCACAGGTCTAGAGGTGTACTGAACAGTTGGGTCTGAGGGTCCAATATATATATATTTTTTTATATCATTTTCAGTACAGTGTACAACCACATAACAAACTCAACTGTTGCCAGTCATCATACATTTACAATAACATAATCAAGTGCAGACTTGTGCGATATTCTGAAATAAAAATCCTAGCATAACTTTGTGTCATTACAGAAAAAACATTACATACATTCAAATAGTTGCCTTCGTTCGCAGCCCGTACTACAGCAGTCCATTAACCCGCACAGCAATAGTCTCAACACAATACAGGGTATCATTACCAGAAGTGCAAAACAGTTACCCAAATTCAACCTTATATATCTTATCCGCCAAACAGCCCTCACCCAGCTCAACAATCATTGCTATGCAACATTGAACCAATATGTGACCCGGTCATGCACTGTCCTCCCCACCAGACCCATCTTCTCGTTGTTTCTCCCGCTGCCATTGAAGGAACGGCTCCCAAATGTCGCGTGGCCTGGAGGTGGGCGGCATCAACTCCCAGAAGGTGCCCAGTTGTGTGTGCCCATACGTGACATCAGCCAGCCAGCTCCTGACCGACGGGTGCCCCCGCCTCCCCCAATTCACTGCCACCTGTCGTTTAGCGTACAGAAATAACATAGCATGTAATTTCCTTAATTTGGGCACATTTTGTTTCACATATCCCAAGATCCCTAATTCAGGGGACGGGACATCAGCTCTTCCCACAATCTAGTTTATTGACTCAAAGACCGAAGACCAATAGCCTTCCAGTTTCTCGCACGACCACCCATGTGCAGAAATGTAGCAGGGGAATACCTGCACCTCCAGCAACTATCCTCCTCCCTGAGCCCCATCCTGTGTAGGCTGACCGGCGTCCTATAGAACCGGTGCAGATATTTGAAATGGTTTAAACGCAGCCTATAGTTAGGGGACAGGTCATTAAGTTGCCCACAGCAAAAATCCCACTGCTCCTCAGTGAGTGGGGTATTAAGCTCAGCATTCCATTTGTGCAGGGCGGTGGGCTGTACTATGGGATCACTTTTCTGCATTTGCCTGTATATTCTAGTGACCAGTTTTCGTGGAGAAGGAGAGCTCACTTTCGTTTCTAGCACTTGAAATGCTGGAGGAGCCTGCAGAAATTCACTGCTCAACGCACGGCAGGCTGACTTCAGTCTATGGTACAGAAACAGTTCTGAAAAAAGCACCTCCTGTCCCTCAACAGCCACAGGGGGGGCATGAACTCATCGTTAGGAAATAGATCAGCAAACGTGTGGAGGCCTTGCTTTTGCTGTACTGACGTGCCAATACCTCCCTCGATGCAGGGCAATAGGGGATTTTGTACCAAGGACAACGATGGTGTCAACATTAGTGCAGAGGTCTTCAATCTGTGGGGCGCGACCCCCAGGGGGGTCGTGGAGTCCTGAGAAGGGGGTCGCAGATTCTGTCAGAGCAGTTTCTTGAACCACGTGGCGTCGGGCTGAGGGTGCTCACAGCGGAGGCCTAATTCACTCCGAGGGGTGAAAAACATCAACACCTCATTAACAAGTAAAAGGTCTTTTGAAGACCTGTCAAGTACTCGGTGTGGCTGTGTGTGTGTCCCTGAGGTGTTTCAGCCCGGCTCACATACACAAGCTGGGGGGAAGGGAGCGTGGGGTGTGGGGGGGAGACTGGGGGGATCAGGCTGTAGTGCAGCCCTTTGAGTTCAATGGATGTTGCGCGCCTGGAGCTGTGGGTCCCGTGACACGTCCCCCGCCCCCAGCAGGGAGGCGCAGAGATGGAAAGAAGAAGGAAGAAGACGCAGAGAGATACTGATTCCCCCCCCCCCCCCCCATGAGAGAGGCACAGAAAAGGTGGGTGGATGAATGATGGGTGGATGGATGGATGTAAGACTGAAGTGGATGTGTGAAAAGGTGGGTGGATGAATGATGGGTGGATGGATGGATGTAAGACTGAAGTGGATGTGTGAAAAGGTGGGTGGATGAATGATGGGTGGATGGATGGGTGGATGGATGAAAGGGTGGGTGGATGAAAGGGTGGATGGATGGATGAAAGGGTGGATGGATGAAAGGGTGGATGGATGGATGAAAGGGTGGATGGATGGAGGAAAGGGTGGATGGATGGAAGAAAGGGTGGATGGATGGATGAAAGGGAGGATGGATGAATGGGGGATGGATGGATGGATGAAAGGGTGGATGGATGGATGGATGGATGAAAGGGTGGATGGATGGAAGAAAGGGTGGATGGATGGATGAAAGGGTGGATGGATGAAAGGGTGGATGGATGATGAAAGGGTGGATGGATGGATGGATGAAAGGGTGGATGGATGGATAAATGAAAGGGTGGATGGATGGATGGATGGATGGATGAAAGGGTGGATGGATGGAAGAAAGGGTGGATGGATGGATGAAAGGGTGGATGGATGAAAGGGTGGATGGATGGATGAAAGGGTGGATGGATGGAAGGGTGGATGGATGGATAAAAGGGTGGATGGATGGATGAAAGGGTGGATGGATGAAAGGGTGGATGGATGGATGAAAGGATGGATGGATGAAAGGGTAGATGGATGAAGGATGTATGGATGGATGAAAGGTTGCATGGATGAATGATGGATGGATGGATGTGTAAAAAGATGGGTGGATGGATGAATGCTGGATGTATGGATGGAAGGATGAATGGGTGGATGGATGAAGGATAGATTGGTGAAGGATAGATGTATGGATGGAAGGATGAAAGGGTGGATGGATGAAGGATGGATGAAAGGGTGGATGGATGTATAGATGGATAAAAGGTTGCATGGATGAATGATGCATGGATGGATGTGTGAAAAGGTGGGGGGATGAATGATGGGTGGATGGATGGATGAAAGGGTGGGTGGATGGATGGATGAAAGGGTGGATGGATGGATGTATGGATGGGAGGATGAAAGGGTGGATGGATGAAGGATGGATGTGTGGATGGGAGGATGAAAGGGTGGATGAATGAAGGATGGATGTATGGATGGGAGGATGAAAGGGTGGATGGATGTATGAATGGATAAACTGTTGCATGGATGAATGATGGATGGATGTGTGAAAAGGTGGATGGATGAAAGATGGGTGGATGGATGGAAGGGTGGATGGGTAAAGGATGGATGTATGGATGGAAGGATGAAAGGGTGGATGGATGAAGGATGGATGTATGGATGGAAGGATGGAAGTGTGGATGGATGGATGTGTGAAAGTGTGGGTGGATGAATGATGGATGGATGTGATGAGGTCTAACAGGCGCATTTATGGTTGTCAAAAGTTGATGATGAGGAGTACCAGTTTCTGGAAACCTTTGTAGGAAGGGGGTCCTTACGCCTAAAAAGGTTTTACAAGGGGGTCTCGGCATCAAAAAGTTTGAAGCCCTCTGCATTAGTGGCACACCTGCCTTTCTCCTCAACTCGTCCCACACCCATTTCAATGTCTCTGCTGTGTCAACCGCCCCTCTAGGATGTTTTGCCTTCGCGCATATAGCCACCTGTAGTGGTATCGGTGCCATATTGTCACGTTCTACAGCGACATGTGGCTGGAATGGCGTAGGGTGTTCCCAAAAATGTAAAAATTGGGCTTCGGGCACATAATGCATATAAGTGCATGTCTGGATCTCCCAATCCGCTCTGTTGCAAAGGCAGCGTCAGCACGTCCCAGGCAGCCCTGGCTTGTCCACCCGCCCACGCCAAAGTGACGAGTTGTGATTTCAGCATAGCGAAAAAATGTGACGTCAGTGGGATCGAGACATTAACAAATAGGTACAAGAATTTGGGTAATACAATCACTTTTGCCAAGGCGATCCGCCCAGTAAGGGCCAGGGCTAACCTTGCCCACAGCTTCACCTTACCCTCTAGCCAAGTCATAGCACGACCGTAGTTCATATTTCATATTTCCTGAAGATACCTACTTATCTAAATTCCCAAGTATTTAACCTCGTCTGCCTCCCATCTCAAAGGGAACTCAGATACGACTACTGGAGTGCTGTCTGTCAAGGGGAACACGACTGACTTGGACCAATTTATGCAGACACCTGCCAGGCCTCCAAACCGGATAAACTCGCGCAAAACCGGGTCTAAATTGACTTCAGGATCAATAAGGTACAGGGTCACATCATCTGCGTGTAAGGATATTAACAGGCTTCGGAAGCTAAACCCAATTCCCCGCGCAGTGTGATGCTGTCTTATACGGGCCGCTAAGGGTTCCATTGCTATGGCAAAGAGCAGCGGGGACAAGGGACAACCCTGTCGTGTGCCCCGTGAAATGGAGAAGGGATCAAAGAAAGATCAACCCGTTCACTTGTATCAATGCACTGGGGGCAGTGTATAGTAAACAAATCCTACTTATAAAGAGCGGGCTGAATCCCATGTTAGACAGAATTGTAAATAAATATGTCCGTTCCAAGGTGTCAAACGCTTTCGTGGCGTCCAAAAAAACCACAGCAGCGTGTACACTTGGGTGCAAATAATGTAATGTAGAAAAAATGGTACGCAAATTGTGTGATGTTGCTCTCCCCGGGATAAACCCTGATTGGTCAGGGAGAGCTATGAGGGGCAACAAGGGCTGTAAATGGGTTAGCCAGTAACTTGGCGAAAATCTTTACATCAACATTAATCAACGAGAGAGGACTGTAAGAGTCCAACTCGTCATCAGCTTTACCCGGCTTAAGCAATGTGACTATCAAAGCCTCTCTCATTGAAGCAGGCAGTTTGCCCACCTCCAAAGCCTCCTCATACATCGCCAGCAGTTTGGGTGCCAGCACCTCAACATAGGTCTTGTAAAATGCGGTAGTGAGGCCATCAGGGCCATGTGCTTTATTTAGGGGCATACTTTTGATAACCAGTGCAACGTCCTCAGTTGTTATCGGAAGGTCCATGTATTTCCTATATGTGTCATTAAACCAAGCTAATTCAATAGATTCGAGAAAGGACCCCATCTCCTCCGAGCATTCACTGAGGGCTGCTGTGTATAAGTTGGAGTAGAACCCCTAGAACGTTCTCAATATCTCTTCCTGTCCTCTTACCACATTACCAGACGTGTCTTTTATCTCATGAATGTGTGTCGCTGTCCTGGAGGGCCTTATCATGTTTGCCAACGTGCGCCCCGGTCTGTCCCCCTCCCCATACCTCCTCGCCTCCGCATATTTCCCGAGGAATTTAACCTCGCGTTGGGCTTCTTCCGCATAGTCTAACAGTTTAGTTTTCAACAACCCAGAAGTATCACAGTTCCCTTCAGCATAGTACTGCATTTCGAGTTTTTTAATGTCAGTTTCCAGGGAAGCAAGGGAGCCCCTAATTGCTTTAAGCACCCCTGCTTGTCTGGCAATGCATTGCCCCCTTATAACCACCTTAAAGGCCTCCCAAAGTCC
Source organism: Lissotriton helveticus (assembly GCF_964261635.1). NCBI lineage: Eukaryota > Metazoa > Chordata > Amphibia > Caudata > Salamandridae > Lissotriton > Lissotriton helveticus. The sequence continues at coordinate 1,018,171,447 of NC_136065.1, read as the reverse complement.
ACTTTCCGTGTCGACTGACCCAGTGTTATTCTGAAAGTAGTCTGCAATGTCATTTCCGATCTCTGCTTTGAAAGCCTCATCAAGTAGGGCATATGGCGGTAGTCTCCATGTAAACGCGCGCTTATACATAGTTGGAAGGGATAGCCGCAGTAGGCACGGGACATGGTCAGACAAGGAACGGGGCAAGTGCTCCACCTCAACCGTGCATACAGCCATATCCCGGGACAATAGCCAATAATCGAGATGGGACCATGCATTGTGGTGTTCTGAGATACAAGTGCCCTCTTTCAACCCATCATGTCTGTTTCTCCAGATGTCAATCAGGTCACCTTCCGCTATTATCTCCTGAAGGGCCGCACTGGCTGCCGGGTGCAGGGACCTAGCTGTACCCCGTCTATCTAGGCTTTCGTTAAGTATTGCATCAAAATCGCCACCCCGCATAATCGTGTCACAACCAATTGTTTTGATTTTTGACCATAGTGAGTTAAAAAAATCAACCAGGAGAGTCAGTGTTCGGGCCGTATACAACCACAATTAGGATGGACACACCAAATAGGAGCCCCTGCACCAGGAGATATCGGCCCTCTGGATCTGTTTGTGTCAAACCCCCCTTCCAGTCCATTCCACGATGCAGCAGAACCGCCACTCCCCTTGCATAATTAGCATATATCGCAGAGTATACGTTCCCCCACCTGTTGTGGCAAAGTCTGCGGGATGACGCATTGTTTAAGTGTGTTTCCTGCAATAGGCATAAGTCCACATTGTGACGGGCTAGATAGGCATGCACCAACCTTGACTTCCTGCCATCGTTTAGACCACGAACATTCCAAGTGAGACAAGTCGACTGATTAGAAGTAGCCATGTGCAACTACAGCAAGGCGTCCCATGACATTCCGCATCACATGACACAACCTGAATATAAGAGGCAACAATCATGCACCATCTATCCAAATGACTGGCATTACATAACAGAACAAACCCTCACATCCGCCCACCACCCACTACATCCCCCCAATCAGGTTGCAGAAAAAACCACCCTACAGTAAACTCCAAACAGTGCAGTGTCAATAAAGATGGGAACCTTCCCTTGGAGGCGCAGCTACACTGGCATACAACCTTGCATTGTGCAAGGTGGTCAGGAAAACTGTGGACTTCTCAGCTCCCCCAGGAACCCTCAGCCTAAGGGGTTAAGAATAAACTGTGCGGCACAGCCACCCCGAACCCTCTCAGACCAAAGCAGACAGACAAACACGGTCTACCTCCCGAGTGCCAACACAATAAGCAACACCTGTTCATACGATACCACAGTTAGTCATTGTCACTTAGAGCTCCTCCTGACGCCTCCTGCAAAGCTCGGTTCTTCTTAGACGACTTTCCCCCCCCACATGCTTTGCAAATTTCAGCGCCGACTTGGCATCCGTGAAGAAGTGCGGCGTTCCAACCACCGAGACCTTCAATTTCGCAGGGTAGAGTAGAGAGTAGGGGATCTGCGCCTGTAGCAAGATGCGTTTAGCAGGGAGGAATTCCCTTCTTGCCACCTGCACTGCCGGAGTGAAATCTGGGTAGAACGAGATGGCATTTCCCCTATGCGTGATCTTGCCTTTCTCTCTTGCCATACGAAGAATTAGATCCCTTTCCTGGTAGTTCATCAGTCTCGCAATTATAGGCCTAGGCGGTGTCCCAACAGTGGGTCGTGGTCCCAGTGATCTATGTGCCCTCTCCACAGCAAACACTCCAGATAGATGGGGGTCCAACAGCTCACGGAGTAAGTCAGTAACATAGGTCTCCATTTTAGTGATGGCATTCGTCTCCGGTATCCCAGTAATGCGTATATTATTACGTCTCGACCTCGCTTCCAAATCTTCATTCTTAGCCCTGATGATCCCCATCAGCTTATCCATTTGGAGCAGTTGTTCCTTCGTTTCGACTTGAAATTCGTGGCACTCCGTGTGTCGGTTTTCAAGGGCGTCCAGAAGGGTTTCGTGGGTCCCAACCTGAGATTTGACTGCATCCAGCTGCGATGTTAAGTTGTCAAGTTTAGCGTCTATGTTGCGTAAGCTAGAGCGCATATCTAGCATCAAGGTTCTAAGATCTGGCCTCTGATCATCCTCGTCTGTATCTCGGGAGCTTTCCGCTTGTGTTTCTGGTTCTGGTTCGCCTTGCTTAGCAGATTTTTTGTTCTCGAACGTGAGTTTTGGCTGCCTGGCATCGTGCCTCCCCATGGTGGCAGGTGTGCAGGCCGGTCAGGCCGAGCAGCGCACAAATGTGACAAGAGCGCCCCTCACTAACACACAGGGTCTCAAAGGGTAGGCAACAGCGGAGCGCCCACCGCCTCACAGGCACCTCCGGTCCGCTTCTGTCAGGGGGCAGCAGAATTCCACTTTTTGTCTACAAAATGGCCGGCAGGTTGTCAACGAGTGTCGCAATTACAGTCTAAGCACCGACCGCCTCATAGGAGATCCAGTCAGGGAGGTCACAACCAGAGCCTCTCCAAAGGTGTATCAACTATCCTTAGGCTGAAGCACTCCGCTACACTCTCTGGTGCTGTGCGCTGTCGAGTGTTCCCCACAAAATGGCGGCCTCCTCGTGGGACAGCCAAAGTCCAGCTCTGGGTGCAGCCAGTGCCTAAGTATCAGCCCAGATGCTGCTGCAGCTCCGCCTGCTCAGAGCATCTCCACGACTGGTCCTCCGATCGGACCCGGGCTGCTTTTTATCCCCACCGCTCCCTAATCTGCGTCAATCATCTCCACTTGGCGCTGCCGCTCAAAAATGGCTCCCTCACAGAGCCCAGATGGATGAGCTTGGATCCTGTGGGCGCGCAAACACAGCCAGGCGCCGCCACAGCTACTCACAGGGCCGTCTTCGCCTCTCTCACGGTCTCACTACTTTCTCTCATGTGGTGGATGGGTGCCACCGCTTGTTTAGGCGTGATCGGATCCGCCACCCTCTCCCGCGCTGTTTACAGCTCCCCCACGCTGCCCTTCAATGAGTGGGCACCATGGTGCTTAAGATTAGTCCCAAACTGAGCCCGATGGCATAGCGCTGTCCGGCCGTCATCCCCGCACACGTCACAGCCAACCCGCGAGAGAAACCATGCACAGCTGTATCTGCCCCATTCAGGCCTTTGGAGCCGCGGGCTCGAGTGTTCGCTCCTCCCACCTGCCTGGTTCCGCGTCCTCCCATGGCTGTTCCGGTAGAATACACAGGATGGTCGTACTCGGCCCCCCGACCGTCCAGGAGTTTCAGGATTTCGGGCAGCTGCTCACCGCACAGCCCGCTTTATTCGTGTATGTTCCTGGCGGCGCGAGATTAGTCCGTTGTGCAGGATAAATAAAGGATTTTCCCCCGACCTGCGGAGCACACTCAAAGAGCGGCCATTCCGCTGCTCAGCAGGCCACGCCCCCCTGAGGGTCCAATATTTAATTATAAACAGCATGAAGATCCCCGGAAACTAATCAGGAGTATTGATGGGGATGAGAGGTAAAAGTATAGGATGAGTCCACCCTGCTACAATAACCTCCACAACGAGTAACCCATATGTTTAACTGTTCCTCCTGAGAATCTTGGAAGATGAATGGTAACATGAAGTGAAACTACACCACATTGTTTGGACACAACACAGTGTTGTTAGCTAGACTGTCACACACCCTATTGGTGTCACGCTTCATCATAAGGTCTCATCGTGGTCCCTAAAAACAAGGCTGGGCTTGACGATGTTCCAGGGAGCCATTAGGATAATTTTCCTGCCGGGGTCTTAGGCTAAAAATACCTTGGAACACCAAAGTATCCCTTTTGTTCACTGTGTTCCTGGTATGATTAAAATAATATTAACGGGTTATCTATTGAGATAATGGTCATACACCCTATGTGTAAACATCAACATGTTTCAGCCCTACATCAAGGTGGCCATGATGCAGGAACACTTAAACATGTAGAATACCTTATTTGTGAGGTATATTATTTATACCTGGTGCCCACTTTGAAGTAAGAGAAGGTTCTGGAGGTTTCCACCCTCAAAGGTGTTTGGAATTTCCTGCCTCCCTGCCTGGCCCCAGAGTGTCTGGGCTCACAATAGCCTAGTGTCAACCTCTTTGTGGGTGTTCTCAGGCAGGGCCCTTGCATTATGCAAGTGTGGTAGATGACAGTCCCTACCCCTCACCAAGTCAAATATGGTCCATCTTGCCAACACATTTGCCCCTGTGTCTCACTGTCTGGGAGCAATATACAAAGCCTAATTCTCAGCCACAACTAGTCCTGTGACCAAGGAAACAGACTGCAGGCACCCAATGGTTGTGACAAGAAAATGCCAAGTTTCCAAAAGTGGCATTTTCTTTAATGTGACTTAAAATCCGACTTACCATTAAAGAGGGTGTTCAATTACAAGTTTCTAGACACAAAACTTGTCATTTCTATCGACTTCCAATTGAAATTATCACTTAATAAATGTAATAAGTTAATCCACTACTATCCAATGGGAGAGGCAGGCCTTACAGCAGTGGAAAACTAATTTAAGAGTTTTTCACTGCCAGTCCATGTAAAAGTAATGTCCAACCTTTTAAATATACTGCAGCCTTCCCTGTCGGCTGTTTAAAACCTACGCTCAGGGTGACTTATATTTATTAAAAAGGAAGGATTAGGCCTGGCAAATGGTTTATTTTGCCAGGCCGAGATGGAAGTTTAAAACTGCACACACAGTCTGCAATGGCAGACTGGAGGTATACGTAAAGGGCTACTTAAGTGGGTGGGACAATTAGTGCTGTAGGCTCTCTAGTAGCATTTAATTTACAGGCCCTGGGTATATGTGGTATGCTTTACTATAAACTTACAGGTAAATTAAATGTGCCAATTGAGTGTAAGCCAATGTTACCATGTTTAAGGGAGCGACCCTAAGCACTTTAGCACTGGTTAGCAGTGGTAAAGTGTGCACATTTCTAAAAGCCAACAAAAACGAGTTCAGAAAACAGGAGGGTGAAGGCAAAAGATTGGGGATGACCTTGCAGAAAGGATCAAGTCTGGGGATGACCCTGCAGAAAGGGCCAAGTCCAACAGAGGGTATTCAGACAAAATGTCGAAAAAAAATATCAAGGAGCAGAAATATTAACTTTAAAATATCATGACGCACAAATATCAAGCGAAAAATATCGGGAACAAGAATATCGATTTTAACCCCTTCGACGCTCATGACGAGCTGGGCTCGTCATGGCGTAGCCTCCTCGCACGATGAAACATGGGAATGAGTAAATCCCAGCGTACGGGCGGAATTCCGCCCGCACGCATGCGGTTAAGGTATTATCAATGTTAAAAATATCTATGGTTAATATTGATGTTAAAATATCCATGTTGTTAATATTGTTTATGTAATTGTTAATAATATTGTTATTTAATTATTCTTATGTATTTTAGTATATGTTTTATGTTTTTATTATAAATTGTTTATATAATTATTGTTAATGTTTTTTATAGGATGTTTTGTTGTTTTAAAATTTAATGTAATGGTCTATTTTGGGTTGTGGTGTTTATAGGAGTACAGGGTGGGAAGAAAATGCATTATATTTAATAATTAATTATTAAATAATATTACATATTTAATTGAGGATTATTTGTGATTATTGTGTGATTCATTTTTTTAATTACTCTAAGATTTAGGTGCAGTTTGTGGGGTTTGTAGAGGCATAGAGTGGGAAGTAATTTAATTATAATTATTTACTAATTAAATTGTAATTAGTAATTATTTAATTGATAATTATGTAAATTGTGTAATTAATTTAATATTTTATTTAATGTTTGGTGTGGGTTTTGGTTTTTGTGGGGGTAAAGAGTGTGAAGAAATTAATTATAATAACTAATGTTAATTTAATTGATAATTATGTAAATTGTGTAATAGAATTTTTTTAAGTTAGAACTAAGGTGCGTGTTGTTTTGCTTGTTGGGGTAAAGGGTGGAAAGTTAATCAAATATAATTAACTTATTATTAGTTAATTATTATTTGTTTAATTGATAATTAATTATGTAAATACAATCTTTTAAAACTATATATTAGGTGCGTGTTGTTGGATTTCTAGGAATAAAGAGTGGGAAGTTAATTATAACTATCCTATTGTTAATTACTATTAACTGTTTAATTGATAATTATTCAAAATGTTTAATTATTATAAATTTAAGATACATGTTCGGTGTGTGTTGTTTACTTTGTGGAGGTATAGGGTGGGAAGTTATTTAAGTAATAAACGTAAAAATAGTTATTTATTGTTTAGAAAATGACTTATTATGTTACATGTTGATTGTGTTATTGTTTTTAATTGTAAATGACATTGTATTTGTTGGTTGTTATAATTGTGAAAATATAGTGTAGTATTTTATTTGTTGTAATGTAAAATATGTAATAAATATTGGAATAAATATGTAATTTCTTTGTTTAAAATATATTTATATGGGGTGTGGTCACGCAAGATGGCCGATAGGACAGGACGCACCTCTGAGAGGCTCACGACTGATCCCGCTAAATCCTCCATAATCCTGCATGTTTGATCCTTAATATCAGCCCTGGGAAGGCAGCTCCTGCAGCACTGTGGCAAACCATGATTGGAGGTTGCGGCGGAGCACTGGAGATGTGAAGCTGGGACTGTCTGTGACGGACCCGAGGCCTACCAAGTGACGTGCTGCAGCCTGCTGGGCTAAATGGATATGATCGTTACCCTGCTGGGGGTCTGCTGAGTGGCGGCGTTGGCTAATTGCACGCCTCCGGAGCCTCTGGGTGACCCGAGGGTGCGGTGGGGCTGAGGCGAGGCCCTGTATCCAGGGCTCGTGAGGAGATGATGCGGCCCGGACCGTGACTGCATTGCTCCGGGGGCCTACTGTGGAAAGGTACGGTCTGTTCCTGGCCCTGATCGCTGCCCGGGTGCGGCCACCTGGCCTCTCTGTCGGAGGGAGCTGCGGGATGTTGAGGCAGGGACACGCAGCCGCTTGTGGCCAACTGTCTGTGGGGGCAGTCTGACTGCCGGTGTGGTGCGGCTCTGTCTAGCAGCGCCTAGCACTTACATGGAGTGGCTCTGCTGCGGCCTGGACTCTTGCCGTCGGCCTGCAAGAGGTGCTGCAGGCTCTGCACGTGGACCCGAATGCTGTGCTTGGTCTTCTCCACAAAGACTCCTGAAAGTAGCTGAGGGTGAGACATTTTTGGGGGCATTACCCGCCTGCTGCTATTGCTGACTACTAGAGGGCATGTGGGCAGTGTGCAAAAGCCTCAGGATCCTGAACTGAGAGGGAAGTGGATGTGGTCTGGGGCCCGCGGTGGTCACCTGTGATCCCGTGTGCGTGCTGGTTTTGGACTGGTGCTCTCTGCCCTCGCCCCCCGTGACTGGAGGCATACTTACAGTGCCTGGACACTGCTGCGCTGCGGGTCAGTGCTTTCTACCTTTGCAGCACGGGATTGGGATACAGACTCACCTATCACTCTTTGCGGCCTGACTGTGGGGGAGGCATTGGCTCCTTGGGCACGCATGGGACGGAATAGACAGAAGGGGCCCCCCTCAGGGCAAAACCATGGATCACTATACAACCTCAACCCCCACTTCACAGTGCTCCATACAGGCGGGGATGGGTGGAATCGAGGGAGGTGCTGAACAGCTGTTAGGGGAGCCCACGAGGGCCGAAATGTTGGAGGCTATACAGGGTTCTCACCTAGCTCTTGAGAATAAAATTGAGAACGTTGCTTTAGAGGTCAACCTCCTTCGCACAGACCTACGCAAGGTGTCTGATAAAGTGCCACTGGCAGAGGGTTCTATTAAGGAATTACAGACGGAGGTGGCCACCCTGAGAAAACAGGTGGCTGAGGTCACGACCAGGTCTGGAGATCTAGACGCCAGGGTGGAGGATGCGGAGGGCCGGTCCTGTCAAAGCAATGTGTGCCTCCTGGGATTCCTGAAAAGAGCGGAGGTTGCCCATCCTGAGCAGTTCATCGTAGCATAGATCTAAACCACATTGAAGCCCCATGAACTGTCCCCTATGTTCATTATTGAACGGGTGCATCACACTTTGGTGCTTCTGCCGCGGCCTGGGGCCCCCCCATGGGCTCTCATTGCACTTATACCGAATTACAAAGACCGAGACAGTATCCTCATGGCAGCATGGCTCTGGCTCCCACTGGAGAGAACTTGGAGGGGGGATGAAATGATGCAGTGAGTGGATGAGGAGCACGACACAGCCCCTGCATAGCTGTGCTGAAAACATTGTGTGAAGATGTCGGGTTGGCTGGTCTATTGGCTGCTGGGCGTGCTGTCACTGGATGTGGAGTTTACTTGTTGTCTTTCTCTCTCACCATCTTATGTTATTGATGAAGTCTGAAGGGGAGAGAATAGGTATCCACTGTGGAGGCGGAGTTGTTGCTCCTGAAAAGTCATAAACAAACGCAAAAGGGGGGATACAAAAGAACAGGCAAGGGGGTTCAGCATGTCGTTTTGGCCTCCTACAAGAATTGTCTGGCTTAGTTCTTATGTACTTCGGGATCTGATATAGTGGGTTGCGACTTAATAGATTGGGTAGGTGACTTAGGTAGGGGGGAGGAATAGGCTGTAAGTCCTGACAGCAAGAACATGCTTGGATTTGCAGGGGGTAGTAATGTTGTTGCACTGTATGTCCGGGGAGGGGGGGAGTTGTATGCATCACACAGTTGGGAATTTCTCATAATTGTCTATTGTTCCGTTACATGTTTTAGAACAGTGCAGAATGTGGTTGGCTCTCTGGCCCTCCTGTTGAGCCATCCGATTGAGATGGGGGGGCGAACGGGAATATGCACCTGAAGCATGGATGACAGACTTAACATCATCACATGGAATGTCTGGGGGCTCTGAAACTGGCAAGCATTATAGGGTCCATTCCTTCCTTATATGCCATAGAATTCATATTGCCTGCTTACAGGAGATACTTCTAAGGGCTGTGGAGGTGCAAAGATTGTAAAAGCAATGGAGGGGTCAAGTGTTTGCTGCTTCTTACTCCTCATATGCTTTCGGATCACTTACTGCGAGGCGGATGTGGAGGGGCAATATGTACTAATCCAGGGGGTTTTGGAGGGGAGGGAGGTCACATTGCTCAATTCCTACACCCCCAACCTAGATGACAGGCTCTTCTTTGAGGGGATGCAGGATCTCCTGTCGTACAGTGTGGGGTCCCCCATCATTTGGGCGGGAGATTTTAATTGTGTCTTGAATGTTGAGGATGACCGTCACGCCCTGAGGGCAAGCAATAAACCTTTGATGACAAGTGCCTTGGTAAGGGCAGAATAAGTGCAGAATCTTGGGCTGTGGGATGCGTGGCATCTCGGAGGGATGTGAATATACATGTCACTCTTTAACGCACAACACTTACAGTTTATTAGACCGGTTTCTGGTGGGTGGCCTGGACCATTCCAAGATCTCTACTGTGATGCAATTGGCCTGATTTCTCCCTGATCATTCACCGGCTCTGATGGGATTGAACTGGAATGGGGGTTTGGTAGGTCGTAGAACGTGGTGTATGCCTTCAGATCTGCTGGAGGACCCCATGTGTAGGAAGGACCTGCAAACTGCTCTAAACGCATATCTTGGTAATAATTGGGGGACGTTAAACTCAAGGGCTACTGAATGGGAGGCCTTAAAGGAGGTTGTGCGGGGTGCATGCATTGGCACTCTCTGTTGGGTGCGCCGGAGTCTTATAGCGACCTTAAAAAGTCAAGAGGATCGATTGGCCACTTTTCAGAAGCAGGCAACCTTTGCAGCTGGGGACTGTGCGGTGATGCTGGTGGCCCATAGGAAGGTACGCTCCCTCTGGGACACCTTAGACAAACAAGTCTTAAATCCTATCACCAGTTGTTTCATAGAGAAGGAGACAAATCGGGTAAACTACTGGCATGAATTCTTAATCAGGAGGTGGAGATGCCCCTCATTATCTCAATGCGGGACGTGGACGGTAATCTGCGCTCCCAGCGCCATGAAGTGCTGATGTCGCTATTTGACCACTTTATGGTAGTATGTAAGGTGGGACCCCCGGATGTCGAGGGTAGGATAGCTTTCTATCTCAGACAGGGCTTCCACAACTGCAAAGGGCAGCCATGTTAGTACTAGAAAAGGACCTCTCGGTGAAGGAGGTGGGTGAGGCTATCAAGGTTCTACGCAAATCCAAGGCCCCCTGTGGGGACGGATTTCCGGCGGGATTCTATCAGGTTTATTCTCCAATTCTTAGAGAGAAGCTGGTCAAGATTTATCAGGAAGCTATAGTTAATGGGCGCCTGCCGCAAACCGTGAGAAAAGGGGTGGTATGCTTAATGTTGAAACCCGGAGGGGATCCTAAAGACCCGTCCACCTATAGGCCCCTAAATATGCTGAATACTGACATAAAGATTTTGTGCTAGATTCTGGTGACAAGGATAAGGGGAGTTATTCTGTATATAGTCCATGAGGACCAATGTGGCTTTATGCAAGCACGTAGTACTGCACACAATATTCATAGACTGACACATGCTTCATATGGCCCTGATTTGAAGGAGGAAATGGCACTGCTTTTCCTGGACCAAAAAAAGGCATTTGATACAGTGGAATGGACCTTTCTTATGGCAGTGCTGAGGGGCATGGGGTTCGATCCCAATTTTAGTGCCTGGATCCGGCTTCTATACATGAGCGTTGATTTGCGTCACGATGGGAGGGCAGCTATCGGAGTCCTGAGGAGTGGCACCCGTCAGGGATGCCCCCTCTTGCTGTTGTCGTTTGCCCTGGCGATTGAGCCACTGGTGCTAGTGTTACGAGTGGAGATGGCTCCATGGGGCATTCAGGTGGGGAACAGAAATCACATAGTCTCGCCTTATGTGGACAACACGTGGGTGTATGTCCGCGATCCAGGAGAGTCCATCCCATTGTTGATGAGGCATTTGAGCGATTTTGGTGATGTCTGAGGACTAAAACTTAAAATTTGTCCCTGCTGTTCCCCATTGGGGGCCTGATTGGGAAGCAGTTGCATCCAGATGTGGGCCTGAGATGGAAAGTGGAAGGGTTTCAATATTTGGGAATCTGGGTTACCTACCCAGCGTTAAAATATCAACAGGGTGTTGTCCGGTCTGGAAGCATCCGTCTCTTTCTGGAATCGACTCCCCTCTCTTTAAATGGAAGGATGGCGATAGAAAAAATGGTCTTCCTCCCGAGATGTCTGCATCTGGTGCAGAACTCTCTGTTCCCACTACAGGATCACTTTTTCTGACGTTTGGATAGCCTCTTAGTGATGCTTTTATGAGTAGGTAACTGCAACAAATGTTCGACAGAATGCTGAATGATTCAAACATTCTCCCCCAGTCAAGATATCTGTGTTAAATCCATCATTCTTTTTCCCACTACGCCACCCCAGTTTGGACCCAGCCACATGCAAATCAGTCTTGACCCTGTGCCTCATCGGGACAGTCCAGACCGAACTGCCTAGCCAGGTCCTCCCTGGACCGGAAACAAGCATCCTCGGACCGGTTTCGGGCTATATCACCCTTCATCAGCCAGGCTGGCTTGAATCCAGTGGCACAGTGAGCATGGGGCCACGTCTGGGTATACCCGTCCCCCTTTAGGCAAAAAGTGTAACTGCAACAAATGATGGATGGAATGCTGAATGGTTCAAAAATTCTCCCCCAGTCAAGAGATCTGGGTTAAATCTATTGTTCTTTTGCCCACTACGCGACCCCAGTTTGGACCCAGCCATATGCAAATCAGTCTTGACCCTGTGCCTCATGGGAACAATCCAGACCGAACTGTCAAGCCAGGTCATCCGTGGACCGGAAACAAGCATCCTGGGACCAGTTTTGGGGTATGTCACCCTTCGTCAGCCAGTCTAGCTTGAATCCGGTGGCACAATGAGCAGGGGACCCACATCTGGGCATAACCATCCCTCTTTAGGCGAAAAGTTTAACTGCAACAAATGATGGACGGAATGCTGAAAGATTCAAACATTCTCCCCCAGTCAAGAGATCTGGGTTAAATCCATTGTTCTCTTGCCCACTATGTCACCCCAGTTTGGACCCAGCACTATGCCAATCAGTCTTGACCCTGTGCTTCATGGGAACAGAACGAACTGCCAAGCCAGGTCCTCCCTGGACCGGAAACAAGCATCCTGGGACCAGTTTTGGGGTATGTCACCCTTCATCAGCCAGACTAGCTTGAATCCAGTGGCACAGTGAGCAGAGGATCTACTTCTAGGTATACCCGTCTCTATTTGGGCATAAAGTGTAACTGCAACAAATGATTGACTGAATGTTGAATGATTCAAACATTCTCCCCAGTCAAGAGATCAGGGTTAAATTCATTGTTTATTTGCCCACTACGCCACCCCAGTTTGGACCCAGCCATATGCAAATCAGTCTTGACCCTGTGCTTCATGGGAACAGACCGAACTGCCAAGCTAGGTCCTCCCTGGACCGGAAACAAGTATCCTGGGACTAGTTTTGGGGTATGTCATCCTTCATCAGCCAGACTAGCTTGAATCCAGTGGCACAGTGAGCAGGGGACCTACTTCTAGGTATACCCGTCTCTCTTTGGGCGAAAAGTGTAACTGCAACAAATGATGGACAGAATGCTGAAGGATTCAAACATTCTCCCCCAGTCAAGAGGTCTGGGTTAAATTCATTGTTTATTTGCCCACTACGCCACCCCAGTTTGAAACCAGCCATATGCAAATCAGTCTTGACCCTTTGCCTCATGGAAACAGGCCAGACCGAACTGGCAAGCCAGGTCCTCCCTGGACCGGAAACAAGCATCCTGTGACCGGTTTCGGGCTATGTCACCCTTAATCAGCTAGGCTAGCTTGAATACAGTGGTACCGTGAGCAGAGGACCCACGTCTGGGCATACCCGTCCCTCTTTGGACAAAAAGTGTAACTGCAACTAATGATGGACGGACTGCTGAATGATTCAAACATTCTCCACCAGCCAAGAGATCTGGATAAATGATGGACGGACTGCTGAATGATTCAAACATTCACCCCCAGTCAAGGGATCTGGGTTAAATCCATTGCTCTTTTGCCCACTATGCCACCCCAGTTTGGACCTAGCCATATGCAAATCAGTCTTGACCCTGTGCCTCATGGAAACAGTCCAGACCGAACTGGCAAGCCAGGTCCTCCCTGGACCAGAAACAAGCATCCTGGGACCGGTTTTGGGGTATGTCACCCTTCATCAGCCAGGCTAGCTTGAATCCAGTGGCACAGTGAGCAGGGGACCCATGTCTGGGCATACCTGTCCCTCTTTGGGCGAAAAGTGTAACTGCAACAAATGATGGACGGAATGCTGAATGATTCAAACATTCTCCCCCGGTCAAGAGATCTGGGTTAAATCTATTGTTCTTTTGCCCACTACGCCACCCCAGTTTGGACCCAGCCATATGCAAATCAGTCTTGACCCTTTGCCTCATGGGAACAATCCAGACCGAACTGTCAAGCCAGGTCACCCGTGGACCGGAAACAAGCATCCTGGGACCAGTTTTGGGGTATGTCACCCTTCGTCAGCCAGTCTAGCTTGAATCCGGTGGCACAATGAGCGGGGGACCCACATCTGGGCATAACCATCCCTCTTTAGGTGAAACGTTTAACTGCAACAAATGATGGACGGAATGCTGAAAGATTCAAACATTCTCCCCCAGTCAAAAGATCTGGGTTAAATCCATTGTTCTCTTGCCCACTATGTCACCCCAGTTTGGACCCAGCACTATGCAAATCAGTCTTGACCCTGTGCTTCATGGGAACAGAACGAACTGCCAAGCCAGGTCCTCCCTGGACCGGAAACAATCATCCTGGGACCAGTTTTGGGGTATGTCACCCTTCATCAGCAAGACTAGCTTGAATCCAGTGGCACAGTGAGCAGAGGATCTACTTCTAGGTATACCCGTCTCTATTTGGGCATAAAGTGTAACTGCAACAAATGATTGACTGAATGTTGAATGATTCAAACATTCTCCCCAGTCAAGAGATCAGGGTTAAATTCATTGTTTATTTGCCCACTACGCCACCCCAGTTTGGACCCAGCCATATGCAAATCAGTCTTGACCCTGTGCTTCATGGGAACAGACCGAACTGCCAAGCTAGGTCCTCCCTGGACCGGAAACAAGTATCCTGGGACTAGTTTTGGGGTATGTCATCCTTCATCAGCCAGACTAGCTTGAATCCAGTGGCACAGTGAGCAGAGGACCTACTTCTAGGTATACCTGTCTCTCTTTGGGCGAAAAGTGTAACTGCAACAAATGATGGACAGAATGCTGAAGGATTCAAACATTCTCCCCCAGTCAAGAGGTCTGGGTTAAATTCATTGTTTATTTGCCCACTACGCCACCCCAGTTTGAAACCAGCCATATGCAAATCAGTCTTGACCCTTTGCCTCATGGAAACAGGCCAGACCGAACTGGCAAGCCAGGTCCTCCCTGGACCGGAAACAAGCATCCTGTGACCGGTTTCGGGCTATGTCACCCTTAATCAGCTAGGCTAGCTGGAATACAGTGGTACCGTGAGCAGAGGACCCACGTCTGGGCATACCCGTCCCTCTTTGGACAAAAAGTGTAACTGCAAGTAATGATGGACGGACTGCTGAATGATTCAAACATTCTCCCCCAGTCAAGAGATCTGGGTAAATGATGGACGGACTGCTGAATGATTCAAACATTCACCCCCAGTCAAGGGATCTGGGTTAAATCCATTGCTCTTTTGCCCACTATGCCACCCCAGTTTGGACCTAGCCATATGCAAATCAGTCTTGACCCTGTGCCTCATGGAAACAGTCCAGACCGAACTGGCAAGCCAGGTCCTCCCTGGACCAGAAACAAGCATCCTGGGACCGGTTTCGGGGTATGTTACCCTTCCTCAGCCAGGCTAGCTTGAATCCGGTGGCACAGTGAGCAGGGGACCCACGTCTGGGCATACCCGTCCCTCTTTGGGTGAAAAGTTTAACTGAAATAAATGATGGAAGGACTGCTGAATGATTCAAACATTCTCCCCCAATCAAGAGATCTGGGTTAAATCCATCGTTATTTTGCCCACTACGCCACCCCAGTTTGGACACAGCCATATGCAAATCAGTCTTGACTCTGTGGCTCATGGGAGCAGTCCAGACTGAACTGCCAAGCTAGGTCCTCCCTGGACCTGAAACAAGAACCCTGGGACCGGGAAACATCATATAATAGACAATGAAAACATTCCATTCTGTCAACAGGCTGCAGCCCTTAGCCTTGAATAATGTGTTGCATCTTATTACCTAAGTAAAGACACAGAGACCAGAAGATAAAAATTAATTCACAATATTTTCCGTTTCACAGAGTGAGCAATGTGTACATATTTATTGTTACACAAGACATTTACTGCCTGATAACAAGTTTGGCAGTCTGACCGTCCAAACACTGTGGCTGCCTGGAGACCACAGTGTCTTCAGTCTTCTGACCGCTGTATTACGAGTTTACCGCAGTGCCCGCGGTGTGGCTGCAGAGATTTTGAAGTAATGGTGATTACTTTTTCATATGTATCGATGCCTGTGAGAGCATTTCAACGGCATATGTGTTGGATGCACACATATTCACGATACATGGGGAAAAATACCATCTACCTATTGCCGGAGTCTAGCCCATTTGCGGCCAGTCAAGGCAATGGGTATAAGGTACAAAAAGGACTCACCTGTACATCGCCACAAATAGCGTCATAATCCTCGGGGTGAAGATGCTGCTGTGAACATGGACCTGGGGGGATTCAAATCGAACTCTGACCAAAATCAAAGGAAGGGGGAAATTCACCCCCCAAATCCTTCATTTTACCGAATGGAAGCTGGCAGTCTCACCTCCGCGGTTGGCTCATGTAAAAGTCAATTCGTATTACGGACAGCGGTGAAACGCCCCTGTACCACCCTATGGCAGTTGCTTTTCCCCAACTGTGACCCCCAGTGGTCTGTGGTGTGCTGGTGGTGTTGCCAGTACAGCGGCGGTCTTTCCAAATGCAATCCGCACATCTCGTAATACAGCAGTCAGACCACCGAGATAGTGGCATTCGGACCGCGGGTACAGCGGTCCAAGGATCGCCAAACTCGTAATAAGTCCTACATTTAGTGGACAGAACAATTAGCCAGTTAAATTTGATTCAATTACATCAACGTCCTCCCAAAATATAGAGGCAGGGTAATTATCAATCCACATTCCAGATTATGATAATAATCCCACTCAGGTAATTTTTCCAACCTTCCTTTCATTGTTACCTTTTTAAACATTATTAACAAAACCATCACATCTCTGTATCCCTCTCATTTAACATTACTTTTCTGTTTGAACTGTCTGTAGAGCAGCATTAACATGGAGAGAGATTGGCCATATAAAAAACCTTTCGGACAGCAGTTTATGGAGTTTTTGACTCACACCTTGGACATAAAACCAACTTCATCACTTTGGCTTCAAAAAAGCGGTTCAGTACCACAAGAAAGTGTTAGCTATGACAGTATTGATGATGAGCTGTGGCTATATTGGTGATTGTGGATTTTAAATCTAGATGTACTTAAGACACAACACAGGAACATGTGATTAATTATCATAAAAAATTCATTTAATAATTTACGATGGGCTTGATATATAGCAAGGCAATTAGGGCTTTGGACCATCTATTTGTTAAATTATCTATATATTGAATCTCGTTTTTAATGAAGTGTTGATGTATTTTGGAAAAGCATAAATATATTGGTACTCAAAAAAGAATTAAAAGAATAAAAAATCTGTTTTGCATTTATGAGTATTGGATGACAATTCCTAAAGAATAAGGCTCACCACAAATGTGTACAGAAGGCTTAAAATATACTAGTCGAGAGTGTTGCTGACTAAGTGGGTCATATCCAGTATTATCTATTAACCCAAACTAGCAGTTGGTGATGATACCCAAATTGTCAGATGAGCGTATAGTTGATAGTAGACCCACCACTTGAATGCATGGAGGCACATAGTCCTATACTACCACTCAGATCCTGTTAGGAATAGATGATATTCAGGTCCTTTCAGTATTATGATTGATTCCGGCTTTACCTAAGGATAGTGCGTTGGGGACTGATATTCCACAATTTAAGGAGTTGTTTTTCCCAGCACCATGTGTGGATGGATAAATGTTTACCGAATACTCCTTTTTCAAAGGTAGATTTAGACAAATACATGCCCAGAGGGAAGAAACGTTAAGGACACAGAAGAAAAGTAGAGAACCAGGGCATTAGCCTTCCAAACTGACACAATGGAGTAGACTGGAATGTAGAAACTTAGAAACATTTTGTTACAAACAATACCAAGACGCAACCTCAATATATGCTGTTCGGCATGCCAGAAAAGAATTGTCATCGTATTTATACAGTGATTACTACCCCTGACAAGACATTGAAGCTCTTTTCGACAAGTAGTATGCTGCTCCAGAGCCCAAAGTGGATTAGTGGTGGATTACTATAGGGAAATATAAGTTGTTAGTTTAGTGGTGGATATGTGAGTCTGTTAGTTGAATTGCATAGTATAAGGAGGGATAGAGGGGGGAAGAGTCTAGAAAGTTTATTTGGGAGATCATAGTAGTAAAATTTGGTTTAGGATGAGTCAGTGAGTGGAGGTAGAGGATATATTGAAAGAGGTAATGGATGAGACATAGAGTAGTGAATTGGAAAGAGTTGATGATTTTTTTTCTACAGTTGGAGTAATGTAGTAAATATATAGATACATAACTACATATAAATGTATACATGTATATGGAAAATAATAAAAGAGATATATAATTGTATTATATAAAGTCCCATAAGTACATGTGTGGATAAATATTTGAAAACTCAGTTTTTCAAGTATTACGGTACATAAAGCTAGTTTATTTATTTATTCTTTCTTAATTTTGTGGCAATTTTATGTTTTTTTTAAATTTCTGTTTATTTGTTTGCATTTTTTTATTTTTATTCTATATTTCCCCCAATATTTCAATAGTGAATCCTATTTACATATTGTCATAGATAAAATAAAATGAAACGGAGACCCATAAGCATATAATCAAATAAATTACATGTAAACTATGCAGTGATCTGTACACATCTGAAGCGTAAAATTATGTATATGTGTGTGTGACCAAGCTCCCACGAGGAGCGAAACGCGTCATGGAGGGCACTAGTCCCAGCTATTTTATGCCGAAATAAATTCTTCACTGCTTTGCCACGATCACTTGTGTGGAGGTCGTTGATTTTGCCTGGGAGTTATCACTAGGTCCGTGCCTGTGTGTTGCCGTTCCGAGGATTGGGGCGGACAGGACCTTTTCGTTTTATGTATATAAAAAATGTTGTTTTTTCGATATGCAATATGGATTAATTTCAGCTATTTAGCTTGCAAATTGCGTATTTTGCACATATATAATACTCTAATGCACTATGTATTTATTCTCATGCGGGCAAGGGCCATTAGTATTTTAGAAATATTTTGCTGCATATTCTTATGATGTTTGTAATAGTCTGTTATCGATGTTTATTATTTGCACATTTGCCGGTCAGTTTATTTTTTAAAGCTGGTTGGGCTTTTAAGGCACTTTAAATTTGCAATGTCTGTTGGGGCGCGTCATGTGATCAAGCTCCTTCGTGGAGCGAAACGCTTCATGGAAGACACTAGTCTTTTAATGCCAGATTAAATTTATGCACTGCTTGCACTTCAAATCTTGTGTTGGTCCCGTGTTTTGACAGGAATATTCAAGAGGTCTGCAACTGAAATTTTCCACCGAGCATTGGGCGGTCAGGAGTTTCGTTGCATATATATATATATTGACTGAAAAAAACATAGGTTCCAGGCCTTATATAGTTAGGAATTAGCATTTAAAAAACCTTGCAAATTCACTGAAAAAAACATAGGTTTCAGGCCTTTTATAGTTAGGAATTAGCATTTAAAAAACCTTTGAAATTCACTGAAAAAACCAGAGGTTTCAGGCCTTATATAGTTAGGAATTAGCATTTAAAAAACCTTTAAAATTCACTCAAAAAACTATAAGTTTTAGGGGTGTTATAGTTAGCTGGACATTTCACTCATACAAAACCATTGAAATTGCTCCTATATAGTTAGTTGTACTAACTATATTTCACGCACCCGCAATCCACTGCTGATGGTGTCACATATTACATCATTCATGACATGGTCAGTGACATCACTGATGACATCTCAAATGACATCACTGATGACATCACTGATGACATCATCCAGTGAATGTGGTTTGCTTTGTTATTTAAATATGCATTATATATATAGCAATTTGCATTGAAGAATGAGTGGATATATAAAAATAAATATTTGGATGGAGGATTTAGTAGCAGTGTAATTGACTCTTTACTTGACCAATTTATAGTGTCTCACTAAATATAGTGGATAGTGACTAAACTGTTTGAATATCTGTATCACTTTGTCAGTTGTTGTGTAAACTGGTTCTCCAGTTGGTTACTAGCTATGTGAAAGTCTGTATTAGTTATTGATTAGTTAACTGAGTATTTGTATGGGAGAGTGAATGTGTGTGGGGTTCGGTGGGGGGTGTGTGACTGCCCAAAGATGTGTGAATAGTTGATTCACTAGATATATGAAGTTAAAACTACATGTTTTAACAGTTGTTTGGGTGAGTGAATATATTTATGGGTGTGGTGATGAGCAAATATATTTCTCAATGGTACATGTCCAACAAACTAGAAAAATAAAAGGCAGTGTATGTGTCAGTTGTTGTATATTAATAAGTATACATAAGACTCAATGATTGTGTGAGTGACTGTATGGATAACTTTAAACTTGTAATAATGATTTTATAATTCACTAAGTATGACTTACTATCTAAATGAATAGATGAAGTTGTGTTTGTATAAGTGTGTAGCTAAGTAAATATGTAAGTATGATCCATTGTTTGCATAAGTGAGTAGGATGACTTCATATGTGAATGGGATGTATGCTGGTGTGTAATGTCGATTTAGGTGTATAAGTATTTTTGATAGTGTTCTATTGTTCATTGACAGCATGTATGAGTGAATCTACAGGTAAGTGATTAGATGTGTGTATACATCTAAAATCACTGAGTGGGTTTTTAGATACTTGTATTGCTGTAACAATGGATTCAAATATGATACTCTTTATTTTACAAAGAGTGATGAAAGATTTTACTAGTGTATGAAAAGGTGTATGTGATTGTCACATGGATGATGTCATCAGTGATGTCATCAGTGATGTCATTTGAGATGTCATCAGTGATATCACTGACCATGTCATGAATGATGTAATATGTGACATAATCAGCAGTGGATTGCGGGTGCGCGAAATATAGTTAGTACAACTAACTATATAGGAGCAATTTCAATGGTTTTGTATGAGTGAAATGTCCAGCTAACTATAACACCCCTAAAACTTATAGTTTTTTGAGTGAATTTTAAAGGTTTTTTAAATGCTAATTCCTAACTATATAAGGCCTGAAACCTATGGTTTTTTCAGTGAATTTCAAAGGTTTTTTAAATGTTAATTCCTAACTATATAAGGCCTGAAACCTATGGTTTTTTCAGTGAATTTGTAAGGTTTTTTAAATGCTAATTCCTAACTATATAAGACCTGAAACCTATGTTTTTTTCAGTGAATTTCAAAGTTTTTTTTAATGCTAATTCCTAACTATATAAGACCTGAAAGCCCACCAGGAATCTCCAGTATGCGCCAGGGGACTGCATTGCAGAGAGGTGTAATTAAGCCACGCCCCTTTTTACACCTCTCTGCAATGCAGCCCCCGTGCATGTTTGAAGAGGGGGAACTAATACCCCTTGCATGCTGGGGGCCCCTGGGGGCCAACTAGCCCACCTTGAACCTCCAGTATGCGCCAGGAGGCTGCATTGCAGAGGTGTAATGAGGCTATGCCCCTTGTTACACCTCTGTGCAATGCAGCCCCCTGGCACGTTTTCAGAGGGGGGGGATAATTCCCCTTGCATACTGGGGGTCCCTGGGGGCCAACTAGCCCACCAGGAGCCTCCAGTATGCGCCAGGGGTCTGCATTGCAGAAAGGTGTAATGAGGTCACACCCTTTTTTACACCTCTCTGCAACGCAGCCCCCGTGCATGTTTGAAGAGGGGGAACTAATTCCCCTTGCATACTGGGGATCACTGGCGGCCAACTAGCCCACCTGGAACCTCCAGTATGCGCCAGGGGGCTGCATTGCACAGAGGTGTAATGAGGCTATGCCTCTTTTTACACCTCTCTGCAACGCAGGCCACTGGCGCGTTTGCAGAGGGGGGACTAATTCCCCTTGCATACTGGGGGTCCCTGGGTCATATCTGCCCAAACGCCGAAATTCCGAACGATTGAAAATGACTTTTCTTGAGAAACATTTGGATTTGGATTATCATGTCCTATACTTTGGAATTTTTGAAAGACTGACTTTGAGGATGCTATAAATTACTCAAGTCTGCCCGAATTGTGTGGGTAAAATTGATACCTAGTCACTTTGAATAAGAATGTACTTACGTCTCGTCTAACATTTGGAAGAAATATCTAGTTATATGACAACAGGATACCGACATAAAAGGAAATAAGAACGCCCTGAAGAAGTTCTGTTGTACATAACGAAACGCGTCAGCTGGCTGTGGTACATAAACTTAAGGAAAATAAAAGCATTTGAATATACACCAAGATTCAGCGCTTCAATAAGGACTCTAAGTGATATGATTTGATTGGACTTATTGTGCAAGTGGTGCTGTGCCAAACTTTGGAATATTCTCCACTACTCTCTACTACTTACTCTCTACTACTCCACTACTCTCTAATACTCACTCTCTACTACTCATTCTCTACTTCTCTACTTCTCTCTACTACTCTCTACTACTCTCTCTCTACTACTCACTCCCTACTACTCACTATCTACTACTCTCTACTACTCTCTCTCTACTACTCACTCTTTACTACTCACTATCTACTACTCTCTCCTACTCACTCTCTACTTCTCACTCTCTACTACTCTCTACTACTCACTCTCTACTACTCTCTCTCTACTACTCTCTACTACTCACTCTCTACTACTCACTCTCTACTACTCACTCTCTACTACTCTCTCTCTACTACTCTCTACTACTCACTCTACTACTCACTCTCTATTACTCTCGACTATTCTCTCTCTCTGCTACTCACTCTCTACTACTCTCTACTACTCACTCTTTACTACTCTCTACTACTCACTCTCTACTGCTCTCTACTACTCACTCTACTACTTACTCTCTACTACTCTCTACTACTCACTCTCTACTACTCACTCTCTACTACTCTCTACTACTCACTCTACTATTCACTCTACTACTCTCTACTAATCACTCTCTGCTACTCTCTCTACAGCTCTCTACTACTCTCTACTACTCACTCTCTACTCTATTACTCACTATCTTCTCTCTACCTCTCTCTCCTTCTCTCTCTACTACTCTTTACCTCTCTACCTCTACCTCTCTACCTCTACCTCTCTACCTCTACACCTCTACCTCTCTACCTCTCTCTACACGCACACATATACACATATATATATGCATATATATGCATATGCATTTATATATGTGCATATATATATACATACATATATAAACATATATAATCTGCATATCTATATAAATGCAAATATAAATGCATGCATACATATACATATATGCATACATATGCATGTTATTTACATTAAAGTTTTAAAAACACTAATAAAAGCAAAGCTAAAAAGCCACCTCATTACAAACAGAATGGCTTTAACTTAAACAAGGGCGAGATCTATTGCATTTTCAATGCTTGTTTACTTTGGTTCCATCAAGAAGGCTTTCAGATGTGTCACACATTTGCCATAAATTCTGAATGTTAGCACTCTAGTTGCTCATTAGATCACTGTAGTAAAGCTACTGCTCACCAGGGAAGTCTGCTGCTAATCATACTTTCTATGGCAAAATGAACCCCCTCATTTTGTTCCTTTTTAAATTAAATGTTTTCAGACTTACCACTTCATTCCAATCAAGATGGCTTCTGGTGTGCCATACTTTTGTCATAAGTAAGACTGTTAGCGCTCTAGTTGTTCTTTAGAACACTCTGGGACATTGTACAGGAATTTATATAGCGCAAATCACCAAGCGGTCTCTAAGCGCTTGCTTAGGGAACCCGTCCTGGTATTCCCCTGTGAGATAACCCTGGCAGGGTATCCGCAAGGTGAAAGCCAGGCATCCCGCCGCGAGGGGCCGTTGTGGAGATTAAGCAAGCTATTGCCCAGAGTCGCAGAGTGTGAACCCATGAATCGAGTAGGCACCGGAGCGAGAATTGTCGAGTCCATGGACATTTTAGGACTCAAGACCCCGCCGAGCCGGGAATTGAACACTGGTCCCGGGCTGACCTCTGCTTCCAGGTCTGCCTCCTCTAACCAGTGAGCCACACTTCTCCACACTTGACATTCTGTCATTGGGCTATACTTGGGCTACATCTGGGTGATATTTGGGCTACATTTGGGCTCTTTTGTCTCTGGTGGCCATCTTGGGAGACTGCATGTCAGAATATTTTAATGAAATAGAAGAGGATTTGGGAAGTCACTCAAAATGTGCCCTAATTTGTCTTTCTGCAGCACTAATCATACTTTCTATGGCAAAATATACCCCCTCATGTTGTTCCTTTTTAAATTAAATGTTTTAAGAGTTACCACTTTATTCCAATCAAGATGGCTTCAGGTGTGCCATACCTTTGTAATAAGTAGGACTGTTAGCTCTCTAGTTGTTCTTTAGAACACTCAAGGAGGCTGCAGTAGAACACAAAGGAATCAACTGACAGTCTCTGTCCTTGTTGGATGTACATGTTTTACTGAGAATGTCAGACTTCATGCTCACATGACTGAGAAAGATAATGTGTATTTACAGAAAGTATGCTTTCAGTTTAGCTTATAGATCCCCTTCCAAACCACTGTGGGAAAAGCATGAGATAATAGTTTTCTTTCAAACATGATTCATGATATCCCAGCAGAAGGCTTTTTCACATGGTAAAATCACCTTAGAACACACCACAGTTCCTAAAATGAGTATGGTACCATCAACAAATGATTTATAATGTAACG
This sequence comes from Lissotriton helveticus, assembly GCF_964261635.1. NCBI lineage: Eukaryota > Metazoa > Chordata > Amphibia > Caudata > Salamandridae > Lissotriton > Lissotriton helveticus. Next base: position 1,018,147,381 of record NC_136065.1, on the reverse strand, counting down.
AAAGTCCTAAAACCCTCTATTAACTACAATGCTTTTTAATGAGGTGCTATCATGTATATTGGTCCCAAGATGGCTGCCAACACTTCTTGGATGAAGTGCTGACAGCCAATCAGATCTCACGATGAGATGTGTGGTTAGGCTCCGCCCAGATATATATGTGTTTTTGAAGTTAATTTTCATAAAAACCACTGGAGCAATTTTCACCAAATATAGCAAAGGCACTTCTGCGTACCAGTCCCTACAATTTTGCCAAGTTTGGTGTAATTCCGTTCAGCGGTTCGGGCTGTAGCCTTGTCAGAACGTCCTATGGAAATTAACATGGGGAAAACACGTTTTGGGACCCCCTTTTTTCTCAGCCCCCACTTCACGAATCCCCCCGAAACTTTCAGGGAAGGAGCGCAGCAGAGCTGGCCAAAATGTTGGAAAATTACACGCAAATTCCTCAACCAGCGCCAAAGTTATTCCCAATAGAATGTTGCGGATTTCCTATGGTAGATAGGTCCCAACTATATATACCTACTGGCTATCGCCAGTAGGTAATATATATATATATATATATTACCCTGGACCCTTTCACTAGAAGTAGGTCAAGCCAACATGGGAACTTTGATTGACTGTAGCCGAGGTATCGGATTATAAACTTGACCCACCATCACTTACTTCCGTGGGAAAAGGGCGCTGTGAGTCTATTGCGTCCTAACACACTGCTTTACACGGAGCTTGATGGGAGAAAGAAAAGGATTTTAAAACGAAAATCATTTTATTGCAATGTTTTTCCTCTTCGCCAGCACCGCTTGTAGCACGCTTGCAGCACCATGGGACTGGTAGTCCCTCTGTGGAAAAGTAAATTTTGCCATGTTCTGTGTCCCTACGCCCCATCCATCATATGTTATGTATGCATGACCAATATGCATATGTTATTCCCCATTTCTGATTAATGACGCAATTACAGTTGTGTCCACCTCTAATATGTTAGTTTCCAGTCCTCGTGAATACTACGAATATCAGGCCTATGTAAAATAATGTTGCCACGTTTCTCAGTGTGCACGTTATTCCATTATAAAGTCCCCGTTTCTAGGCCTCAAAAGGGCCCGGACCCTGGATTCAGCTCCTGTCTCCTGAAAGCCTCGCTGAGGAGCGATACAGCCCCCACCTGTATCCTCGACCTTTCACTTACTTCCTGCCTCGCACTGCCCGGTGCAGCCCGGCCCTGCCTCTAAGTCTGTCAAAAGTATGTTATAGTTCCAGCTATCAGTTCAGTCCTCCTCCTTTGCATTCCTAAGCTACTGAACTGCATCAATAGTTTCCGTCGTTGTCTAGCCTTCTCGTCTCCCTGTTAGAGAAATACTGTATTTAATGGTCATTTAGTATTCTTCATCACGCATTTCATGTAGAATAATGCATGGTCCAGTCTTAGAATCAAGTTAGCCTCTCCCCTCATGACTTCTAGTTTATATCAACATGTTCCCTAAACATTAGATACCAGATAGGGTTTAGGTACATGTCGCTCCGACCCTCCAGACTCTAGTCTCTGCTCCTAGCACAGAGTTCGTAGCCCCCAGCTTCTCCTAGTAACACGTCATTGCCAGTTTTCGCGCACCATTAGGTTAGAGGTCCCGGCTCCTTAGGTAGCCCCCTCCTATGTGTCCGCCCATTCATGACATATTCTGTTACGTTTTACTTCACATGTCTAAGTAAACTCCCAGTTACACCTCTTTTTACTGTTATCTCTCGCGACTGCTACACGTCATGCCTTCTGCTCCACCCACTGCTACGCCTACTGCAATGTAATGCTATGTGTTTGCGTTATGTATATAAATGAATGTCTTGTTATTGAATGTTAGCGCGCTCATCCCAGACCAAGCCCCGGCAGCTGCCGGGCCTCTTTTCCCCTGTCATCCTGTTCCTATGCAGGTTGTCCTGATCCTGTCCTTATGCTGTAATAAACCTGCAGAAACTCCTACTACCTCGAATCTTGACTCTTATTTTATTGAGCTATCTGTTATTCATTCATTCATCCAAAAATAGGGTATTATTTATTTATTTACCACATAATGGCGCCCGAACAGGGACTTGCCCTTTCCCCACGCGTCGGTGAAGCCACGCCGACCCCCTGACCCTCTGCAGTCGTGACGGAACCATACCGTGCACCTGGCAGATATTTCTGCTTCAAGTATCCCTCAGGCCCACGGAGGAGACGGAGGAGGCGGTCCAGCATCCGAACGAGACGGTGGAGGAACGCGGCGAGTCCCGACCAGAGCCCGAGCCGAGAGTCCAAGGTCCGAGGTATCCGGAGGTCCACCCGTAACTGAAGTCCGAAGTCCGAAGTTCGTCGTCGTAGTCCAGTCCCGTCCGAGGCCTTCCGTTCCGTGCTGCCCGGTGAGTACCATTGCTGGGGTAGTGTCTAGACAGGGTCAGTCTAAATTGACTCTGGTCCGTGGGTTGGTGGTACCCAAGCTCACAAACGAAGTGTTCACCTAGGTGGATACGGGTCTTGATGTGTTCCTTTATGGGACCGGTATGTTCCGTACTGTTATAGCAGTGCATCCAGTAACTCTAGTCTGTTCCGTTCTCGAGAATTCTGTTCTGTTTTCAGTATTTTCAGGTAGTATTCTGTTCGAACTGTTATTTATAATGTTGTTTAATGTATTTCCAATGTCGTGGTATGCCTGAATTGTTTCCCCAATTGTTATTGTTTTTCGTGTATTGTATTGTGTTCCGATTCAAGTTTAGAATGCCGCTCTTTTCCAAGTTACGTCAGTTAAAAACTAGAAAGGGTCTGCTGGAAGCAGCAGTTCCTGTTCCGCCTAGGGACAGTCCAGGTCACTTTATGTATCAGAAACATGGCATAAGCGCCATATTGTATCTAGATTTATGGGTAGAGTATACCAAACAGTTAGAAGAAAAGTATAGATGGCCCGTATCGGGTACATGGGATGCCGAATGTATCATGCGAGTAGAAGAAGCATTATGGAAAAAGAAAGCCAGACAGTCACAGAAAGATGCCATCGAGTTATGGCGTAAGGAAGCGCATAGAAGAACGGAAAAGGAAGTCAGAAAGTCAGAGTTAAGTAGAGAATCCCAAGAACGAACCCAAGAAAGAGAATTAATCGAGATAGGTGAACAAGTTAAAGCCGAACAGTCAGACAGACAGAGGCATGCCCTTATTAAGGGTATGTATCCTCTCCTTGCCGAAGGCTCGCCAAAAGCGACCCCAGAGGCACCCAGTAATTTCCCGCCACCATTAGTTCCGACCAAGCTACGTCACAAACCGACCGCAGCTGATATTTTTATTTCGTCCTATTTGGACGACACAGTTCCAGAATATGCAAATCCTGTTCGCGCTCCGCTAGTCCCTGTAAATCAGGCACTTCCCGTTCCTCCAGACACCGGAGTACCTGTTACGGTACCCCCGGGTCAGCCTGCCATACAAGTTCAGCCCACGTTACAATTACCGACCCTGCAAGCACGAAGAATGTCAGTCGACGATTCTAGTCTAGGGGCCGCAGGAGGAGGTCCTCCTCAAACCCCGCCGCCACACAAACGTTTATCAGCACTCGAATTACATGCTCAAGCATCACAGCGTACTCCTAAAAGTAATAAGTCTGTTACAGAAATCAGACAAGCCCTTGCCGAATGTGTCTATGACACAGTCCCAGGCGAGTATAATATGGTTTTATATTCCGTACGTGTAAGAAGGGTGACCGAGTATCTAGTCACCTTACCAAATATGAAAGAAGATCTAGACAGAATATATCGTTTCATCCGTACAGGGGATGATCCAGAAAGTATTGGCGAGATTATGTCTCAAAGGAAAGCCGAGATTCAGCTCATGATATTAAAATTCCTGATCAATTGTCTAATAAGAGAACAAGATTACCCGTCTAAAGATCCCGCCGAAATGAGAATCCTGACAAGGTGGAGTGATAATATAGCCGAGGGTAAGCACAAGACCATTAGTGCCATGGAAAGTATGTACAAGAAAATTCGTAAAGAAATAGTAAGGTTACACGAACAGCGTAAAGCAGCACAAGTAAGTGAGAAAGAAAGTATCTCTGATCCTGAAGAGGAAGACGAGAATCCCGCCAGAATAGCGTATGTAGGAAAATCCAGATTTCCAGATCGCCATTTACGTCTAGAACCCAAGTCTATTTTTCATCATCCAGCACCAGAACGAGAGCCTTGTTCTCTAGAACAAGTATTTCAAGCTACTGATCACATTCTGAAATCACGAGTCGGTTATAGCGAGTTAAGCACCATGCATGAACAAGAATTAGCCCGATCAGCAGTCCGATGGATTACTGATTCTACCACTTTTCCAGACGAAATAGTGGCACAAATGTTTCTGAAACTGCCCCCAGCCGAGCAACGACTGGTGGGTATGTATATGATCCAGCACCTCATTACTCAGTATGAGGGTCAACACTCTGATCCAGGCCCGTTACACGATATCCTGAACGAGTTACTCCAGTACAGATGGAGAGGTCTAGGTACCGATTTAATTAGTGTTATTCTAGAACAGCGTCACAAGTATAGAACGTTCCTGAACCCGCATTTTGTTCACGTCTCACCCCCAGAAAGTAAACCATTCTACATAGACAGACAGAATCCGTTACGAGAAGTCCACCCAGTCCAAGGGACGGGTGGCGAAATGCAACGAGTGTTTGTATACACTCCGATTTCAAAGATGGAACTCCTCGAAATGAAAAAGCTAATTCCCTGTCATGACAAAGATCCAGCAGGGTTCCATAGAGAATTAAAAGACATGCTCCGTATGGGAGAATACACGTACCCAGATGTCATTAAAATGTTAAAGGTTCTGCTACCCGCAGGGGTGTATGAAAAGTTAAAGGAAAAAGAATGGGAGGTGGGAGAGAAAAAGATCGATTGGACAGCTCTAGAAGCTGAAGACAAGGCACGAGTACCAGGTACCGGTCTTGGAGATAAATGTAAAGAATTACCAGAATTATTGATTCAAGTTTTACCCAGATTATTGACAACTAGAAAAGAAGACTGGGATGCCATCTCAGCCTGTAAACAGAAACAAGATGAAGATATTAGTGATTTTTATTCTAGATTTGAGAAATGTTTCAGTATTAATAGTGGTCTCAAGACAAGTAGTGAGTCATACCCTCATCTTTTCGTTACCAAATTAGTCGAGAATTCAAGTCCACAAATTAAAAACCGAGTTTTGAAAGTCGAAAGCACCTGGCAAGCAAATACTCCGTCCCAGATGCTCCAGATGCTCCAGTATCACCAGAATAGAATTAGAGAAGAGCAAGAACACGAAAGAAAACGTATGAAAGACACGAAAATGAAAGTGCTAGTTGCACAATCTATTCCTCAAGACAGTCAGAAGAGGGGTCCGATTCAAGCCAGTCATCCTGCGGCTCCCGTTAAAGGGAACTGCAATTATTGTAAACAGCCAGGTCATTTTATAAACGAGTGTGCAGTTCTGGAACATAACATAGCTACTGGTAAGACTAAAGAAAGACCACGTCCGCCTAGACAAGAACAAGTTTCACAGATTCCTCAGTCACAGAATGCACCACAGACAGTTACAGTACCGCAGCCTATTGCTGCAACACAGCACGTTACATCGCAGATGTACCAGTATGCACAGTCCGAGTATCCAGAATACCAGTCATATTCATGAAACAGCCTAGAGAGGGAGGTAGGCTTGCCTCTCATCGAGATACCTGTAGACCAAGAAGGTCCCTATGTACACAGTCAAGTATTAGGGAAAGACAGAAAGTTTCTGATCGATACAGGGGCAAGTAGGACCACAATTAGTCACGCCGAAGTTCCAGGGGCTCCGCTCTCAGGCTCAAGAAATGTTTCCCTTGGATTTTCAGGAAAACCCATAGTTAATGAAATATCTCAGCCAGTTACTCTAGAAGTAGGTCCATTGTCCCGTACTACTGATCTGTTACTTACTAAGGCATGTCCAGAAAATCTGTTAGGTATTAAGACACTGAAAGAGTTAGGTGCAGTTATTTGCTGTTCCCCAGAGGGAATACGTCTGTTCCTACGTGACTTTAAGGGTCACTATGTATTACGAGATTTTGATTCCAGATTGTCTAATGTTCCGCAGCATTTATGGGCGCAAGGTCCAACTGATGTAGGTTACATGCAAATCACACCCTATCGTGTGACTCTCAAACCAGGTGTAGTGTTACCCCGAATCAGACAGTACAGATTGCCACCTGAGGCTGTAGCAGCCTTATCCAAAATTATTGACGAGCTCATGGCTCAAGGAGTAGTTGTAGAAACTGACTCCAATGTATGCAATTCTCCGATCATTCCAGTCATGAAACGTACTGATCCAAATGCACCCCCAGTATATCGATTAGTGATTGATTTACGAGAGCTTAATAAATGTATTATTCCTCAGTATCCAGTTGTTCCAGACATTTCTTCCCTGTTAACTGCCATTGATTCCGAAGCCATGTTTTTCACTGTTATTGACCTCAAGAATGCATTTTTTAGTGTTCCAATTCATCCAGACAGCCAGTTTCTTTTCGGATTTTGTTTAAATGGAAGGAGCTATATGTTTACACGCGCTCCTCAAGGTTTCACAGAAAGCCCTAGTATTTACAGTCAAGCACTCAAGAGACAACTAGACAATATTCACATGCCAACTGACACTGCCCTGCTCCAGTATGTCGATGATCTACTGATCACAGCCCGTTCTGAACGTGCTTGCGAGCGAGCATCACTTACAGTTCTGTATTTTCTAGCCGAGATGGGGCACAAGGTGTCACCTTCAAAGCTTCAATTCTGTGTCCAGCAAGTGGTATACTTAGGACACTTGCTGTCCAAGAGGGGTAGGCAGTTGACACCCGACCGTATCCAGTTAATAGCGAATCTTCTCCAGCCCAGAACCCAGAAGGAGGTACGTGCTTTTATCGGCCTTACTTCTTATTGTAGACAATGGATTCTCCAGTATGCATTTCTAGCCAAGCCACTGATACAGTTAACGACACAGGAGGCAGCCGTATCGACTGTCCTCCCTTGGACATCTGAACATACACTTAGTTTCAACGAGTTAAAGAAAGCCCTATGCCAAGCTCCAGTTCTAGCTACACCGAACTACAGTAAGCCTTTTACACTTTTCGTTACAGAACGCGAAGGTACAGCATTATCTGTTCTCACACAAGATCAAGCAGGTCAATACAAGCCCTGTGCTTATTTTTCAAGCACATTAGATCCAGTCGCCCAGGCGTTGCCTGCGTGCCTCAAGTCAGTTGCAGCCACAGCACTAGCTATCAGACAAAGTGATTCCATAGTTTTAGGACATTCCCTGACAGTACAAGTTCCACATTCAGTAGAAGTTCTTTTAAACCGAACACAAACTCAGCACTTGACAATTGCACGTTTAACAGGTTATGAATTGACACTGTTCCAGCCACACATAGAAATTAGACGCTGCAATGTCCTGAATCCTGCTACACTGTTACCATCAGTTAATTCAAATCCAGACACACATGACTGTGTGGAAGTAGTTAACGTTACGACAAAGCCAAGACAAGACCTGACAGACATTCCGTTACCAGATCCTGACCTGACACTTTATGTGGATGGTTCATGTATGAGAACTAGTACAGGAGAACTAGTCGCCGCATATGCAGTGACTACTGACACTGAAGTTATTGAAACACACCGTATTGATACCCTGTCCGCTCAAGCAGCAGAGCTAGTTGCTCTGACACAAGCCTGTATACACGCCAAGAACCTGAAGGTTAATGTTTACACAGATTCACGTTACGCATTCGGAGTTGTACACGACTTCGGAGTGCTCTGGCAGGAGAGAGGTTTTATGACTTCTCATGGAATCAAGATTCAGCATGGTCTCCTTATTCAAGCTCTGTTGGATGCCATACATTTACCGACATCTATTGCTATCATGAAGTGCAAAGCACATACGAAAGTTACTGACATTATTTCCCAAGGTAATGATCTAGCAGACCGCACAGCCAAGCTTACAGCACAGACACCAGACATTCCAGTAAACATGACACATACTCCAGATCTGATTACATGCATGACAGTTAAGGACCCTACACAAGATGTCATAGATATTCAGTCACATGCTACTCCCGATGAAATCAAGAAATGGTCTGTACAAGGAGGGGTCCAGACAGATCAAGGATGGTTAACGAAGGGTAGAGCCACATGGTTTCTCCCCGATTCTATGGTTCAAGTTATTATCAATACCGCACATAGTCCAGCACATTTAGGAGAAAAAGCTATGTTAGACAGTATCCAGAACATTTGGTTCAACAAGCATTTACGAGCTGCAGCCAAGCAGAAAGTCCGTACCTGTATGATATGTTGCCAGTTTAATCCAGGTAAAAGTGTCCCGGTGGAACAAGGTGGTTTCCAGCCCCCTGACCACCCTTTTGAGGTCCTCCAGATGGATTATATTCAGATGGAGCGATGTCGAGGTTTCAAGTATGTCCTTGTAGTTGTATGCGCTTTGTCCAGGTGGACAGAAGCATATCCAGTCCCAGATTACACAGCCGCGACCACTGCCAAGCAGCTGGTTCGTGAATTCTTCCCTAGATATGGACTCCCTAGAGTCGTATATTCTGACAACGGCCAGCCATTCTCATCCGAACTCATGAAACACGTTTCCCTGTTGTTAGGGTACCAGTGGAAGTTCCATTGTGTACGCCATCCAGAAGCAGCTGGACTAGTCGAGAGACATAATCAGACTCTGAAAATCCGTATAGCAAAAGTCTGTAAAGACAAGGGTGTGGACTGGTTAGTAGCTTTGCCAGTCGCTCTATTTTACATGCGTATGGTCGCACATTCCAGATCAGGTCTGTCCCCGTATGAGGTCGTATTCGGCCGCCCCCCTAACATGTGGGGTACTCCTAGACCCCGAAGTATTACCGATGTTTCATGTAATATGCTGACAGATTACCTAGCTTCCTTGATGTCTGCCCTCAACTCATGTCGTTCACAGGTTGCCGCCGCATTTCCAGACAATACAGAGGTGGCACCGCACGAGATCGTTCCAGGATCCTTGGTGATGGTCCGCAATTTTGACAGATCAAGTCCGCTGGAACCACGTTGGAAGGAGCCACGTCAGGTCCTCTTGACCACCCGAACTGCCGTCAAGTTAGAAGGCAGGAAGGGGTGGGTCCACCTCTCTCATGTAAAACTTTTCAAAGGACCAAAGCCAGACTTCAAAGACATTGCCAAGAACATTTCCCCGGATTCGAAGGATTGCCAGAACATTGTTTTAAAGGACTGTCCCGCACCAGACTTTATTACATTCCCTCCTTTGGTAGAGAAAACTCCGCAACAGGAGTATAAGTTAAAGCTCAGGTCTAATAAGTCAGCCAGTTTGATTGTATAAGTCCTCCCCTAGGTGAAACGGTTAGACTGTTTCTGACATGTATAAAATAGACCCCCATAGTGAGAGAGTCAGTCGAAGTTCATTGCAATGTATCGTTTTTCTGAGTTTCATACTATTCATCAGCATAATGATTTCTTGCACCAGCTATGCTTTCTATCTGTATTTACCAGTTCCTCATGTGAATATGTCTGCTCATGCTACAGTAGAGCACACGTTTAGTGATCTGCCTCCTCACGAATATTCATACCGCCTCGCCATGCGTAATAACACATTCATCCGTATGTTACATTATTCACACCAGACCAGCAATGCCACTAATTGTTGGGTGTGTGGTCGACTCCCCCCTTTCCAGACATCGAAGGGAGTTCTGCCACTGTTTCCTTATCCATTTTCACACAATGGTTCGTGTGGAGCATGGTCTACGCTAACGTCATCCTCAACAGATATGTCTTTTCTTAACAGTACATGTTTCCCAGACAAGCAAGGTTTCCCCCATAGAACAGGTTTAGATCTAGAAAATGAAGTATATAATTTAGGAAACTATTCGTCGAATTTCATGGTTCTGAATGTTCAGTCTGATACTACTCCAGACTCACCCGCTATTTCAGTACTACCAGTCAAAGGCGAATTATGTGTCCGTAGTTATGGTTCTGTACATATAGGTCATAGTGAATGTACTACTGTTATCCAGTATAGTGACAGTAGGAAATCTATTTTTATAGCTTCACGTCATTCTTATTTTGTTTGTGGTCAAACTGCATATGTCCGTCTGCCCCTCGATTGGGAGGGAACCTGTTACATTGCTTTCCTACTGCCACCTGTTTTTCTAGCCCCACCTGATTATCATAGGAATTCTTTCTTAATACACACTAGACACAAGAGAAATCTCCCGATTGTCGATTATACTGAAACCGCCGCAGAGCAATTCATTGATATAGATAAAGGTGTTTTCCCTTATTTAGGTACAGTTGTAAATAGTAAGTTAATTCGTAGGTTAACAAGAACCCTTGAAGCTGTAGTAGATGAGACTGCCTCTGCTCTAGGTAACTTAACTGAAGAACAATCCTTTATGAGAATTGTCGTTTTACAGAATCGTCTCGTCCTTGACGTCATACTGGCCGATAGGGGCGGGGCCTGTAGAATTCTCGGATCCAGTTGTTGCATTTTCATTCCAAATAACGCGCCGTCTGTTTATTCAGCTATAACCAGACTCCATAAAATTGCCCATCTGTTACATCAAGATCCAGGCACCTGGACATGGTCCGGTTGGTTCTGGAATGTAATTTCCGCATGGGGATGGAAAGTCCTGTCCTTTCTAGGTATTGCAGTAGCGATCATATTTAGCTGCTGCCTCTGTATACAATGTGGCCCTGCGATTTGCAGCATGTGTGCTACCTCTTGTATTCCCAGTCCCAAGCCCCGTTCTAAATCCCGTTCCAAGACAATTCGAGACGAGCAAATGGTACTGTATGAAATGATAGACGGTATCATGAATATTGATGTTTCCTGATGGAAACGTAGTGACAAGGAGGGAATGTGGAAAAGTAAATTTTGCCATGTTCTGTGTCCCTACGCCCCATCCATCATATGTTATGTATGCATGACCAATATGCATATGTTATTCCCCATTTCTGATTAATGACGCAATTACAGTTGTGTCCACCTCTAATATGTTAGTTTCCAGTCCTCGTGAATACTACGAATATCAGGCCTATGTAAAATAATGTTGCCACGTTTCTCAGTGTGCACGTTATTCCATTATAAAGTCCCCGTTTCTAGGCCTCAAAAGGGCCCGGACCCTGGATTCAGCTCCTGTCTCCTGAAAGCCTCGCTGAGGAGCGATACAGCCCCCACCTGTATCCTCGACCTTTCACTTACTTCCTGCCTCGCACTGCCCGGTGCAGCCCGGCCCTGCCTCTAAGTCTGTCAAAAGTATGTTATAGTTCCAGCTATCAGTTCAGTCCTCCTCCTTTGCATTCCTAAGCTACTGAACTGCATCAATAGTTTCCGTCGTTGTCTAGCCTTCTCGTCTCCCTGTTAGAGAAATACTGTATTTAATGGTCATTTAGTATTCTTCATCACGCATTTCATGTAGAATAATGCATGGTCCAGTCTTAGAATCAAGTTAGCCTCTCCCCTCATGACTTCTAGTTTATATCAACATGTTCCCTAAACATTAGATACCAGATAGGGTTTAGGTACATGTCGCTCCGACCCTCCAGACTCTAGTCTCTGCTCCTAGCACAGAGTTCGTAGCCCCCAGCTTCTCCTAGTAACACGTCATTGCCAGTTTTCGCGCACCATTAGGTTAGAGGTCCCGGCTCCTTAGGTAGCCCCCTCCTATGTGTCCGCCCATTCATGACATATTCTGTTACGTTTTACTTCACATGTCTAAGTAAACTCCCAGTTACACCTCTTTTTACTGTTATCTCTCGCGACTGCTACACGTCATGCCTTCTGCTCCACCCACTGCTACGCCTACTGCAATGTAATGCTATGTGTTTGCGTTATGTATATAAATGAATGTCTTGTTATTGAATGTTAGCGCGCTCATCCCAGACCAAGCCCCGGCAGCTGCCGGGCCTCTTTTCCCCTGTCATCCTGTTCCTATGCAGGTTGTCCTGATCCTGTCCTTATGCTGTAATAAACCTGCAGAAACTCCTACTACCTCGAATCTTGACTCTTATTTTATTGAGCTATCTGTTATTCATTCATTCATCCAAAAATAGGGTATTATTTATTTATTTACCACACCTCGATTATTAGTGCAAGCGCTGGGAACGTGGTGTAGGTGGGCCAACCACCACTTGGAAAGGAGGAGCCAATCAGCATAAATAATTGTAAGAGGAAACACCCTGTTGTTGAGAAGCGCATTTCGAAAAAGGCATGACGCCGAAACCGGTCAATGCAAACCTCACTCAATAAAATAACTAAAGAAATCCTGCTGTGTCCTGGGGTTCTCTTTACCGCAAGGAGGAGAAGTTGACGGAATATTTATCGCGCAGCCTGTGGCGCGAACCCTGGACCCTTTCACTAGAAGTAGGTCAAGCCAACATGGGAACTTTGATTGACTGTAGCCGAGGTATCGGATTATAAACTTGACCCACCATCACTTACTTCCGTGGGAAAAGGGCGCTGTGAGTCTATTGCGTCCTAACACACTGCTTTACATGGAGCTTGATGGGAGAAAGAAAAGGATTTTAAAACGAAAATCATTTTTTTGCAATGTTTTTCCTCTTCGCCAGCACCGCTTGTAGCACGCTTGCAGCACCATGGGACTGGTAGTCCCTCGATTATTAGTGCAAGCGCTGGGAACGTGGTGTAGGTGGGCCAACCACCACTTGGAAAGGAGGAGCCAATCAGCATAAATAATTGTAAGAGGAAACACCCTGTTGTTGAGAAGCGCATTTCGAAAAAGGCATGACGCCGAAACCGGTCAATGCAAACCTCACTCAATAAAATAACTAAAGAAATCCTGCTGTGTCCTGGGGTTCTCTTTACCGCAAGTAGGAGAAGTTGACGGAATATTTATCGCGCAGCCTGTGGCGCGAACCCTGGACCCTTTCACTAGAAGTAGGTCAAGCCAACATGGGAACTTTGATTGACTGTAGCCGAGGTATCGGATTATAAACTTGACCCACCATCACTTACTTCCGTGGGAAAAGGGCGCTGTGAGTCTATTGCGTCCTAACACACTGCTTTACACGGAGCTTGATGGGAGAAAGAAAAGGATTTTAAAACGAAAAACATTTTATTGCAATGTTTTTCCTCTTCGCCAGCACCGCTTGTAGCACGCTTGCAGCACCATGCGACTGGTAGTCCCTCGATTATTAGTGCAAGCGCTGGGAACGTGGTGTAGGTGGGCCAACCACCACTTGAAAAAGGAGGAGCCAATCAGCATAAATAATTGTAAGAGGAAACACCCTGTTGTTGAGAAGCGCATTTCGAAAAAGGCATGACGCCGAAACCGGTCAATGCAAACCTCACTCAATAAAATAACTAAAGAAATCCTGCTGTGTCCTGGGGTTCTCTTTACCGCAAGGAGGAGAAGTTGACGGAATATTTATCGCGCAGCCTGTGGCGCGAACCCTGGACCCTTTCACTAGAAGTAGGTCAAGCCAACATGGGAACTTTGATTGACTGTAGCCGAGGTATCGGATTATAAACTTGACCCACCATCACTTACTTCCGTGGGAAAAGGGCGCTGTGAGTCTATTGCGTCCTAACACACTGCTTTACACGGAGCTTGATGGGAGAAAGAAAAGGATTTTAAAACGAAAATCATTTTATTGCAATGTTTTTCCTCTTCGCCAGCACCGCTTGTAGCACGCTTGCAGCACCATGGGACTGGTAGTCCCTCGATTATTAGTGCAAGCGCTGGGAACGTGGTGTAGGTGGGCCAACCACCACTTGGAAAGGAGGAGCCAATCAGCATAAATAATTGTAAGAGGAAACACCCTGTTGTTGAGAAGCGCATTTCGAAAAAGGCATGACGCCGAAACCGGTCAATGCAAACCTCACTCAATAAAATAACTAAAGAAATCCTGCTGTGTCCTGGGGTTCTCTTTACCGCAAGGAGGAGAAGTTGACGGAATATTTATCGCGCAGCCTGTGGCGCGAACCCTGGACCCTTTCACTAGAAGTAGGTCAAGCCAACATGGGAACTTTGATTGACTGTAGCCGAGGTATCGGATTATAAACTTGACCCACCATCACTTACTTCCGTGGGAAAAGGGCGCTGTGAGTCTATTGCGTCCTAACACACTGCTTTACACGGAGCTTGATGGGAGAAAGAAAAGGATTTTAAAACGAAAATCATTTTTTTGCAATGTTTTTCCTCTTCGCCAGCACCGCTTGTAGCACGCTTGCAGCACCATGGGACTGGTAGTCCCTCGATTATTAGTGCAAGCGCTGGGAACGTGGTGTAGGTAGGCCAACCACCACTTGGAAAGGAGGAGCCAATCAGCATAAATAATTGTAAGAGGAAACACCCTGTTGTTGAGAAGCGCATTTCGAAAAAGGCATGACGCCGAAACCGGTCAATGCAAACCTCACTCAATAAAATAACTAAAGAAATCCTGCTGTGTCCTGGGGTTCTCTTTACCGCAAGGAGGAGAAGTTGACGGAATATTTATCGCGCAGCCTGTGGCGCGAACCCTGGACCCTTTCACTAGAAGTAGGTCAAGCCAACATGGGAACTTTGATTGACTGTAGCCGAGGTATCGGATTATAAACTTGACCCACCATCACTTACTTCCGTGGGAAAAGGGCGCTGTGAGTCTATTGCGTCCTAACACACTGCTTTACACGGAGCTTGATGGGAGAAAGAAAAGGATTTTAAAACGAAAATCATTTTATTGCAATGTTTTTCCTCTTCGCCAGCACCGCTTGTAGCACGCTTGCAGCACCATGCGACTGGTAGTCCCTCGATTATTAGTGCAAGCGCTGGGAACGTGGTGTAGGTGGGCCAACCACCACTTGAAAAAGGAGGAGCCAATCCGCATAAATAATTGTAAGAGGAAACACCCTGTTGTTGAGAAGCGCATTTCGAAAAAGGCATGACGCCGAAACCGGTCAATGCAAACCTCACTCAATAAAATAACTAAAGAAATCCTGCTGTGTCCTGGGGTTCTCTTTACCGCAAGGAGGAGAAGTTGACGGAATATTTATCGCGCAGCCTGTGGCGCGAACCCTGGACCCTTTCACTAGAAGTAGGTCAAGCCAACATGGGAACTTTGATTGACTGTAGCCGAGGTATCGGATTATAAACTTGACCCACCATCACTTACTTCCGTGGGAAAAGGGCGCTGTGAGTCTATTGCGTCCTAACACACTGCTTTACACGGAGCTTGATGGGAGAAAGAAAAGGATTTTAAAACGAAAATCATTTTATTGCAATGTTTTTCCTCTTCGCCAGCACCGCTTGTAGCACGCTTGCAGCACCATGGGACTGGTAGTCCCTCGATTATTAGTGCAAGCGCTGGGAACGTGGTGTAGGTGGGCCAACCACCACTTGGAAAGGAGGAGCCAATCAGCATAAATAATTGTAAGAGGAAACACCCTGTTGTTGAGAAGCGCATTTCGAAAAAGGCATGACGCCGAAACCGGTCAATGCAAACCTCACTCAATAAAATAACTAAAGAAATCCTGCTGTGTCCTGGGGTTCTCTTTACCGCAAGGAGGAGAAGTTGACGGAATATTTATCACGCAGCCTGTGGCGCGAACCCTGGACCCTTTCACTAGAAGTAGGTCAAGCCAACATGGGAACTTTGATTGACTGTAGCCGAGGTATCGGATTATAAACTTGACCCACCATCACTTACTTCCGTGGGAAAAGGGCGCTGTGAGTCTATTGCGTCCTAACACACTGCTTTACACGGAGCTTGATGGGAGAAAGAAAAGGATTTTAAAACGAAAATCATTTTATTGCAATGTTTTTCCTCTTCGCCAGCACCGCTTGTAGCACGCTTGCAGCACCATGGGACTGGTAGTCCCTCGATTATTAGTGCAAGCGCTGGGAACGTGGTGTAGGTGGGCCAACCACCACTTGGAAAGGAGGAGCCAATCAGCATAAATAATTGTAAGAGGAAACACCCTGTTGTTGAGAAGCGCATTTCGAAAAAGGCATGACGCCGAAACCGGTCAATGCAAACCTCACTCAATAAAATAACTAAAGAAATCCTGCTGTGTCCTGGGGTTCCCTTTACCGCAAGGAGGAGAAGTTGACGGAATATTTATCGCGCAGCCTGTGGCGCGAACCCTGGACCCTTTCACTAGAAGTAGGTCAAGCCAACATGGGAACTTTGATTGACTGTAGCCGAGGTATCGGATTATAAACTTGACCCACCATCACTTACTTCCGTGGGAAAAGGGCGCTGTGAGTCTATTGCGTCCTAACACACTGCTTTACACGGAGCTTGATGGGAGAAAGAAAAGGATTTTAAAACGAAAATCATTTTATTGCAATGTTTTTCCTCTTCGCCAGCACCGCTTGTAGCACGCTTGCAGCACCATGGGACTGGTAGTCCCTCGATTATTAGTGCAAGCGCTGGGAACGTGGTGTAGGTGGGCCAACCACCACTTGGAAAGGAGGAGCCAATCAGCATAAATAATTGTAAGAGGAAACACCCTGTTGTTGAGAAGCGCATTTCGAAAAAGGCATGACGCCGAAACCGGTCAATGCAAACCTCACTCAATAAAATAACTAAAGAAATCCTGCTGTGTCCTGGGGTTCTCTTTACCGCAAGGAGGAGAAGTTGACGGAATATTTATCGCGCAGCCTGTGGCGCGAACCCTGGACCCTTTCACTAGAAGTAGGTCAAGCCAACATGGGAACTTTGATTGACTGTAGCCGAGGTATCGGATTATAAACTTGACCCACCATCACTTACTTCCGTGGGAAAAGGGCGCTGTGAGTCTATTGCGTCCTAACACACTGCTTTACACGGAGCTTGATGGGAGAAAGAAAAGGATTTTAAAACGAAAATCATTTTATTGCAATGTTTTTCCTCTTCGCCAGCACCGCTTGTAGCACGCTTGCAGCACCATGGGACTGGTAGTCCCTCGATTATTAGTGCAAGCGCTGGGAACGTGGTGTAGGTGGGCCAACCACCACTTGGAAAGGAGGAGCCAATCAGCATAAATAATTGTAAGAGGAAACACCCTGTTGTTGAGAAGCGCATTTCGAAAAAGGCATGACGCCGAAACCGGTCAATGCAAACCTCACTCAATAAAATAACTAAAGAAATCCTGCTGTGTCCTGGGGTTCTCTTTACCGCAAGGAGGAGAAGTTGACGGAATATATATATATATATATATATATATATATATATATATATAAAGTCACTGCATAGTTTACATGCAATTTATTTGATTATATGCTTATTTGTCTCTGTTTTATTTTTAGATTAACCATAATTCATATAAATATTCGTTAAGCAGACCTATAAGACTATCTATATATTTTTAAACCATAAGCAGTATAAACATTTGTACTAAGAAATACATATGTCTAAATACACACACATAATCAAATTATAAATGTTTACGTACACAAGCATATGCTGTACAATTGTGTTTTGAATATGGTGGTTGTGTAGGAAAGAGCCAACTCTTGAGTAGTCTCCTGAAGATAAAATAGTTATCCATGAGTCTTATTTTTGAACTAACGAATTCCATAGTGTGGCTGCTTGAACAGAGAAAGATGTGCCACCCATGGTTTTCTTCTTGTATACTGGGGTTTTGTAACTGGGTGCCAATCTGAAGTGAAGGTTCCTTTGTTGTATGTATTTGGTGATTATATTCCAGATTAAAAGTGGTCCTGTTCCATGAATTGCTTTGTGGGTGATACAAAGCAGCTTGAAGGTGGATCTTCTGGCAACCGGTAACCAATGTAGGGCGCTCAAGGCAGGGGAGATGTGGGCTTGTGGCTTTACTTGAAGAAGTAGTCTGGCAGCAAGTTCTGAATTTTTTGTAGTGTTTTCATAGTTGATAAAGGTAAACCATGCTAGGGGCCATGGGCATAAGGTGTGCAAATCCTAGGTGGGGAAAGATGTAATGCAGAGTTTCAATAGTAATGAAGCTTGGTAACTTATCCACTTGGTATTCATTGATAGCTTGGAGTCCAAGGTAATTCCAAGGATTCTTACTTCCTTGGATATTTTAGGAGGTGGCCCCAGATCGTGGCCAGGGGCAGGGTGACTCATAATTTTTCCAGTCGCCACAGGTGAGTGTTTCAGTTACAGATGCATTCAATTTCAGTTGGCTCCTTGTCATCCACTGATCCTTGGCTCGGAGGCAAGTTAAGATTTTTGAGTTTCCAATGTCTTTGGGACTTTCCTGTTTAAGAAGTCTGTGTGTCAGCTGTGGATTTATAGCATGTGAGCTGAAATTTGTTGATCATTGCTGGCAATGACTTCATGTAGAAGCTGAAAAGCATGGGTGAGATGATAGAGCCTTGAGTGACCCCTGCTTTTGCGAAGTAAGAGTTTGATGAAAGAGGGGGAGTACGGATGATGTTGCTTCTATTTTGAAGGTATGATGTGATCCAGTTGAGAGGAGTCCTCTCTATGCCGGCTTTGTGGAGTCTTTGGATTAGAGTGTCATGATGAACTGTGTCAAAGGCAGCTGAAAGATCCAAGAGACGTAGTGCAGCGACCCCTTCTGGTCTACGGTATTTGTAAGGTCATCCCAGATGGCAATGAGGGCAGGTTCTGTGCTTCTTCATGGATGGAATCCTGTGTGGAAGTCGAAAAGTATGAAGTTATTTTCAATGAATTGTGACAGCTGTGTGAATGCTGCTCTTTCTATCAGTTTGCCCAGGAAAGGTCCATTTGTAATTGGTCTGTAGTTCGTCTGTAGTTGTTTGGGTCATGTGAGTCCAGGTTTGTTTTATTTAATAATATGTGTATGTATGCATTTTTAACTCTTCTGGAAAGACTCCTGTTGTTGAAGAATTATTAATGATTGTTCTGACTGTTGTGGCAGCAGAAGCGTTTAAAAGAATGTTCTTGAAGATTTATGGTGGACATGGTTAGAAGGGCATCCAGCTGGCATGCTTGTTTTGACAAGATCCATAAATTCAGTTTCTGTCAGTTGGTTGAAGGAACACATGGCCTGTATTAGCCTACCCTTGGAGGGGATTGTTGAAAATGGGTTGGTGATAGTGGTTTTCCTTTTTTTTAAATAGGAATCCAACATATCTGTTTTGGTTGTGTAATAATGTGCTAGTTTCTCAGTAAATTCTTGAGCAATTGGATGAGTTCCTTCTGTGCATTTGGGTTTACGAAATTCAGTGAGAATTTTATTTTATCTTTACTTGCACATTTAGCATTTTGAATTCTGTTTGAATAGTATCTTTTTTCGCTTTTTTGATAGTTGACCTGTATAGTCTGCTAAGGTTGTATTGGTGAAATGTGTAGTTTTTTGTTTTGAACCAGGTGTGTTGCAGCTTTGCGATTTGTTGTTTTATCTTTTTTAGTTCTGCATTCAAATAAGGAGCTTGTTTACTTTTGTCCTATTTTGTTGTTTTTAGTGGTATTAGGATATTAAAAGCTTCCTAGACCCACTTATAGAAGTTTTGAACTTAATTTATTGTGTCTAGATCTGGCATTGAATTCAAGTTGTGTTTGTAAGTATTCAAAATTGATTTTGTAACATGGGCGATATGGGGTTGCACGTAAGGAAGCCTTATTTGTCTCTGTTTAATTTTTAGATTAACCATAATTCATATAAATATTCGTTAATCAGATGCTGGTCTGACCAAGTGACTGGAGTAATTCTTTGAAAGGAAATTAGTTCTGGATTCGCAAATGACATCTAAGATGTGTCCAGAGATGTATGTGAGTTTGTGGATGATCTGATGTATGTTTAGTCTGTCTAGGCCAGTGATAATAGTTCCTGGATGGGACATATTGAGTTTGCCAAACCCTATGTTTCGATGAACAAGGATGCATAGGTTGGGGTGTACTGTCATATGGTTTGGAACTGTCTCTAGAAACATGTCTGGGAATGTTGTATTGCTAGGTGGTAGTCTGTAAAGAATGAGGAAGTTACAGGAGGAAATTGGTGTAGGGTTGCATCTGGTGATGAGGGCCTCACAACCTTGTACGAAAATGTCAGCAGCTTTAGTTAGATTTATTGTTTCCTTGAATATAACAGCAAGTCTGCCTCCTCTTTTGCCAATGCCATATTGTATGATAGTTTTAAAGCATGGGGGAACAGTTTCATGCAATACTGGAGCCATGTCATCTACCAACTATTATTCAGTTTTGAAGAGTAAGTCAGGTTTTGTGTCAGTGAGTGGGTAGTAGATTTTGTGCTTATTTTTAGAAAGTGACGGAGCATTTATTAGTATGCAAGGAAGAGATTATATTTAGGTGGTGGTGTGGTGTTGTTTTTCTATAAGAGTGAATAGTATTCTTTGAACTTTAGCGGGTATACTATTAGTGTTGGTATCACCTGTTTCAGGATAGCAATAGCGTTGTTTGTCTATATCGTAGTCCTCATCCTGCAGGCTTAGAAGGCTTTTTTGTTTGGTCTGTGTGTGCAGGCAGTGGAAATATTGGTTAAGAGTGAGTTGGTGGGCTGTGTGTTTTTTTAAGAGTATTCTTGCGTAATAGGCAAGGAGATGTGAAGTTGTGAAGAGTGGTATATTGTTTATTGCATTTGCGTAGGTTTAGTGTGTATGGTGTATGGGTTAGGGGTGGTGGTAGAGTTTTTTGGTTATGTTTTACGCCTCTAACTTGTGCAATGGATAAGAGGCGAATGAGTGTTGCTTTGTTGGGGTGTTTGTGGTAGGTGTTGGTGAAGATAGAAATGGTGGTTTAAGATGTGTATTAGTTGTGTAGCCCTGAGGGTTGTTTCTATTTTGCGATGGAATGTAGTATGAAATTGTGTGTATGTGAGATTTTGATGTGCTAATGTGTGTGCTATGTTTATATTTTGTGGAGTAGTGAGATGAGATATTAATTTAGGGAGTTTGTGTGAAGGATTTGGATGTAAAGTACTGTTGGTGAGTGAAAGTTGAATGGTAAAGGGTGGTGGTGTTGTGCGTCGAAGAAGAGTGTATGTAAGTGTATGTAAAGTGTATGTGGTGTTTGAGAGGAGATGGACAGGGGTTATGGGTGTTTGTATTAGATTTTGTAGCAGGAAGAGGTAATATGTGTGGTGGAGTGGCGAGTAGGGATTGTTTGGTTGTGTGTTTTTGGTCAAAAGAGGAGGAGGGTCGGGTTGATAGCATCTCCGCTTTGTCTGCGATGTGGCCATGAGAATGGCACCCTGTTCCAATCGATTTGAAAGTGTACGGTGCTTGGGAGGTTCTGGCGGGGGGTATTGGCCTGTCTTGCTGAAGTATTGGGGTGAGAGTTCACCTATTCCCCCAAATTGGTGCTGCTACATAAAATGGAGGGTGTGGAAAAATGTATAAGTGCCATCTGATGTTATTTGGATTTACGCTTGCTAAACGAGATTTTGCTTGAAAGTGGAAAGCAGGGACTCCGCCATGGAAAAATGGTCTTGATTTTAATATGGGTTTTGAGGTTCCTATTTTTAAAGCTCAAGGGTGTCTGCAGAAGCACTTTAAGATCTGGAGGAGGTGGGCAATTTATAGAGGCTTGGACCTAGAGCCCCATTCCGTGGGGGATGATGCTGTTATGGGTTAATTGGGCAGGAATGTGGTATGGGATCTTAAGGGTCCAGGGGAATTTGTCATTTATGGGCAGGCGAATACCTGTTGTTTACTGTGTGGTGCAAGGACAGTGCCCTGGGGGGGTGTTTGTTTCTTTATTATTTCATTTTTGTACAATGCATATATTAAAAGTCAATACATTACTTCTATTGTATCATGTAGCAGTCCGCCTCTGGGTTACAGAGCTCTGCATTGTATTTGACAATTGACGCAATTAAAATTGTTGTTAAAAAAAAAAGAGGAGGATGGTGTTGTTGTTGGATCATATGGGAGAGGGTTGAGTATAGGGTTGGTGGTTATGGAATGGGCTCTGTTAGGCGTAAGTAGAGGGTAAAACTTGTGTTCTGTATGAACAGGGAGTGTGTGTTTGAAGGGATTAAGGCCATGGTTAATGTGGTTTGTGTTGTGTTAGTGATTTGTGGATTTGATAGTGGTATAGGACAGAGTGGTGATGTGTGAGAGAGTGCAGGTGCCATTGTGTTGCAGTAGGGGTAAAAGGATGTATAGCTGTGGTTTGTTGGGTTTTGTAGTGTTTGTTAAGAGACTGACATGTCAATTGGAGTTTGTCTGTTGCAACTGAGTAGTGTTAATTTGCTGAGATTGCGTTAATATGTTTGAGAATGTGGATGACTTAAGATGGTGGCTGGTAAATGGCCCAAACAGGTATCTGAACTTGTTCTCTATGCCCTTAGCATCAATGCCCAGACTGAAACGCCCTGAGCTCTAAGGTTAAATAGCCCTAGTGATCAGGTGACCTTTGCCCACTACCCCTAATCCTAGCCAATATGAATCCTAGCCCTAAACCCTAGAACCAATGGACCCCTAGCCATATTAACAAATGACAACCCTCACCCTGTCTACCAATCAGAACCTTACCCTAAGTCCTGGGTCTAACACACTCATAGCCCTAGAAACCAATTAAAACACCCTAGTTTTGTCAACCAATCAGAGCTCTATCCCTAAGTCCTAGGTCCAATATACACTCTAGCCCCAGAATACAATCACAACTCTAGCCTGTCAGCTAATCAGAAAATTAAGCAAAAGCTCTAGAACCAATACAAACCTAGCCTTAGTGATCAATCAGAATACGGATGCAACAATCAATAAGCAACACTAAAAAAAGAAGACAATATTTCTCCTCTGCCGAATGCCCCTATTTTACTTGGGATAGAGGGTTGCTATATAGGATTGTGCCACAAAAACAAAACTATCCTTTTCACCAGTTGCTGGTTTCCACAGCTTTTTAGAAACTGTGCTGAAGTTAGCACATAGGCATATCACAGTGGGCCACTTGCTGCCCAAAAAACTCAACAGGCCATTCTTCACTAGTTTTACTGGCTTGGTGAGCTGAGACTGCAAAATACTGTATACAATGCCCCAATCACCAGTTGGTAAATCCAGGTTATGTCCCTAGAAGACCCCATCAACCTTGTCTTGTAATCACTAGACTGTTTCAAAAATTTGGAATGGATCTGGTAGATATTGTGATATTGTATTTAACCCTGGGCGTAGTGGGCATAGGGGGGCTATGCGGAGGGCAACCGAGGTCCGAACAAACTCTGTGACCCTCCACGTAGCTCCGCTACGTAAACCCGCCTCCACCCCCTATATTAACAATGAATTTTAGTACTTAAAAGTACATTAAAACCCACTTATCTGTACTGTGGCGTCCCCGGGCTGCCCTCCTTCTCTTCGTCGCTGTTTCTTCTAATCCTTGCGAAAACTGCACTGTGCATGCACGCGCATGCGCAGTTTTCGCAAGGAATAGAAGAAACGGCGACGAAGAGGAGGAGGGCAGCCCGGGAATGCCGCAGTACAGCTAAGTGGGTTTTAATTTACTTTTAAGTATTAGAATTCATTGTTTATATAGAGGGGGTGGAGGCGGGCTGGCCCACTCCTCTACACTACAGAGTGTGTGGAGATTTGCCTTCTCCGCGTTCTCCGCGGGTGGAGCAGAGGTCTTCGCCCGGTCTAATTGTATTACCATATTTTCCTCAGATAGGTTCACAAGATGAAATTCTAACAGATCAGAGTGTCTGCTTAATGTTGAGACTCCTGGCCCAAGTCGATGAGCGATTAAAGATACAACACAGCAAAAAGTCTGTACCATTCTCAGATAGATTGCTTGGTGGAGCGTTTTAATAGAACAATAAAACTGATGCTGAAAAAAGCCATTAAGCTTTATGGAAAGGATTGGGATAAGGGGTCAACCCTGATCTTGTTAATGCTAAGACGAATTCCCTAATCTTCCACAGGGTTCTTACCATTTGTATTACTTTTCAGGTAACCACCTATATCTGTATTAAATATGGTTAAAGAGGAGTGAGTGAAATCAGAAAAGAGAACTTTTCCTTCAGTGGAATATGTGGCAGCTCTAAATGATCATTTACATGGGTTAAGACAGTTAGTGGCTGAACACTTACAAGAGGCTTAAAGAAACAAGAAGAATATTATAATAAAGTTACTCATCTTAGGAACTTTGAGGTCAGATATAGGGTGTTTATATTATTACCCACCACAAATAAAAAATTGCTGATATGATCTATGTCTGGTAGCGGAGACAACAGGATTCCTATCATATGGTGAATCCCATGAAGACAGTAGAAGAGATTCTCAGGTGTATCACTTAAATCTATTTAAAAAAGGGAGGAAGCAGACAGATGGGTATGGTGAAAACTGCGGAGCAGCCCTCTATGATAAACACTGACATATTTTCAATATGAGATGAAGAAAAAAAGATTTGCAACAGTACTAAGTGAAAATGGAAAGGAGTTGTCATCTATACCAGGTCACACAACCTTAGGTGAACACACAGCTAATACTCCTCTGGGAACAAAAGTAAGACAATCCATACAGATTCCATGAATCATGAAAGGAGGCAGTAAAACAGAAAACTGAGATTATGGGCCTGATTATGACCTTAGCGGATGAGATACTCCATCACAAACAGGACAGATACCCAGTCCACTGTATTAAAAGTTCCATTGGATATAATGGAATTGTAATTTGGCGTACGGAATATCCGTCATGTTTGTGACGGAGTAACCCTGTCTGCTAAGACTGTAATCAGGCCCTGTGCTATCCCTCAATGTAATCAAACCATTCAAAGTGAATGGGCATCTCCCATTGTGTTAGTGCCAAAACCGCATTGAATAATAAGATTCTGCATCAGTTTAGGCCATTCAACAAAATGTCTTTGATGCCTACCCTTTGCTTTGAGTGGACAATCTCATTGAAAAACTCGTTTTAGCAAGATACAGTAGCACATTGGATTTGACCAAAGCCTATTGGCATGCTCTTCTGAGATCTTCACGTAGGCACAGAACAGCCTTTGCAACACCTTTTGATCTGTTCCAGTAAAGTGCTAACCTTAGGGTTAGATGGGACCCCAGCTACATTTCAACAGCTTAGGGATCAGATCCTTACGCCCCACTAGGAATCTGCAACTGCCTAACTAGATTTCATAATCTTCAGATCAGATTGGATTTCACATTTAAAACACTTGAGAATAGTCTTAGAGGCCTAATTGTACTACCCATTAAGTGCACATTAGCAGCTAAACACATACAATTCACAGGAAATCGCATACAGGATGGGAAAGTGCAGCCACATATTAAAACACTGAGGTCTGGCCGGTGGCTGTAAGTGTGGGTAGATCGTGTTATCTGTCTGTTTGAAAATGCTAATATAACAGATAAAGAAATTAATTAAAAAAACACTGAGGCCCTTTACATGATCGCTATAGTCTTAAATGAAGAGGTACACTCCTTTTTTAGGTTTATACGTAAATGTTGAGAGTATGTTCCTCATTTATCAACTCTGACCGTGCCTCTCACTGTGTTATTGGGGAAACTTTTCCCAAGTCAGGTATCCAGGGTTCAGAGTAGGAACAGTTGTTTAATGAACTAAAAGCAACACTGGCAGCAGTTCCCATTTTAAGATGTGCAAACTTCAAACAACAATTTGTTTTTCAAACAGATACTTCAGGAACTGTACTTGGTGCAGTAATTTTGCAAGAGTTTCAGGACGGCACACATCCAATACTATACATAATTAGATAGTTGATATTCCACATGGTCTATTATACAACTATTGAGAAAGAAAGCGGATTAATCTGATGAGCTATGGAAGCTTCGAAGTACTATTTATTGGGGTGTCACTTTAAGGTTGTAATGTCTTATGTCCCATGACCTGGTTAGGTTAGCTTAAATAATGGAAGCATTCACCAAATAATAATAAGGTTTCTTGGCTTACAATAATTTTCCGTTGTAACAGTTCATAGACCAGGAAAAGGAGGACAGCAGATTATTTGTCCATACTAGATGAAAATACCCTGGCTGAACGTCGGGGCATAAGAAGGTGCAAATGTAAGTGAGAAAAGTATGCAGAGCCACCCTAGGACAGGATCCTGCAAAAAACACAGAAACTGTGACTTGCAAGGTTAGCATGATGGCTCTGAATAAAGCTCGTACAAGACTATTGTGTGAGAGGGAGTTTACATTCAGATCCTTGGCGTAAAGGAATACCCAAAGTGCAGGAAACATTGACAGGCTATATCAAGGAAGGGAGGATGGCCTAACTTACAAGAAAGATCAAAACCTATGGAGCAGGGATAACACAACTTCCATGAAACTGGTGGAATGCAGGGAAAGCCATAGCCTGGCCTCGTGGAGGAGGAGGTGGAGTTTTATAGGTGACAGGCCAGAGGAGTGAGGAACCAGTAAAGGAGAAGGAATTAAGGTGGCTTTTGGGAAAACTCCAACAATACACAAACTGGATGGGGCTGGAAATGAGAGGGGGTAAGACTAATTCCCATAAAAGCCAGTAGAGATCTAGACTGGCTGGGAGGCAACACTTTACCTGAAGTCCCTTTTTTCTTCCAGGTGGATGTGTAGAAGTCTATATAAAATCAGAAACAGACTCCGTTAGCTCACAGAAGGAAATACATGTCTATTAACATGGCATGGAGACAGTTGGCCTGGTCAACCAAGTGTCCAAACTGGAGAAGTACATCACAATCTTTTCTTCTTGCAAACCGCCAAAGGTGTTTCATTACATACCCAAGAAAATCATAAGCGCAGCAGTTTCTCAATAATTATGGACCAATATATCACATGTCCATCCATTGTCAGACAGTACAAGATATTACACAATCATTATGTAGGAAGCCAATCAGATGAAGCCAACAGTGTGTGATACCTGCATGGTGCAGGGTGGTGCATCCCCACGTGTCCAGATTGTGACATTGGGGTATTTCCAAGCCTATGCTAATAGACAAGCAATCAGGGATGGACGCTTCGTCCCATCCATATGTGGTGTGTTAATAGGACCTAACGGTCCCTTATTGCTGAGCTAGCATCCAATCGAAAGTCATGAGTGAGGTCTTTGAGCAAGCCTTGCATTTTCTTGCATCAGACGCTGTTTTACTTCAACCGGGTATATTAGTTCACAAAAGATCATATGTAAGCTGTGCACATTCTACAGACCATGTCATCATTGAAAATCATAGAACTAGGCAAGACAAAATGGATTCCATGCAAGACAAAAATATGCTTCCACAGATGGCGTTACATCCAGGCAAGTGTTGAAAAGGTTTCAGGTATGAAAGGGAAGAGAAAGGAATTACACTAGTGTGGAAAATAAACTGGAACTGATTTAGCTCTGGACAACGACAACCCTCGATCAGGAGGATTGGATTTGACTAGGATCTGTGAGGACTTACACTAACCCCCAAATGCTAGGACTGGCACTGTAGCAGTGGGACTAGAAACAGTATTTAAAGAGAAGAATGAAACCTGGGAATCTTAAACCTGCCAGCCTTAGGATGATCTTCCCCCAAACATTTCCCCTTCCTCCTCCACATTTGCTTATCTCATTTTTATTGGTCTTAAGATTGTGCACACTTTACCACTGCTATTCAGTACTAAAGTGCATATGCTCTCTCCTTAAAACATGGTAGCATTGGCTTATCCCCAACTGGTATATTTAATTTACTTGTAAGTCCCTAATAAAATACCATTCCATGTGCAAAGGGCTTATAAATTAAATGCTACTAGTGGGCCTGCAGCACTTATTGTGCCACCCACTTAAGTAGCGCTTTAAACATCTCAGGCCTGCCATTGCAGCCTGTGTGTGCAGTTTTAACTGCCATGTCGACCTAGCAAATAAACCTCTTGACAGGTCAAAACCTTCTCTTTTCATACATATAAGTCACCCCTAGGGTGGGCCCTGGGCAACCCAGAGGGCAGGGTGCAGTGTATTTAAAAGGTGGACATGTACGTTTACGTTTTACATGTCCTGTTAGCGAAAAACTCCTAAATTTGTTTTTCACTACCTCAAGGCCTTCCTTTCCTATACACTAACATTGGAGTTACCTTTTTAGGTCTCACTTAAGGCATTGCTTTAGCAATGCTTGTTAGCGAGATATTATGTAGGGGCTTTAAAAAATGCACCCAAAGGCTTTTCTAGGCGGATTGCCTACAATGCATGTGTGCGAGCACGTGCACATAGCACACCATTTCTCAGCCTGTGAGCCTCTCTCCGCACTCATGCTGGTTTACACTTCAAAGGAATCCGCTCCACCGCCCCCCTCCGTGCAATGCCAGAGCTTGTTGTTTACAAGCAACACCCCAGCTGCTTTACCACCCCCTCCCTTCCTGCTGGCATTCCCACCTCCCTTCTCACCCAGTCCTTGTTTCCCATCACACCACCATGCCTAGGCCAGACCGTTTGTTCCTATTGGCGAGTCTGTTACCTCGTGAAGTGCATGTTTTTGCGTGTTTTGGGCGAGGACATCACTTGACTGCACTGTATTAATCAATGGAGCATGTACTTTGTTTCAGTTACAGACGCTTTTATTTATTGCGCTTCATTAATTTATGAAGCCTTTACTTGTGTTTGCTAGTTGCCGGTATTTTACCCTTTTTTCTAACTGGCTCCTATTGTTACTTCGTGGTAACAAATTTATTAGTAGACGCTCTTTGTACATCCTTCATCAGCGCTTCAAGGACACTTTATTCAAAAACTGTCCTTTCTCATTATTAAATTTACTTACATCGAACAGTGCGGAGCGCACTACGCATTGCAACCTATAAGTCTTTTATTTTACTATTTATGTTGATGCATAGAGTATACCGCAAGGGATGTGCATTTATTCATATAGCAGCACTATGATATTAAATACCACAACTATTATGACATGCACAGTGATGTCTGAGGGCAAACGCAGAAGCAATATACTTTTTAATGCCGCACTGCACCCTCACACACTGCACCCTCACACACTCTGCACCCTCACACACTCTGCACACTCACACACTCTGCACCCTCACACACAATTACACTCTACTGAATACAACATACACTCCACACAATACCACTCAGTGCCACATAATTACACGCCACACAATTACACTCTACTGAATACAACATACGCTCCTCATAATACCACTCAGTGCCACATAATTATATGCTACATAATTACACTGCGCTCAATGCAACATACACTCCAAATACCACTCAGTGCCACATAATTATATGCTACATATTCACACTGCACACAACGCAACATACACTCCAAATACCACTCAGTGCCACATAATTACACGCCACATAATTACACTGTGCTTAATGCAACATACACTCCAAATACCACTCAGGGCCACATAATTACACGCACATAATTACACTGCGCTCAACGCAACATACACTCGAAATACCGCCCAGTGCCACATAATTACACGCCACATATTTACACTGCACTCAAAGCAACATACACTCCAAATACCACTCAGTGCCACATAATTACACGCCACATAATTACACTGCACTCCATGCAACATACACTCCAAATACCACTCAGTGCCACATAACTACACGCTGCATAATTACACTGCACTCAATGCAGCATACACTCCAAATACCACTCAGTGCCACATAATTACACTCCACATAATTACACTGCACTCAATGAAACATACACTCCAAATACCACTCATTGCCACAAAGTTACACGCCACATAATTACACTGCACTCAATGCAACATACACTCCAAATACCACTCAGTGCCACATAATTACACGCCACATAATTACACTGCGCTCAACGCAACATACACTCCAAATACCACTCAGTGCCACATAATTACACTCCACATAATTACACTGGACTCAATGTAACATACACTCCAAATACCACTCAGTGCCACATAATTACATGCCACATAAATACACTGCACTCCATGCAACATACACTCAGAATACCACTCAGTGCCACATAATTACACTATCTATCTATCTATCTATCTATCTATCTATCTATCTATCTATCTATCTATCTATCTATCTATCTATCTATCTATCGCCCTCACTCTGTCTGTCTGCCTATCTATCTATTTATCTATCTATCTATCTATCTATCTATCTATCTATCTATCTATCTATCTATCTATCTATCTATCTATCTATCTATCTATCGCCCTCACTCTATCTATCTATCTATCTATCTATCTATCTATCTATCTATCTATCTATCTATCTATCTATCTATCTATCTATCTATCTATCTATCTATCTATCTATCTATCTATCTATCTATCTATCTATCTATCTATCTATCTATCAATCTATCTATCTTTCTATCTATCGCCCTCACTCTATTTATCTATCTATCGCCCTCACTCTATCTATCACCCTCACTCTATCTACCTATCGCCCCTCATTCTATCAATCTATCTATTTATCGCCCTCACTATATCTAACGCTCTCACTCTATCTATCTATCGCCCTCACTCTATCTATGTATCTATCACCCTCACTCTATCTATCTATCTGTCTATCTATCTATCTATCTATCTATCTATCTATCTATCTATCTATCTATCTATCTATCTATCTATCTATCGCCCTCACTCTATCTATCTATCGCCCTCTATCTATCTATCGCCCTCTATCTATCTATCGCCCTCACTCTATCTATCTATCGCCCTCACTCTATCTATCTGTCTATCTATCGATCGCCCTCACTCTATCTGTCTATCTATCGCACTCACTCTATCTATCGCCATCACTCTATCTATCTATCGATCGCCCTCACTCTATCTGTCTATCTATCTATCGCCTTCACTCTATCTATCTATCTATCTATCTATCTATCTATCTATCTATCTATCTATCTATCTATCTATCTATCTATCTATCTATCTATCTATCTATCGCCCTCACTCTATCTATCTATCGCCCTCACTCTATCTATCTATCACCCTCACTCTATCTATCTATCGCCCTCACTCTATCTATCTATCACCCTCACTCTATCTATCTATCGCCCTCACTCTATCTATCTATCGCCCTCACTCTATCTATCTCCCTCACTCTATCTATCCATCGCCCTCACTCTATCTATCTATCACCCTCACTCTATCACCCTCACTCTATCTATCTATCACCCTCACTCTATCTATGTATCTATCGCCCTCACTCTATCTATCTGTTTATCTATCTATCGCCCTCACTCGATCTGTCCATCTATCGCACTCACTCTATCTATCGCCATCACTCTATCTATCTATCTATCGATCGCCCTCACTCTATCTGTCTATCTATCTATCGCCTTCACTCTATCTATCTATCTATCTATCTATCTATCTATCTATCTATCTATCTATCTATCTATCTATCTATCTATCTATCTATCTATCTATCGCCCTCACTCTATCTATCTATCGCCCACACTCTATCTATCTATCGCCCACACTCTATCTATCTATCGCCCTCACTCTATCTATTCCCCTCCCTCTATCTATCACCCTCCCTCTATCTATCTATCGCATCACCACAGCATCACTCAGCACCACCACAGCATCACTCAGGGGCACCACAACATCACTATGCGCTACCACAGCATCACTGAACACCACAGCATCACTTGTCGCCACCACAACATCACTCAGCGCCACCACAGCATCAATCTGTGCAGCCATTCATTAACAACTGGTTCAAATATGTTCTCTCAATGTTTCAAGCTTTATTACAAATGTCACAAAAATATGTTAATATTTCATTTCTGTTCTTGGATTTTCGTCACAATAAAATACACTGAACATAATCTTCACAAAAATTATTTGCAAAAGTTTAAGCTATTGCCATTATAAATTACAATAACTTTTATTTAAGTATTAATTAATAAACAAAAATTAAAAGCCATTGTTATTTCTAATATCAATACATCTAAGTCACGTAAATACAACACATATTGCATTACAAATGCTATAGGTGTCACATTTGCAAAAGTTATAACTATTGGCTATTAATTTCACTATTTTCAAAACCAACACATAAATAAAAAAACGTGTCATTTACAATACCAGTAGCTCAAACTTTCGTAATGAGAGACCTATTGCATTGCAAATGCTTGTTACATTTGCTAAGCTGCTGTTTGCAAATAGGGCCAGTTAACCAGTTTATGTTTGATGTCTTTGGAATCGGAATGAAAAATCCTAAATTACGGTGAAGTTGGATTGTACATTCCAATTTTGAAATTTACACTTTTAGAAAACTGGCATTTACTTGTCTTAGCCATTTATGGCCTGTATGTGGGTCACATAGCTGGGTGTAGTTGACAGTTGAGCTTTGTGTATTACTCCTAGACAGCCACACACAATATGGAGCATAGGTGTGCCTGGATGGGCCATGTCTGAACTAGGGTGGTATGGAGTGCAAAAAAACGATGGATTTAGGCCCAGATCTCTGTACTGGGGTGAATGTATGACATTGTTCTACATTCTGTCCATCAATTGTTGTTTTTGCATTTTTGGATGGGCCATGACTGGCAGGATGGGAGGTAGGAGCCCCACTTACATTTGAATAGGCTGTTTCCTGCCTCCACACAAAGGGTTGCATACCCCATTTAGTTAGTCTGGAGCTAGGACAGGGACGGCAGGATGCCTGTAAACTTCAAAGGGAACCATCTAAAAGCTCCATCCCCCACTTCAAAGGCAAAACGTGGTATAAACTGAACATCAGAAACCCACTCTTCAATGCGCTTCTGGTCCTGTGGATACTCTGTCAGGAAGAAGGACTGCTGTGCTGCTCAAAGACTTCCACTCTGCTGGACTGCTGCCCCGCCCACCTACTACCTTGCTGGACTGCTGCCTTCCTGTACTGACCTGCTGCCCTCTTGCCTGGGTGAAGACTGGACCTGCATCTCTTGAACCCAGAACCCCAGAGTGACTCCAAGGGCTAGTTGGCTGGTCTCCTGACTTGAGCCTCAGGAACCGAAGGCTCCAACAACCTTGCTCCTTCACCTGGACTCTGCCATCTGTGAGTCTACCTGCCAAGTGGTGCCACCCCAGTACTAGACACTTGGAAATGGGCCTAGGTTACTTTGTAAGCCTCGGGGATCCAGCGGAACTGATGTATCTCCTCAGCTGCACGGCACAACCCTGAGCAGAACCGACACATCACTGCTGCTGTGTGAATCAGAACTGCCTCAAAGACCTGCATAGCAGCCCGTCATCGAATCAGAACCACCACTGCACAACACATCCTTGGTGCACGACCTTCCATTCCTCATCGTTGTCAGCCTTGATGACAGCGATGGACCCCACATTGCAGCCTTGCAACTTTTGGACCTGACGCATCTCCCCACTGCGTGACGCATCCTCGACTCCGGACTTTGCATCAGAAAGCCTCGTTGATGGGATCTTTGATAGCAGTGCAGTAGGACCTCACACCGCAGCCTTGCTGCATCTCGAAACTGACGTATCACTTCAGCTGCGCAACACAAACCAGGATTTAAGGTATTTTGCTCACCTGGCCCAACAGGGTCCCTGTCTGGCCTGCGCTCCATCATGGACGGCCTGAACTTGTGACTTTGTTCCAGTGGGCACGACCGGATACCCACAGCTGGAGCTTTATGCCTTTTTGCGTGATTTTTACCAAAACCTTTCAAATTGAATGTCTCTGGTTCTACTAATTGCATTTTTGTCATTTTGGTCTTGTTTTAAACATTACTGTATTACTCTAATGTTGTTGTAAGCTCCTTTTGTGGTGCGTTTTCAAGGCGTTACTGCTTGAAGTTTTGCACAAATACTTTACACATTGCCTCTGAGTTAAGCCTGACTGCTCTGTGCCAAGCTACCAGAAGGTTGAGCATAGGCAAAATGTAGGGTTTGCTTGTGACCTCACCCTGGGACGAATTGTCTTTCTGCTTGAGAATGGTTTCAAACTAGCTTGCCAAGACATCTGCTTTCTTTGTCATTACAAAATTAAAGGGTGGGAGAGAGTTCATTGTATGCACTTCAAGGCTATGGAACTCTCTTCCAATAGAACTTATACTCAAGACAAATCTGCTGGATATCAGGAAACGTCTGACAACTTGGCTTTTCAGTAAATAACTTTGCTTTCTCTGAATCTTCCTAGCTTTAGTATCCGCCCAGTGCCTAGATACCCCCGGGTAATTTGTTGTGCTCTATAAATTTTATTTTCATTTCATTTTCAAGGTGTATAAGTCAAGCTGAATTTATAAGATAAAGACCACCTTAACTCCCTGGCACAAAGTGCTCTAGCAGCCTTTAAGAACATGAAGTGGGGGTGAGCATTATTCGTTGTGACTGGGTCTCCTGCACGCAATAACCAGTGGAGTTGTTCAATAAATACTAACCTAATAGCCAAAAACTCTTTGTCAGTGATAGTGTACTTGAATTCAGCACGGCTATGTTTATGCTAAAAGAAAACACCACTGTGTAACAAGGTGGTTTCATACTTTTCTAATAATACTTCCCCAACCTTAGTATCTGAAGCATCTACCTCTACGAAGAATGGATATTCTATCTTTGGATTTGAAAAATAAATCAGTAGTAAGGTGGTCCTTTAGTCCTTGGAATGCAGTTTTGCTTCGGCTGTCCAACAAAAGGGTCTTCTATAAAAACCGAGTGATGAGAACGACTACTGTAGAAAACCCCAGAAAAATTACTTTAAACATTAGAGTACCCTAAACATCTTTGCATATCTTTCACAGTATTCTGGAGGGCCATGATCGAACAGCTTCTACCTTCTGAGGATCCATGCTTAAAATGATAAACTTTAAGAATCAATAGTGTCTTTGTGAAAAGTGCACTTTTCTGCCTTGGCATACAGTTGATGAAAATGTAGTTGATCCAATATTGCACATACATATTGTTATGCAAACTATTTAGTTGCTGGAAAAATAAGGATATTTTCTAACTACCCTGAGGAAATTTGTCCAATCAGTCAGCAAGGACATCACAAAGCTCAAACATCACGGTACAGTCTAACAGCCTAAACTTAATATAGAATGCAATCTTCCCCTCATCCCCTTGTCTTACTCTGGCCTAATAATAGCCCCCTGCAAGTTAAGCTTAATAAAGACTGTTGCATGTTTTACTTGATCAAGTAAATAAAAGTGAAGAGGTTACTGCAGAATGAGAGGGATGAATTAGTCCGTTACCAAAGTAGTTAACAATATATTGAAATAAATGTGTACTCTTCTCGATTAATTTTACTACGAGGAAGAGAGGCCATGAATCTAATCTATGCAGCAGTGGGAAATGTGAGTTGCTAGAAACTTGCACAGCAAGATGGCAGCTTTAGCCAAGAGCTCTTGGTGCCTAGGCACATAAACATTAATATCCTGCCAATAATGGAAAGAAATGTTTGAATAAAGGCAGGGAAGTAGGGCCGGATTAAGACTTTTAGAGGCTCTAAGCACTTAAAAGATTTTGGTGCCCCATATATATATCTAATTCAAAATATAAAGAATAATAAACCTTAAAGTAAAAATTTGAAATGAAACAAAACTTACAGTAAGATGGAAAATAATGTTAATATTTGCATACTTCCACTTTATTTATAGGTTCAGGTGCACCATATACAGTTTTGCACCATGTGGTCCATGGTAAATCAAGCAATGGAAGAGACAATGGTGGTGAGATGCACACCTGCTTATTTGTTGATTCATCACTGTTTTAAGCTCCATCTTATACTTTCATTCTTTTATCGTTTATCGGTGTTCATGCTTGCTCCAGGCTCCGCCTAAATTGGGTTGCAATCATACAAACCATTTAGAAGGAATCAATTCTGACTCCATTCAAGCAGCACAGCCGTTGTCAACAAATGAATCCAATGTATCAAATTTGTATTTCCACTCTTCAATTAATCCATTGTTTTTACTTTGTTATTTTCTTCTGTATTTATCCATAGTTTTCTTCAATTAATTTTACCCATTGTTTTATTCATTAACGTATTTGCACACAAACACAGGAGAATCAAAATGTTTCTGTGTCACGATTTACTAAAAACCCAATCCATTTCGGGACTACCCTTCATCAGGGGTATCTAGAAAAATATATAAATACCCGTCAGTTTAATGAAACGTGTATGCTGTAATACACAGATTACAAACAGACTAAAAATATCCTTTTACATTCGAATTAATTAAACTTTAGAACACTGTTCCATTTTATAGCATCTGTTTTAAATCATTATTTAAAACACCCACCATTATCTAACCTCCTCATTAACCCCTTATTTCATGTGCGTACTGTCTAACATTCCAATGCTATTAAATGTCCTTATTCTTACCATAAAACCTTTTCAGTTTTGGCACTATTCCAACAAATGACGTGAAAGTTCTAGAATACACACATAACCCCATGCCTGCCAGTGAAAACTAATCAGCGCTGCTTGTATGAAAAGCTAAAGTTATTCTCTGCGCTTACCATGACACGTGCTCATAAAGTTCTTGGGAACGTTTACTCAATGTCATGGCTTATCTGGGTTGAGCCATGCCTTCACTCGGTTCATCGACAGTATGCCCCCGCACAGCTTTCATTATCAGTATTATCTGTGCTACACCATTCCCAGTATTCACTCGCATTTAACACCCTTGCCTCCCCCCAAGTTATCTGTCACGTGCCATAATGCTACACCTAAACTGTGGACCAGACTTTATCTGCTTCACGCTAAGCCTAGGTTTCTCTCTTCCTCTCATAGCAGTGTATTTATTACGATGTAAGCCGGATTTTAACTATTGCTCACTAGCGCTCGCCCCAGCTCCTCTACTCATCGTACTCCGTTTCCCAAAGTGCCCTAAAACTCCCCACACCTGAATCTGGTAACGGGCACACCACTCAAGTTCCAAATTCCAGTAACTGCACATGCATAACTCCTAACCAGTTAATGACACAGTGAGGTTAAACATAAATTTATGACTGACAATTAAAACAATGTAATTCTGAATCATCCATATTAATCTTCAATATTTACATCAAAAAAGTCCAAAATATAATCTGTTATGTAATGTGTGTTTTTGGTCCTCCATGACGGGGAAACATAACTCCTGTGTAATCCGAAGGGTTAACCACCTATCTAAGCACCGGTTTTGTTACTTGCCTGTTCTTCATTTTTGTACTGGGTGCAATCTCGCCAGATTTGGGCATAAGGTTAATTCATGCAAGAGACAATGGTGGTGAGATGCACATCTGCTTATTTGATGATTCATCACTGTTTTAAACTCCATCTTATACTCTTATTCTTTTATTGTTTTATCGGCGTGCATGATTGCTCCACACTCAGCCCAAATTGCATTGCAATCATATGAACCATTTCGAAGGAACCAATTCTGACTCCATTCAAGCAGCACAGCTGTTGTCAACAAATGAATCCAATTAATCAAATTTGTATTTCAACTCTTCAATTAATCCTTTTTTTACTCCGTTATTTTCTTCTGTATTCATCCATAGTTTTCTTTAGTTCATTTTACCCATTGTTTTATTCATTAACGTATTTGCACACAAACACACACAGTCTCAAAATTTTTCAGTGTCACGATTTCATAAAAACCCAATGCATTTCGGGACTACCCTTCATTAGGGGTATCAAGAACAATATATCAATAACCGTCAGTTTAATGAAAGATGTATGCTGTAAAACGCAGATTACAAACAGACTAAAAATATCCTTTTAAATTCGAATTAATTAAACTTTAGACAAATGTTCCATTTTATTCATCTGTTTTACAGTCATTATTTAAACAGTCATTATTTAAAACATCCACCATTATCTAACCTCCTCATTAACCCCTTATTTCATGTGCGTACTGTCTATTATGCCAATTCTATTAAATGTCCTTATTCTTATCATAAAACCTTTTTAGTTCTGGCTCTATTCCAACAAATGACGTGAAAGTTCTAAAATACACATATAACCCCATGCCTGCCACTGAATACTAATCAGCGCTGCTTTATGAAAAGCTAAAGCTATACTCTGCGCTTACCGTGACACGTGCTCATAAAGTTCTTGGAAACGTTTACTCAATGTCATGGCTTATCTGGGTTGAGCCATGCCAGTCATCGACAGTATGCCCCGCATGACTTTCATTATCAGTATTATCTGTTATGCACCATTCCCAGTCTTCACTCGCATTTAACACCCTTGCCTTCCCCCAAGTGATCTGTCATGTGCCATAATGCTCCACCTAAACTTCGGGCCAGACTTTATCTGCTTCATGCTAAGCCTACATTTCAACTCTTCCTCTCATAGCTGTGTATTTACTACGATGTAAGCCAAATTTTAACTATTGCTCACTAGCGCTTGCTCCAGCTCCTCTACTCATCGAACTCAGTTTCCCAAAGTGCACTAAAACTCCTCACACCTGAATCTGGTAACTCGCACACCGCTCAAGTTCCAAATTCCAGTAACTGCACATGCATATCTCCTAACCAGTTAATGACACAGTGAGGTTAAATATAAATTTATGACTGCACATTAAAACAATGTAATTCCGAATCATCCATATTAATCATCAATATTTACATCCAAAAAGTCAAAAATGTAATCTGTTATGTAATGTGTGTGATAAGAATAAGGACATTTTATAGCATTGGTATGTTAGACAGTACGCACATGAAATAAGGGGTTAATGAGGAGGTTAGATAATGGTGGGTGTTTTAAATAATGACGGTTTAAATAATGACGATTTAAATAATGACTGTAAAATAGACGGTATAAAATGGAACAGTGTTCTAAGGTTTAATTAATTCGAATTTAAAAGGATATTTTTAGTCTGTTTGTAAACTGCGGATTAAAGCATACATGTATCATTAAACTGACGGTTCTGGGCTCATTTTGTACTGAGGAGTGTTTGGATATATAGCACCCTCTTTCATTGTGATCTATATCTGATCTACATTAGTCATCAAGTCAATTTCTTTTCCA
The DNA here is from genome assembly GCF_964261635.1 of Lissotriton helveticus. Lineage (NCBI taxonomy): Eukaryota > Metazoa > Chordata > Amphibia > Caudata > Salamandridae > Lissotriton > Lissotriton helveticus. The sequence continues at coordinate 1,018,108,592 of NC_136065.1, read as the reverse complement.
GTGAAATCCCACACATTTGACCGTACTAAACTTTTCAATTCTTCAGGCAAACTCTCTTCAGTAAGAAGTGGAAACAATTCATCCACTTCAGTTCCTTGCTTTGCTATCATCATTTTAAATTCTACATCCTCATCAGGTGTCTGAAATGCAATACCATCCGGTGTACAGTAGATGGTACAGTTCATTTTACATAACAAATCCCTACCTAGGAGATTTACTGGATTTAAATCACATACCACAAACTGATGCATGTCTTTGAAGTTTCCAATGTGAACTTCAATTGGATTTGTAACTGGGCTTTTAATCTGCTTATTTAAGACTCCTACTACTTGGATAGTTTCCCCCGAGAGAGGAAGGTTCGGAATTTCTGCTGCTCTCACAGTAAAATGGGTAGCACCAGTACACATTAGAAAGGTAATTACCATCCACCTTTCCGTCAACAAATGGACATGACTGATCTACCTCCAAAGATGCGCCAAGCATGCACCCTTCCACCCCCCTCAGGCACTGTCATTGATATGAGTCAGAATGACTCCATTGCATTGCAACAAATATTGCGGAAACGTTTGTACTACTTGATTCTTACCGACTGGTTCGCTTCCTTGACATCCAGCGTTCATACAGTACCTATGCACCTGATCATTCACATTATTTGGCATGGGAGCTTGTGGCACCTGTAACTGTGGGGTAACCATCTGTTGCTGCTGCTGTTGATTTACACCCACCTCATTCTGCATCTGTGGAATTACATTTTGATTTGCCCCGTTATTCTTTGTTACAGATGTACACTCATTCTTCCAATGTCCAATCTTTCCGCATGCATGACAAGGAAATTTCTTTTTAGCTTCATCTCTGCTCATTTTCCCTCTGCCTCTACCTCCGCTTGGTAACTGACCATTCTGATTTTGACCATTCATCGAATAATTTGCTTGTGAATTATTGTTAGTCTCTTGTTGTTCTGCCACTTTTACTTGTGCCCACATAATTTTCTTTTTCAACTTTTTAGGCTTAGTATCTATTTCATCACTACAATACTTTGCATACCTCAAAATCTCATTACCTGTCTTGCTTTGCCAATTAATAAAATGCTGTTGTATCATATTGCTTATCTCTGGTCTCAATCCAAACACAACCAATACACAAAATGTCCCATATCTTTATCTCCAACATTTAAAAAAACACTATACTGTTTAAACACTTGTAACAATCTTTCATAGTAGGCGTGTACTGATTCTATTGGTTCCTGGGTGGTTCTGTCAATCTTGACCCAATCAGTTTCCTTTGTGGAAATTTTACCTTTAAAAAATGTGATCACCTGATTGTACTCTTCATTACCTCCTCTGATGGAGCTCCTGTTTTAGGATATCTATCTTTTGGCCAATCGACAGTGATCTTACAATCTGTCCACAAATCTGCAGGTACAACAATATCAAATAAACCATCCAAATCCTTTAACAACACCTTTGAAACTTCCATAAACCTATCTACCTGTTTGTACCATTTAACTGGTTTCTCTCTTAACCTGGGAAAGTCATTCGTAAAAGACAATATATCCTGTCTTGTCCAAGGAACATGAACATATCCACCACCTCAAATTTCTTTCATCGGGCATGCCCTTTCTACTTGCTCTGACTTTTTTAATGGGAACATGGATGCTCCTTTGCTAGCTTCTTCTTCCTTCTTTTTCGCACATCTACTTCTCCATCGATCTACATCTCCACATTTCTTCGAATTAGTTCTTTTATTTGTGATCTTTTCCCAGATGCATTCAAACTTTCTAAATTCTTGTCAGTAAAAAACAATCTGTACGGTTTCTGTGAAACTTTCGATTTCTCTGTATCTATTCCTTATTCGCTAGCAGCTTCTGCTATTTTCTCATGCAGATTCTTTGTCCTCCATGTAATACTTTTACACAAAAATAACAATTCTTCATCTCGGTAAGTCCCTAATCTATCTGGACTAACTGTACCAATGATCATTTCCTCCAAATCCACTTTAAACTGACTCACATTTATACTCTGTGGTTGAGCTTTTGGTTTTGTCATTTCATTTATCAAATTATTTTGTTCTTCTGGTGATGGACCTACTGAACTCCCAGTTTCTGGAGTTATATTTAATACAATCTTCCTTGGGTCTATTTGTATGCTTCTTTGGGGGGTCTCAGTTATCAACTCGCAAACTGGAAGATCTAACAGTGTATTATTTACATTTGCCTGACCATCGATGTTTATTCCACTCCTGTTACTGCTTCCTGGGACAGCTAAAGCATACACTTTGGATACATTTTGTCTTTCTCCATATAACGGAACTACAGGACCGATTGTTACCGGTTGTTACCGGTACCATCAATGCTTCTGCATTTAGACTCACCTGGTTCATTTTCAGAACCTGTTCTAACATTGCCTTATTCAGCTGATTTAACTCATTCTACCGTATTACTTTTGCTATATCTGTAACTTGTGGGGGTAATTGGGTTCCCATTTGTGGTGCACCTGGAGTATTTCCCCTAACTTTTTTCATAAGCTGGAGATCTTTTGTTCATCATAACCTCAATCAATTAATCATCCTAAGAATCATTCATATCACCCCCTACACTTGGAGTCTCTATATTTTTTTATTTCTGTTCATCAACTGTTAAAACTGGATACAACCCTTCCGTTACCACAGTCTACTTTCAAAAGGATTACCATGTCTCCAACTTCTGTATCTTCCAATACCATTCCTATGTCTCTCTCTCTCAAATGCCTTAACTTCCCATTCCTCCAAACCTTCATACTGTGTTGATCTAGGATTTGGTTCTAGTGAATTCATTTGATTTCTCAAATTCTTCAGGATTTCCTACATTAAATGTACCACGCTGTGGGAAAGCTATAGCACCATCATCCTTTGTATAGTTTACCCAATTCTCTAACTATATACACGTATGATATCCTCGTTCTAACATCATAAAGGAAGCAAGCGTTTTTGGGGGGAGAATAGGAATTCCCTCTCTTGTTACAATCGGTGTGTCCCCTTTGAAAAAAATCTTTATCTTCTGTAGTAGCTTCTTTTTTCTGATCCCTAATGTACTTTATCCAAACAAGAAAAAATCTTCTGCTATTCTATATACTCTATTTGTCAGCTCTCGACCTATGCCAGTGCGTCTCACTCCAACCGTCCAATTACGACTCACTACGTTCCTGCTTCCTCGAGCAATATCAGCGCGGCTCACATCAACCCACCAATCATAGCTCACCACATTCTTGCTGCCTGACCAATGTCAGGGCGGCCTTTTTGTGACATCAGTATTACTCCTTCGACTGACCCTCCCTTTAGAAAATATTACGCCGATATTTTCTAAATCTTCTTAATGAAAAATACGATTAGTGACAACACAAAACAATGCTACCTTGTCTGTTTTACTAAGAAAGAGACCGTTTTCACTTTCTTTCAAGAATTTTCTTCCACTGCAAGCAACAATAACGACAAGCGTTATCTTACTTCTCTAACAAGCTTCGGGTGGACCTATTACTTCTCTAGGGATAAGGCCAAAGTTTCACAAGAGGGCTTTTTGGTGTGAAAAGAGGTCTTGTTACTCCCCTGGGGATAAGGCTAGAGTTTCAGAAGTGGACCCTGCTCTATTGTCAAACACTCTACTCTTATACGAAATTTCCCTAAATATAACACCGACAGCCCTGCATAGCTTTTCAGTATTATTTCCAACAGACAAAGTACTTCTGCAGTGTGATTGCTTTATCCACACTCTTCCTCTGCCTACCTTAGGTTAAAGTCCCTGGATTCCTCAGGCAACTTCGAACCTGTACTTCTAGACAACATAGAACATGACACTAACTTTTCATGTTAAGAACATATAATCAATAATTAATAATCATTACCAACTCATCAGTAATTAACCATCCTCTCTGCTACCAGAAAAACTGATCCAGCGCAAACTAATATCTGATCAGGGACTAATACTTACAAACAGCCACGGCTGGTGGTAGGTGTAACTGCAGGGCGGTGACGTAGGGAGGGGGAGGGGCAGGGTGGGGGGTTGTAATGTATGGATTACGGACTTTAACAGGTAAGTAAACATATAAATAAATAAAACACATTTTGTTGCGTGCACTGCATCGCATTTAGTGATGCAGTGCACACAACGACAGTCCGGTTTCCCTCCTTTACTCTTATACCACTAGGTCAGGTGATCCTCCTCTAAAGGCAGCAAAGCATAACCCCCCCCCCCCAGGGCTGGAAGGTTCCAGGAGCTTCCACATATTAGGCTACAGAACAAAAAGGCAGGATGGCAGTGATACTGTAACCGGATGTCCCAGCCTGCTCCTAACTACTAGTGCGTGTCTTCAATGGCCACTCCGCAGTAGCAGGGGCCTGTGGCAGCCATGTTATTGGGAGAGAGCACCTGCACCTCAGCACTGTTTGGCAGTGGTAAGATGCCCAGAAACCTTGGTCCAACAAAAGACAGTGGCCAAAATAAGGCGAAAAGGACACAAAAACGGGGTAAGAACACCCTAGGGCTGACAGGTCTAACAACCTGAATATCTGCTTTTCTTCTTTTCTTTCATTTGTTTCTGTCCCTTTGTAATAAGTATTCAAATAATTCTTCAAAGCCTGAGGGGTTCTTTGCTACTGCAGTTAATAGGTTTTAAGTTTATCATTTAACCCCTGTAAAATCCCCCTTTCTGTTCTTCAGGGCCATTTTGCTCCTGATATCAATCTATTGAATTGTGTTAGCTATGTTAGCAGATCCTGTCTGCCTTGTTCAAATTTAACAATTCTGAGGTTGACTGGTTGAGGGACAATGTTGAATGGAGGCTGAATCTTTTTCCAGTATACTTGGCTCCTTGCACTGTTCCTCTAAAGCATAAAATATTCCAATTCTCAAACTTTATGGTTTAAATCTCTTTATTAGTTTCATGACACAGGAAAGAGAACATGGGCATCCTGCTCCATGACAATGCGTACCAGCCCGGCCGGGCGCTGTGGAAAGTATTACCAAGGCAAACAGCAAGGAACGAGCCCTCGAACAAAAGACAGAAACATGAGACGGGCACGAACCAGCCCATCCGGGTAACGCCCTACTCCACCCACCACCCCCCCCCCCCCACTCGACCACCAGTATCCAAAAAGAAGGGGGAAAAAAAAGAGGGGGAGAAAGGGACATAAAAGGGAAAGGTAGCGTCCTTAGTGTTTCACTGGGTGGGACTTACAGGTTGTAGCCTCCGGGATAGGTGTGTCAGGTAGACGGAGAAGACGTAGATACCTAGGGCACGTCAACTCCCGAAATTCAGTAGTTAACATAGTGAGGAAGGGACGCAACAGCTCCGGAAATTCAGACCCTTTCCCCACCATTGTTAGTGAGAGTTTCTCCATACACAGGATTAACCACAATCTGTGAAGTCATCCAGTGTGTGTCGGGGGCTGGGTGGAGCGCCAGTTCGCCAAGAGATTCTGGGTCGCTGCCCCAAGTGCAATGGCAATTAGGCGACCCCCTGCGTGATTTAAAAAGATAGGTCAGTGGGTTGGGGAGGCCTAATAGGACATATGATGGAAATAGGGGGATCTGTATGTCAAGGTGCATGTCTACCATATCTAGGACTTGAGTCCAGTAGGAACGTATAGCCTGGCAGCTCCAGAGGATGTGTTCTAGCGTGCCCGCCTCCCCGCAGCCCCTCCAACATCGGTCGATTTTACCGCTGTCAAAGTGATGAATGCGTTCGGGGGTGTAGTACCAATACGTGGCGACTTTAGTGAGTGTTTCAGTGAGGCCCATATGGTACGCCGAGTGCCTAGACCTGTAATATATCCCCTCCCACTCCTTATGACTTAGGGTCCTACCAAGGTCTCCTTCCCATCTGGCCCGCCCTGCACTATATGTGTGTTCGGTAGGGGCTAGCAACATCTTATAAAGATCCGAGATCAGCTTTTTATCAGTGGTGCGTGTAATGAGCCATTTTTCGAATGCGGTCAACAGTCGCTGCGCATGCGGCCGAATCGCGGGCTGCAGCACCCAATGTCTAACTTGCAGGTAGGGCAGGCGCTCCTGTTCTGATAAGCCATAGTGCTCCTTGAACCGAAAAAAGGGAATAATGCCTTCTAAATCGAAGAGGTGGCCCACTGCCCTACATGGGGAGGTGCGCCACGTTGGGAAGGCGGAAGCTGTCGTGCCTGGATGGAAGTCAGGGTTATCGAACAGCGGCGTAAGGGGGGACGGGAATGAGGTAAGTTGTGCAGAGACGTTGGTACGGTCCCAGGACTCCAAGACAGTACTTGTGAGATAGGAGGCATAGAGATTTGCAGGTCTATGCTGACGCGGCAAAAAGGGCACTCCCTGGAGAGGGCGGCCTGCCACCGCCTGATCCTGAAAGAGCCTGTGTTTGGCCGATTCGGGGCGGCACCACTCTACCAGGTATCGGAGTTGAGCCGTGTAGAAGTATAACTGGAGATCAGGGACTCCCACCCCTCCTTGCTCTGGCGGTAGTATCGCCACTTGATGGCGGAAGCGGGGCTTGCGGCCGTGCCATATGAAGCACAATAAATCTGCCTGCGTTTTCTGGATCCAGCCCGGGGGGGGTCTAAGAGGAAGAGTCTGAAAGAGGTACAGGACCTGAGGGAGGACAGTCATCTTTACGGCTGCAATCCGGCCCAGCCAAGACAGGGTGTGGCATTGCAAATTGTTAAGTTGCGTACGGATCTGTTTACGCAAGTCGGAATAGTTGATATCCGCTATGGCAGGTATGGTGGAGCCCAATTTGATCCCTAAGTAAGGAATCGCTGCCGTGGCCCATATGACCCCATGTTCCTCCCGTAGATGGGTGACCGTGGCCGATGGCAGAGATATGCCGAGGGCCTTGGACTTATCCGTGTTCATCTTAAATCCCGACCCCAGTGCAAACTGGTGCAGTTCCACAGAAAGGGCGCGCATACCCACAATCGGGTTGGTGAGGGAGAGGAGTATATCGTCAGCGTACAGGCTGACCGTGTGTGTGTCCCCCCCAAATTTCACGCCTGTGATAAGGGGATGTTGCCGAATTCTGAGTGCCAGGGGTTCCATAAAGAGTGCGAAGAGGAGGGGTGACAGTGGGCACCCCTGTCTCGTGCCCCTCCCTATGGTGAATCTAGAAGACCTGTGGCCATTAACAAGAACCATCGCCCACGGAGAGCGATAGCAGTTCAAAATCCTGGTTCGCAGCTTCTCCCCAAAGACGGTCGCTGACAGAACCAATTCAAGGTAGGGCCAGTGCACCCTGTCCAAGGCCTTCTCGGCATCGATCGTCAGGAGCATACACTCCTTCCGGGCACGAGACGACTGCTCAATCAGGTGGAGGATGCGCTTGGTATTGTCGCTAGTTTGCCTCTGTGGGATGAAGCCTGCTTGGTCGGGATCCACTAGCTGGGTCATGTACGGAGCAAGACGAGACGCCAGTATGCTGGTATATAGCTTCAGGTCTCTATTCAAAAGGGAGATGGGTCGATATGCCCCACAGGATGTCGCATCCTTCCCTGGTTTGGGAATGACCACGACGGCCGCCTCAAGCATGTCTCGGGGAATGGCCCCATCTTGATCGAAGGTATTGTATAGGGTCGTCAAGAGTGGCGCCAGCTGAGCACAGAAGGTCTTGTAAAAGGCTGCCGTATAGGCGTCTGGGCCTGGGGATTTACCCAGTTTCAGCCTAGAAATCGCCGAGATAACCTCCTCTTTTTGGATCTCGCGGTCCAGGAATTCAGCCTGGGACTGCGACAGCGAGGGGGGACGGGCCTGATCTATGTAGTCAGCGCTATCTCCGGGATCCAAGGTGTCCCCAGCATATAGGCCAGCGTAGAGGCCACGGAACGTCTCCGCGATGGAGGCATCTTCGGTCACCAGGTCCCCTCCCAGGGTCCGGATCGCCTGGACTCCCTGCCTCTGCCTGGCCTCCCTCAGCTTAGACGCCAAAAGATGACCGCACCTGTCCCCCCCCCACGTAGTAGGAGTGACGGAGTGTAAGGGCTGCATACTCTGCTCTATCCTGGTCCAGAGCCGCTAGCTGCTTACGTTCCGTGCACAGCTGGCACCAGGCGCGAGAAGCCCCGGTCCGTTGGTGCATCTGCTCCAATTCGGAGACTTCTGCTCCCTGTCTGCATTATCAGCAGCGGATACAGCTATAAAGACCCCCCTCAGAACTGCTTTCAAAGCGCCTCATTGCGTAGCCGGCGTAGTATCAGTGTTGGCGTTATGTACCAGGAAATCCGCAACTGCCTTCTGGACTTGTTGGACTACCGAGGCGCGCTGCAGCAACGTATCTCGCAAGCGCGAGTGTCGCCGGGGCCGGGTCAGGGTCGGGAGTGTGAAGGAAGCCAGGACCGGGGAATGGTCCGAAAGAGAAGCTGTGAGGATCTCAGTGTTGGAGGCGTGAGCCTGAAGAGAGGAAGAGCAGGGGAGATAGTCAAGTTGCTCGTATGTCTTGTGTGCGCCAGAGTAGTACGTATAGCTGCGGGTTTGGGGGTGGAAGTGGCGCCACAGGTCACACAGTCCTAATTCTCATAGGCGAGCTTGACCTTGTGTGGAAAGTACCCCCGTCTGGTGAGTTCTCTGGCAGGAACAGTCTAGGACATTATAAAAAACAATGTTGAGGTCTCCCCCCAGTAACAGATGGCGGTCCGACGTGGTAGTGGCCTCACCGAGAGCTTGCATAAGAAACTTAAGCTGCCCTTCGTTTGGGGTATAAATGGATCCCACAACAAACGTCAGCCCCCACTGATAACAAAGTAGTCGGCCCCTCATCTCGGCCGTTTTCTGATGGAGCTTACCCTGAAAGAGGCGGGACCCCAGGATGGCCACTCCCGTAGTTTTGGAGGTGTTGGAGGAGAACAGTTGAATCGGGAAGCCCCTAGATTTTAACCTATGGTGATCTCTAAAAAGGAGATGGGTCTCCTGGAGCAAGCATATGTCCGCTTTGGAGCTTTCCAGGTAGTTAATGACCGACCGCCTCTTAATTGGGTTGTTCAGGCCCCGGACATTTAGCGTGAGAACAGTAAGGGAAGGCGGCGTCATCTCAAAATGTTACGGTGAGGAAGGCGATGAGACCTAGAACAACTAGGAAGGACGAAATCAGGGACTAAAAAAAAAGGTGGACGAGGTGGTCCCCACCCAAAACAGAAACCCCAATAATGCACAGAGCCCATAGGAGGGGCAACAACAACAGAAACGGAGAAAACTGTATAGTCGAAGTTGTTCACAAACATTGTCCGCCATCCTGTACCAACCAGGAGGTCATCGTCGTGGGCGCGGATTGCGACCAACAGAAGGGACTACAGCCCCTCCCACCATCCGCCAGTGCAGTAGACCAGAGCCAGGCCCATAGGAAAGTCCGCTATCCTTCAGCCAGCTGATTCTCCCCCGCCAGGGCCCCCGAGGCTAGAGCCAGGGCGTCCCGCTGGTTCTTGTCAATGTCCTCCTTGTCTGGCTTCCGAAACCGCCTACGGTGGCGCTGACGCTGCCACCCCAAGGGTGTGATCTCAGGCCCCAGGGCGTCGCCCTGGGCGTCCGCAATTGATGCTGCTTGCCGTCAAGGCGAAATATGAGGCGGAACGGGTGGCCCCAGGCATATTGAATACCCTTCTGTCTCAGATGTTCTGTCACAGGGTGGAATTGCCGCCGTCGTTGCAAAGTGATCAGGGCAAGGTCCTGGTAAAGAACTGGGCTATGTCCTTTAAAAGAGATGGGATGTAGTGATCTCGCCTTGGTGAGGATCGCCTCCTTGACTTTAAAATCCTGAAGGCACACCAGGATGTCAGCCGGAGGGGCGTTAGGCGCACGTGGGGGGCCCACCCGATGTGCTCTGTCTATCACGATAGCCATGTCGTCCGGTGCTGCAAGGATGTGGCGAAAGAGGCCTTCCGTAAACGCAAAGAGGTCTGCAGTGTCCTCTGTGGGTTTAACCCCGCGTATTCTGATGTTATGCCTCCGAGACCTGTTCTCCAGGTCCTCCAGGTGCGTTTGAATGTCCAGGTGCTGGTCCTGGAGGTGGAGTATCTCTTGTTGTAGCACAGAGACATCGGTGGTGGTCGAACCGTGTCGCTCCTCTAACGCGGCCACTCTTTCCCCCACGCCATCAATTGTCAAACTTTAGAGGAAGTTATGTAACTTTTTTCCTGATGCTCCTAAAGTCTCTAAATTTTCAGGAAACTATTCTGTGACATCAGGCTCAAGTTGTGGTGAATCTCCTCACAACTTTCAGTCATATCCACAGAAAAGGTTCCAGTTCCAGCTGGTTTGCTGTTTTTGTTTTAGGTGGATACTATTTCTCTGCTTCCAAGATATTGTCCTCTAGCCGTAGAAGAGAATTGTCAACAGTCAAGCACACTCCACTGCAGAGGACTCTTCTCTCTTGTGGGAATAGCAAAAGGCTGTCTTCCTTAACAGTTGGGAAAGCTGGTCAGACCTGGAGTTTCATGAAAAGGCTGGAGATACTTCTCTGACTGGGATTTATTGGGCATATGGACATTATTTTAGAAAAAAGAGACAGTAGTCTTCTGTTCTTCTGTATTGATCAACTTTCTTCATGAGTGACTTGTAACTGCATTTTTAAAAATATTCTATTTAGTAAGCTTTTTTCCCAGTTGAGGCTACAAAATATAATCTGCATGTTACAATCATGCTTTCTGGTTAAGACCTAACAATATTTATTTATTTATTATTTTTCTTATGTCCCCCTACCCACACATACAAATGTATAAGCCATTGATCTTTCAATATGCAATCAATGCATACTAACAATAGGTCTTCTAATTGAGTATATTGGTTTCAGTACTTTAAAGCACCACACCATTTGAATCACTTTCAGTAACCTATGTAACTTTATAAATACTGAAGAATAATAATCAGCATGTTGGCAATAGCTCGTGTTTTCGGTTGGTCACTTTTTATATAGGTTTTATTTGACAACCATGTTTTTTCAAAGTTTTGTACTTTATCGTGGACAATGGTTGTCAGTCTCCCCATGACATGTTGCTCCAAAACTTTCTTCCACCATTGGGGTATTGGAGGAGCTGCATATTTCCGTAAGTGTGCTATATTATGTCTAGCTGCTAGCAGTAAATGTGTAATCAGCTTCACCTGTAGTCTTGCCATAGGTGTATGCAATCATCTCCCAGTGGCAGGGCCAGCGCAGTGATTGACTTGATATGTGATTATACCTCTTACCAGTATGACTGAATATGTAGCAGTGCCACCATATGTGTACTATGTTACCAACAGAGCAGACGTCCTGATTCTGCGAATCAGCCCGTTTGCGACCGGAAAATAGCATGTAAATTAACCACACAGAATATTATTTAAACAGCTCTGATGCATTATACTAACAACAATAAATATGAACATTTCTATCACAGTCGAAATTCATTTAGCAACCTAACACTCTAAAGACAACTTCTATGCGCTATGCTTTGAGAAGATGGGGTATCTTAACTTGCATTCAGAGTTTCTTAGAATTCAGCGCACTGCCTACCTGTGTACAGCAAGAAGCTGTACTTATGAAAATTTGGAAGAGAGTGTTTCCTTGGGAGGAAAACAAATATCAGCTGGGCTCAGCTTCTCTTCTCTCAGATTTGGCATGGTCTCAGCTCTGAATGCTGTAGTACTGGATGCTGTGGCAGTACGCAAATCTAGCAATCTCTGGCAGAATCTCTGGCAGTATCTTGTGCTAGAACTTGGCCAAAAGACCTCTTTACTCCAATGGCCACTTGAGAAGCCTTTTATACTGTTGATCAATGATCTTATCTTAAATGGTGATTTTTTTAGGAATTTCTGACATAACCATTGTTCATGTTGTTATTAGCTGAGCTTCAAATATAGATAACAAGACACTTGTTCGTAGACTGATGTCCCATTAGGTGTCTTTTTGATGTCACTGTCTGTATGACTTGACGCCTTCACGGTTCCTAGAAAGATAAGGACGGCATCCCTGTCAAAGGTAGACATGTCAATGATCAGGCAGAAAATTGAGTCTTGGCCGGCTCAAAATAGAGTCTGGTCTTAGGTTCTTTACATCAACCTACGTCACCTTTGTAGAGTGCTGAAGTAGGGTGGACATAGGGAAGTCATGGCAGGAGTGTTTGTATGGTATATGCATTGAAGAAGGAAACTCATTTTTAATGCTCACAATTCAACCTAGCTATGTAATGTCAAGCTTACCCCATCTGTAGAAATGTTGTAATAGGACATCAAGAAGGGGTGGAATAATATACTGAAATAAATGTGCTATTGATGTAGGCAGGTATCTTTCTAGGTATTTGATTAGGCATGTGGTCCAACTCAGACCATTGTCTATCTAGGGGTCTTACTAAGTCTTCATTGGATCTCAAACTTCCATTTTCTGTGATTTTTAGAGATTTATCTTAAAACCTGCAACCTCTGAGAAATGGGACAACTTCACCAATAAAGCTGCAGGGATCTCCATGGGTCAGTCAAGAAGCACAAGATGTCAAATAGGTTTCATATTCATTTTATAGAACTGTAATCCCCTCGATATTAGTGTTGTCTATGATCTAAACTACAAAGGAGACAATGGGTACTTCTTCTCAGCCCACTTGACAAGGAGATCATTAGAGTGAAGTCACCAAAAAATGTATTTTCAAGGAAAGATCCACAGGGTTTTATAGGGAATGCATTACCATTTTATGGCCTAGTCCTGTTTTTCAAAGGACCTCTGCAGAGCCTGCCCACCCTGTCAAATATCTTCTCTGCATAAAGCGAGAGAAGGATCATTTGATACAGCTTCCATAAGATGTATTGCAGGTTGTATGTTATCTTAGGCATTCCGTTTTGTTTGATATAAATCCTGCTTGGTGCACTAATGACAGAGAAGGACAGATATCATGAAGATGGGAGAGAGACCAAGATAGCTGTGAAGATTTTTACCTCAAAACTGAGAAAAATCCTTGGCCTGGTCAAGGAACATTCTGTGGGATCCTTGTCCTGTACCAATAAAAATGTGATTTTGGCTCTATCATGGTGTTAGTGACAGAGACTGAACTCAATTAATAATTATAAACCTTAATGAGTGGGGCCTGGTAACAAGTCTGCAAATGCATTATAGAACAACACGGACAAACGGACTGGCTCAGGGGACATAATAGGCAACAATTTTTTAATGACCATCTTTATTGGTTCTGGCGTTATCATCTTTTCCAGTGAATCAAGGTCTAGTGATAATACCACAGGAGCATGACATTCTGTAGGTATTTGCCCTTTGGTTGGACATGTACATTTTGTGAACTACATAAGGTTGAGCAGTATGTGTGGAACACATCTACGATGCTTAGAGTAGTACTACTATGAAGGTTACCCTCTGTTTTTTATAATGCTGCTATATGTTTCCTTGTCTGGATTGTTTTTAGTGTGTATGCTAAGATCTTGCCAGCCTTTTCCCCCTTTTCATACTATTTATTTATAGTATGTAGTGTTTTTTAGCTGCATCCCTCATTAGAATTTGCTCCAACTAACCTCCCTTTTTCCTGAGGTCTATCTATAAGTTTTAGCAAAACAAATTTTTTTATTTTACCTTTGTGAATGGGTGACTTAGGTGTCTAGGTAGGCTTTGTGTTTCACGAGTCTTGTTGAGGTGGATGTTTGTGACATAAGGTACCAGCAATCACTACTTGTGCGGCATCCCTTATAGCATCCCACGTTACCTCTCCATTGTAATTTTCTTTAAAGTAGTGTTCTAGTGTTTCTTTGAGTATATAATCATTTTGCCCCTGAAAGTGATTTAAAGTCTAGGCTTGCTTTTGGGTGGTGACAAATGGAGTTATGTCCAAGTACATCCAGATTGGAGAGTGGCCTGAAAATGTCGGGGTCCCTGTAAACGTGTTTATAAATGGGTCTGTTTGTTAGCAATAAATACATTTGTATGTAGCTGAATGAGAAATGGATAAATTGTGAAATTCCTTTCCCCTTCACGCTGGAGTTTCCAGAGGTCTAGCAAATCCATATCTGAGATGGTTTGTAAGAGAGAGAAGTTGGTATGGTCTGCTCTGCTTCAGCTATAGATCGATCCATTGTATAATAGAACTAAAATCCAGTTCAATTATTACATTATAATTTTACATGAATAACGTTGTCTGTATAGAACTTGTATTTATTCTATTTTGATCCAGACTATAGTAATAAGTACTCTACCTAATATTCCTCTGAGGCCTAAGGCTTGACCCTTTCTGTTGGTATATTTATGTAGTGGGCGGAAGGAGAGGCCTAGCCTTAGAAAGGTCGTTACCTCCTTGTTTCCAATGTAGGTCATGGAGTGGAATTTGGTCAGAAGACAATAAGAGAAGGATCATGGGATTTCTGCCGACAGTAAGTGCATCTATTGCAATAGGACTATAGCCACCTTTTTAAAATGATGTCACTGTAGGAAAACCTTCCGATAAACAACAACATTGCCAATATCAACGTCATGTGGGTAAAGTTTGATTCTCTCTTCCTGGAGTCAGAGTTGGCTGAAATTCTATATGGTTGGGTGTACCTAACACATGTCCCTCATCAAGCAGCCCCCTATTGTGCGTACACCTATTGTGTGGCTTCATTATATGTCTCGGGCCTTTATCGGCATCTATGGCAATCTGCAGCCTGCAACTCTAATAGTTGAATACCTGAAATGAGAACAAAAGCTATAAACCTCTGAACGCTGGTGCACCAAAGCGACCAAACCTAGAGGACTTTAACAGCACTAAAGTGTTATAAATGTCCAAACTCTTACTGAGTGGTGTGGTGGGGCTGCTTCTGAGAGCTGCTCAGGACCCCCAACCCCCACCCCCTTCATCTATAGGTATCTGCCCATGCAACAATAATCATGTCAAAAGGTTGTGGATAGGTCAGTGCATTATACAACATGTTAGTTGATCATAAATAAGGCTCCAAGTTTTCTGTTTTTACGGATGTTTACAGATAAATGCAGACAGAAAATAATGTGTTTCCTCTCTGTATTTATTTTTAAAAGTGGAAAAATATGGAATATTGTGCTTCATGTGGGTGACTCTCCATGCTATCTACGTGATTTTCAGGACAACAGCTGAGCAGATAGAAAGCATGGAAAGTTAAAAACAGGTTGAGACTTCCCTAAATACCGGCATACGTTAACATATATGTGTATTATAATGTTGTTATTTACCTGCAGGTGCAGTGTTTTGCTATATTTGGCTGTTTCATTTGCTTAAACGGTCCAGGTGGAAAAGTATGAGTGCATATTTATCAGTAAAATAAATGTGAAAATATACCATTTTACGACTCCATTTATACACATCCACAAAATAAATAAAATAAATACCAATAAGATGGCCAAAAAATAAATATGGATAAATACAGACAAATATGTTAGAGAAATAAATACCATAAAACCAGGAGCCCTAATCATAAATGAAACATAAAGGCCAGTACCACATTGTGTTTGTTTGTTCATAGTTCTATATCTAGGTTTCCCTTCACCACCCAGTGAGTCTAGAGCCAAGGAAGACCATATATTTGCACTCATCCTTCATGGGAAGGGTCGTTTTGAGATTTTCTATCATGCTGGTATAATACCTCTATCATTCTTCTCTCTAGTCTGTAATGCAGGGCTCACTAGTCTCTTTGGATGGAGTTTCTGAGCTTTGGATGTTCATGTCACCTCTCACCTCACTCAGCATCCTAACCAAGTATTATTTATTATGATAAGAGAAAGAAAGGGGAACCAGGAACCCCATGTTAGCAGATATGTTCATTGCCCAAGTGGGCATTAATCTCTCGCTTTACCAGTATGTAAGAAAAACACATCTTGGAATAGGACTACAGATTTACTTCTGAACATGATCTCTTTCTGCTTTAGAGTTGCTGCAAAGAAATCTTCTGAAATCTTAAAAAAATAAGCTTGGGTCAACACTTCTGGGCAGAGTTTATTTCTCTGTTTAAAGACCGAAAAAACAATCATGAGTAGCGGATGGTGGAACAAGGCTTGTCCATAGCGCTCCATTTCTGATTTAGTGAGCTTACTGTTGACCCTTCTTATCCTCATATTATTCATTTATGGCCAATTTGTTTGGTCCTCAGCTTTGCTGGCCAACTTTTGTTGTTGGTTTTCAAGTGCAACAACCTTAAAGCATTATTGTCAGGAGGTTATTCAGCCAGTTCGTTTTCTACCTGACCTATTCTGGTTTCAGCTTTTTGAAAGAAATGTTTCTGATCTGCTAAAGGTTTTGCAAAATTCTGGCGTAGAGACTGAATGTTTTTCTTGAACTCTGGTAGAACTCTGGTAAAAGCAGTTGGCCATCTCTCTTGGACGATGGGGCCAGAAGGCCCTGGGTGCCAGTCAAAGCATATTTCTCTGACTGGGGTTGATTTAGTAGATTTGTACTAGCTGTTTTGTCACCTTGTTTAGCCCCTCTTCTATTTTAGGTTGTTCTTTAGTTGCTTTGTTTTGCAAAGTCACTGTGTTTTGGGAGCTAACTTCAATATGTGGGGTAAAACAATTTCACTCAACTCGCAGCAATTGCCATGGTCTCTGGACTCCAGTTTCTTTCCTTTACTTTCAATGTGCTACAAGCAGGGTTCCCTTAAATGATGTTTCCCACCTTGTTTGTCTTTTGTGGGGGCACCATACTCCCAACGCCAATGGGAGGTAGAGGGGGAGGGACACGGATGCGCCACTCCTGCTGCACTCTTCTTCACGGTCCTGCTTGCATCAAAGTCCTCACCGAAGCTTACTCTTTTTCATCTGCCGGCCCCTCAGTTTTCTCACAGCTCCAAAAGACAGCCTTCTCAGCAGTCACATAGCCTCTGCATCGACATGCTGCTCTCGCTCACCAGCAGGTCCAATCTGGCCCTTCAGGCTCAATGATCCCTTTTGCTTTCTTCCTCACGAGACTGCCCCGGAGAAGTACCTGACTTTTCCTGTTTGGCCACCGCAGACATTGCTGCTCCTTGCTCGCTCCCCAACAGGGCTGATGGTCAACGACCGCCTCAATACCTTACATTAGAGAAAGCCCTCTTGGAACTTCAGGGGTTATGGCCGCTGCTGTTGTGCTCCTGACTTTCATTTAAATCTGCCTCTGCTGGCTTCATTTTTAAAATCCATCACCTCTCCACTTCTTCATTTATTTGGGCCTCAAGTTTTTGATTTTTTTGGTCACATTTTCTGATGTTGACTGGGGAGCAACCAGTGAGCCCAGTGCTGAGCAAGGGCATGTCCTTGTTGGTCTTCACCCTGACCACACCTCTGGCAATAGTTTTCAGAAATTGAACTTCACAGCCCCTTAAGTGAATCAAACTAAAGTTGCCTCCTCGGATTTACTACAGTAGTACAGGAGAACCGAGTTATATAACACATATGTATTGGGCATATTCCAAATCCATTTATTTTGTTATCCTTAATTACCGACACAATGCAAAAGATGCAGCTTCTATTGTTTGAGAAAGGTAATGAGAATAGGGTCTAGGCAAAACATTTGCATTTTAAAAAGCAGCCTTTCTGACTCTGGCAATGGCACGCTTAATCTTCCCGAGGGCCCCCAGTGCCTTGACACCCTCTAATTGTTTGCGCGCTTTACAAATACAGGATTTCATTTAATTTCTAAGGAAAACATGAGCAGCTGCCCAGCTTATTTTATTTAAGGCTTAAACACCGAGCAGCTGTGTATGCACCTTTACAATTCGCTTACCAATTGTTCACTTAATTTAAAATGTAATGCAATTCAATTTTTCTTTTTTACACCGGCCTGAAACCTCTGCAGACACAGGTGCTGTTTTTAGGCCTATATGCTGCATTTTTCTCCAGGTAAAGTTGCCACAAAGCCACAGAGGTGTTGGGCCTCTTCCGTAGGCCTAAAAGATGACGTCTGCTCCGGAAGCCTCGCAAGGTCAACCCGAGGCTCAATTATCGTCGCCTCTCGGCGGACCTCTGCTATCCCTGAGGCCCACAGGGACTTGGTGACGTCAGTCAGACTGAAGCCTGGGCGGTTCTACCTTCGAGGCCTTGCAGTCCCCTCTCTTTTCGGGGAGGACACTTGCTTCTGCCTCAAATGGTACTTGTACGATATGCACTGCCACGCATAATCTCCCCACTGAGCAGAGCATGCTTACATCTTTCTCTTATAGATACACATTTACGGTAAGACTACGTGATATAATTCTGAACTACAGTTCCTTTCCATGCAAGTGCCTTATTTGTGTTTGTGGACATATCCGGCTGCAGTAGGTGATGTGACCTGATTTTGAAGCGGTCTTTGTTCTAATCGGCCTACTTTCCTTCGAGTGCATAAAATACTTATTATTTGGAAAACAAATTGCAGCTCTGACTGGAGAATGAGTTTAATGAGTGTACACTTTTGCCTTATAGTGCCTGCGGTTTTAAGTTCCAAAAGAGCATAGACTGAAGGCTGACATTTGGTCCCGCTGCGCCTAAGAAATGTCAAATCACTGCATCAACAGTTGAAAAGCAAGCACCAGCTTGATTGTGATTAAAAATACAGAGACAACTATACAGACCAGAACGGAGCTGAAGCAGCATGGAAAATTAAAGCTGCATGGACACTCGTGTGTAAACGCAGGCCCGACCGAGGTGACTGCAAACATATGCTTGTGGAATTCTAGACTTTTGGCGAGAGGCTGAGAATAGAATTTGAACGTTAACTGGTACATCTCTTCTATGCAACGTCGAAATCATTCTTAGTGCCTATATAGGCAACCCTTCGCACCTTTGCAGAACTTAGCATGCACAATGGAATAAATAATTACACAACACAATATTTTGTTAGGAAAAGTTTGCTGCTGGTTTATTCCATCCAAAAAGTATGCAACATGGTGGGTTAACATACAGGCGATCTAAGGGCAGGCAGCGATGAGTGACCTACGCTGCCCTGGCTGCCAGACGAGCCAAATTGCACTGTGGCCAGCCCAATTAGAGCTACCAATTTTGATGGGATCCCCCTCCCTTCAATCTCGTGGACCACTGGTCCACCACCTTACTCACTCCCTTTTCCAGGCGGAGCATTCCAAGGCAAGCCCCCGGTTGTTCTGGTTTACAGCCGCACTAAGGACTAGCAGGGTGCCGACGATTTTCCTCCACGGACCTGCCATAAAGACTCCTGGGATTTGGCACTGGCACCACTATTGTGCTCCTGAAGAGGTACCCTTCTGTACCCTTCCACATCCGGATCGCCCTGTAACTCCGCCAATGCTCTGGATGTGGCCACCATCGCCTCCAGAGCCCTCCCACCAAGGTCTGCTGTTTCCTTCGCTTGCAACCTGCTGTTTCCAGCGCCTCACGAATGTCAAATAAGAACAGATCCAAGCCCACCTTGGACAGGTGCACCCTGTCCTCCTCAAAATACACCTCGGTGTTGGCATGTATTAACTTATGCCTGATGAAGCCAAAACCCCTTTGGTCCGTGAACTTGTGCATGTTGCTTTTTACCCTTCGACGGGAATGTTCAACAGCCTCACATGACCTGGCACCTTGCAGGACCCTACGCGGGACTATTTCCGACCACCATAGCTCGCATTGCCCAATGTATTGCTGATTTCACCCATATCTGCCTTCATTGCCTGTAACAATGTCCCTCTGCCCATAACTGTGAGGTTGTTGCCTCCAAGGTGGATGAACAAGATGTTCAAGGGGCCAAATTGATGAAAAACAGCTGCCTGCAACTAAACACCAACAAAACAGAAGTACTCATCATGGGCCCAAACACCGGCGCATGGAACGACACCTGGTGGCCCCCTGCCCTCGGAAGCCCGCCCACCCCCACGGACCACGCAAGCATCCTGGGAATCATCCTGGACTCCGAGCTCAAAATGGACCGCTAGATCAACTCCGTCTCGCCTCCTGCTTCCAAACCCTCTGCCTCC
This sequence comes from Lissotriton helveticus, assembly GCF_964261635.1. NCBI lineage: Eukaryota > Metazoa > Chordata > Amphibia > Caudata > Salamandridae > Lissotriton > Lissotriton helveticus. The sequence goes on along the minus strand of NC_136065.1, from coordinate 1,018,088,737 downwards.
TATGTAAGACCTACATATGGCTCACCCTCGGAAACAGAAAGACCGTCATTTACTCCCTGGTCACCAGCAGACTCGACTACGGCAACGCACTCTTCGCCAGAATAAACTAAAACCTCACCCGCAAGCTACAGAACATCCAGAACGCCGCCGCAAGACTGGTCCTTGACCTTCCAAGACACTGCCACATCTCCTAGCACCCGTGCACACTCCTCTGGCTCCCCATCTAAGCTAGAGTCACTTTGAAGATGCTTACCCATGCCCACAAGGCCCTCCATGACACCGGACCAGCATACCTGAACAGCCGACTTAAATTCCACACACCCCAGAAGACCCTACGATCTGCCCAGCTCTCCAGCGCTGTGGTCCCCCGCACCAGAAAGACCAGATCGGGATGCCGCATCTCCTTCCTCTCGGCCCAAGTATGAAACACCCTGCCGCTGCACCTCAGACAGACAACATCGCTCCCCATCTTCGCAAGAAGCCTCAAAACCTGGCTCTTTGACAGACATCCCCTTTGATGGACTGGAGCCTACTAACCCCCCCCCCCACCCCCCCCAGTGCCTTGAGACCCTTACGGGTGAGTAGTAGCGCTTAACAAACGCCTGAATGATTGATTGATAGTCTCTGCTGTAGTTTGTTGAGCAGGTAGGGTCATCTCATGCCAAAGTACCCCAGCCGGATTAGGAATGCCTGGGAGTACCCATGCTTCCAAGTCCTGTGTTCCGCCCATTGTGCCAACCTGGCGATGCACGAGTGGCTGATCATTCACACCTAGAACCCTGGCGAAATAAATGGATGCGAATTCTCACACTCTATTTAATGATGCAACACTTACACACCGCAAACTCTAGTATAAACCATAGAACACTGCAAGCAACACTGCACAATATACATAAACAAAGTAATGACACTTCTGAGAATACCCTTCTGTTTGTGCCTAGCCATCCCCTCTGTGCCTGTTCAACCCCTCACGGACGGATGTAGCGCTCATAACAACCTGAGTTCCAGCGTCCCACCTTCTTAATGCGCTCCGGTGAGAGGCCAACCCTGCATAAGATGCACAGATGCTTGGATCACGCCGGTGCACACTTAGCACTAGTGAGAGTGCAAGGGAGCCTTCCTTAATTTGGATGCGGGTGTGACCCCATGCAAATGAAGGCACAGAGGCAAATACTCTGACATGAGGCCCATTGATTGCCCATCACATAGATCAGACTCACAGTCAGTGGCAGTGCACACCTCACAAGGACACCCCTCGTAAAGGGGAAAGAGTGTCCCAGAGTCCCCCGGGCACCCCTCTGCAAGCAGATGCAGTCCGTCACTGAATCTGCCTTTAGGGGAAACTCTGTCCGCCAGGGGCATAGCTTGGTCAGTAAGATTAGGGGGTGAGCTTCAGATTTTCCAACAACTATGCTGGCTTATAAATTTAAAGTATATCCAATAACCAACATTAAAATAACCGACATGTTCAAAGACCTTGAAAAGAGAGAGAGGGGGAGAGAATGTAAAAATCCTAGGTAAAATCAAACACACTCCTCACCATACCCGACTGAAAACATCTGTACCCAACTATTTACTAGGGAATAGATTTATTAGGGGGGTGTAGGAACTCAAACCCCCCCCCTAAAACTACACCCCTGCTACCCCCATGTGAATTGCAGGTCTGGTCGCTGCCTGCACAGTGTAAGGCAGACCCGCAGCTTCCAACAGCAGGTCTATTTCACTAATGCACTGTCCCGTGTGCAGACATGGGCCTGCACTGGGAACAGCACCCTTGCTGGCATAAGGTTTAATACCAGCGTCAGTGCAATGAATGCATGAAAGCCACAGATTTCCCAATACTTTTCCAAGAAATCTATACATATGATGTAAATGACTTCCGAGGATGTAGGGTTCAAAATTCTGGAATTTGTATTCCAGACTAGAGACCACCATGATAGGTCTGGACACAGGCACTGCCTAATCAAGAAATCATTGCTTAGGCATATATTTAAACAAAGCAGTGTGGAAAACATGATGCCACTAGAATGAACAAACACTGGCAATTTCACAACGATTGGTTAAGAAACACCAGTGATTGCTTCCCTGCAGACCACCCAGATTGAGCCCCTGTCAGGACTTCTGTTAAGTGGCTCCTGACTTACTATGCTGTTGACAGTTCTGATCTTTAACGGTTTTAAAAACCGTGCATAGTCATTTAGACCCTGACGTTAGGCCTGGCAGGCCCCTTTGGCAGAGGACTGCCCACGATATCAAGATTCCTGCCAGCCGTTGCAGCTGATCGCCTGAAGGCAGAACTGAATGTTGAGTGGGTGCCATGTGTTTTTCGCCATTCATTTTTTGGTATTTCACAAGTAGCCTGCCAAAGTGGGAATTTTGTTTGTGAAAAACAAAAAAGTAATTCAGCTAATGGATTCTGGCTCTAAACCTATTGCATTTGTTCTTAGAATTGCTATGAATCATCAAAGCACACTAAACATGAAGCAACAAAGTTGCCAAAGAACAATAATCGTTGGTTAGATAGACTAAAGTTTCACAAAAACTTTTCTAATATAACCTTAAGATTGCCGTAGCATGCTCTACCGGCCATTAAACGCCCGCTCCAGCGTTTCGGCGAGGGTCCTTAACAAAGGAGCAGGCCTTTAATGGCCAGTAGAGCCCGCTACAGAGGGCTCTAAGGCTATTAGAACATTTCGCCCCCAGAGGGCAGAATGTTCTAATCTGTAAAGCAAAGGCCTCATGGAGCCGGAGGGGATTGAAATTCACCTCGGGCTCCGTGAGGCCTTTTGTTTACAGCAACAGTTGTAAAACAAACATTCAAATGTTGGAGGTCCGGGCTTCTACCGGCTATTAGAAGCCCGGAGCACTCCATTGTTTTCAATGGAGCTCCCAACATTCCAATGTTCTAATCAGGATTAAAATGTCTGATGCTGGAAGTCTGGTAGCTGCATGTCATTACAAAAAAATTATGTAAGGGTAAAACAATGCAAATGTTTGTGGAAAAATTTCACATTTATGCTAAAGAGCATGACGGTCAATGACTCTGGAACCTGGTGGCATGGTAGAGCAGAGCTTTGTTGCCAATACTTTAGCCACAACTGATGGGAAACACTGGATTTCTAATTTCTTATTGCTATGCGAGTGACAAATCTTCTAGTAAATCTCTACTGTTTCCTTTGCAGGAGTTCCAAACGTCATGGAGTGCACTGCAGTCTGGGTAAGCCTAGGGATCCAACAACAATTTCACAGTCTCTCAGAACTAAAGATTCTGTGAAAAACAGCTATGGCTCCTTTAATCAGCCTCCATGCAATTGTTCTGTATTCTGATATAGACTTATAGCTCACAATAGCGGGTTATACCGGCCATTAAACGCCCGCTCCAGGCTTTAACAAGGGAGCCGGAAGGCTAATGAACATTCTGACACTAATGGGCAGAATTTTCTAAAAAATAAAACAAAGGCCTCACAGAGCCCGAGGGGATTGAAATCCCCAGCTGGAATATTGGAGTTCCGGGCTTCTACCAGCCATTCGAAGCCCTGAGCACTCCATTATTTTCAATGGAGCTCTCAACATTCCAATGTTCTAATAAGGAAAAGAGAAGATAGGTATCAGCATGGGATTCAGCATCCTGCACTCTAATGTATGACTCTTCCATCAATCCATTCATTTATTGCCTGATAAGGAGAAAAGAGAGTAGGAATCAGCACACCAGACTAGGCTAGCATTACCCATCTGATTTTCTCTCTGCTGTGCTTTATGCACCCACGGTGTATTCAGAGCCACTCAACCAAGATAACACGGAAATCCTTCTCATATCCAACAAAGAGCAGACCCCCCCAAATCACAGAATGGCTAAAAAACATTGATGCTCTCAACTGCAATCTCATCCCGGCCGATTCCGTAAAATCACTGAGAATCACTCTGGACCCTAACATAGACATGATCAAAGATATCAAGAACACCGCAAGAAGTGCTTTCTTCAACCTAAAACTACTCAACAAAATAAAACCCTTCATCCCTCCCAATGACCTTAAACAGGCTACACAATCCCTGGTTCTGTCCAGATTGGATTACGGGAATGCTACCCTCACAGGCAGAGCAACATCTCACTTAGCTCCCCTCAGATCAACTCTAAATGCAGCAGCCAGAATGGTCACTGGAGTAAAGAAATACGAACACATCTCTCCTGCTCTCAGAGAGTTAAAGTGGCTCCTAATTGAAATGTGCGCCAACTTCAGAACTGCTTGTTTCACACACAAAGCTCTGCACACTGGCAAATCTGCCTACTTGGCCTCCAAACTCAACAAGGCTGGGCAGACAAGGAATCTCAGGAGCACTAACACACTGCTTCTCATCCCTCTGAAACCTCTCAAACAACAAACCATATCACGCTCCTTCTCTGGAAATGCGCCCAAAATTTGGAACGCCATCCCAGTCCATATCAGGACTAACCCATCCTTCAAAAAATTCAAAAGCCAGCTCAAAGACCTCTTCCTCAACCGAACTCTTCTGAAAGGATAGCTACCGCCCAACGCTGGATCTTGCCCATAGGAGCATATAGTCACTGTGATAAGAAGACTTTTACATCACCTACCTCTTGACTCACTCCTTGTCCCTCCTCCCTGAACAGAATTCGTCACAAATCAATGTGTTTACTACTGTTATACTTTGTATTCGATTGCAACATGACAATTGTTGTAAAGCGCTCCGATACCTTTGGGTCTGGCCAGCGCTATATAAAACTCTCAAATAGATAAATAAATAAATACTCCCCTCCAGCTCTTTGACTAACCCTGACTGGATACCAGATTTTCACCTATCTCCAGGTCCCTCCCTTTTTTTAATTGGTCCATCTGAAGACTCCTCTCCTATAAGCCTGCCCCCTTTGAAAGGAGTCCCCCCAACCTTTCCTCGTGGCTTTGTGAGTCAGTGTGTGCGCCATGGGATTGTGTGTGCTATTCTTCGCTTTTTCAACATGGGAACTGATAAGAAATGGGTTGCAGGGACGCTGCAAACATGGAACATGGACTCTGATGGGAGAGAATCAAAATGTCGTGGGGACTAAGAACCTGAGCTCTTCGGGGACCAACTACAGTTTCTACATCAGGTGAGGTTTGTACATCCTCACAAATGCATAATGGGTTTCATTGGTTTGATCTTGTTTTTAGTTCATGTTCATGTTGATCAACACTTCTAGTCACTCACAGTTGCATCTGCAGAGATTAAATCCTCTGGTTCTAGACATTGATTCTTTGGAATCTATGAGTCTCCAACTACAAAAACAATACAGTCCTTATCTGTTATTGTTTTAAAACTTTTTTCGTTTTTTTATAAAGAATGGTTCTCCTAGGGGCGTGTCTTGGCAGCCTAAGATGGTGGACACTTGAGCCTGTCGAACCGCACAGGCCAAGTTTACTGTTTCATCGGTGATGGCTGGGGCCCAAGGGCTGGGCGGGCCTTGTACAGGGAAAGTCTGGAGCCGCTTGCCACCCGGAAGAACCCAGATGGCTGAGTCCCGGGAGTGAGATCTCAGACCGTACCCTGGCAAGATGGCGGCCTAGGTTCCTGGCGAACCCGAAGAAGACAGGGTGCCTGGCCTGCAGGGCTACAACAGAGCAGCCTGTTGGCCGGCAAGTGCTCCGTAGGTGACCTCCTAGCAGTGCGGAGTGAACAGCGGGAACCAGGCCGAAAAGCGGTCAGAGCCCGGGGCATCTAGCTGCGGCCTGGAGGATGCCACGGCGTGGTTATGCTGCAGTCTAGAGCCGAAGTACAGGCCCCCAGTGTGAAGGAGGAGAGCTAAGCGGCCTTAGACTGGAAGGCCTCAACAAGAGAGCGTGCAGGTGAGAGTGAGTCCCGGCGGGGACCTCCCGAAGGAGTGGAGAGAGCTACGGGTCCCGGACTGCCAAGGGGAGACCGGAGCCCGGGCAACCAGCCATGGCATTGGTGGTGCCGCAGCAGTGCTCCCCTGAAGCGGGTGCCCTGAATCCTGGCTTGACTGCGAGCACGTAACAACGTAAGAGCTGCGGTAAGAAACGGCAGCAGCTCCCCAAGGTCTGAATCAGGGCCCGATGGAGATGACTGAGCAAAGGAGCGCTGACAGCCGACGAGGGACACTGAAGCGTGTGGAGGCCCTCACTGAGCTGGAGTCAGGTACGAGGGCATGCCCTCTGAAAGTGGCCAGGCCTGGCCACAGTGGAGGATCCCTGAGGGCTGTAGCCTTGGGGGACAATGGGAGTGCGAGCGCTGAGGGCTGTGCCAATACTTCAGGAATCCTGGGACTGGTCCATGTGGGAGGTGGCCAATTGGGACAGACACGGGCCGCAGGAGAAGCACACTTGGGCAACATAGTACACAGGTGGAGGTGAGGCATACCTGACTGGGACAAAGTCTCCGGGGCCAAGTCCCAAAACATTAAGAGCAGAGGATGCCCTCATGGGACTTGAGAACTGGGGTGGCTGAACTGGCTTGCAAGCCCTAGCAGGGATCCTGACACCGATCGCCCGACTGGGAAACCTGCTTGGTGAGCGCCCTTGAATGCTGACTCCAGGGCCTGGCAATGAAATGTGAGTTACCAATGTCGAGTTGCAACCTAGTGGGAATTTGGTTGATTTTGTACCACAGAGGTGGACGGAGGCCTAGATTGCTGGATTGCAAGAGTGTATTGATAAGATACTTGTATTGAAGCACCCCCTCTTAAGATGGGCAAACCTAGAGCAAGGCAGACGGGGGCCAACCTGGACCAGGAAGAGAATGCCCGGGAACAGGTGCGGAAAGACTCAGACAGCAACACCCTTGAGGACCCTGTGCAACAGCAACTTACTAGAATATTGTACGCAATAGCCAGCACCAAGGCAAAACTGCACCAGGACAAAAGTACAGTGTCAGTTCGGCTGGGCCTACTGACAGCGGAGCATGCAAAATTAGCTGAGAGAGTGCAGCTGATCGAATCCTCAATGGCGGACATTGCGCCGGCACAGTGGGCACTGACGCTACAGGTAGGGGGCCTGTCTGATAGGGTCCACATGCTAGAGTGGAGAGCAGAGGATGCAGCAGGACCAAACAGGAGGAACAACATCAGGGTCCTGGGGTGGCCAGAGGGAGCGGAGGGTAGCGACATGGTTGCTATTCTGGAGCGCTGGCTCTGAACGGTGCTCGCACCGGAGTGCCTGTCAAAATTTTATACTTTGGAGAGAGCATACTGTGTCCCTGCCAGGCAGCTGGCCCAGGACAGTCACCATGCCCAGTGGTGGCCAGGCTCCTTCACTTTAAGAACAGAGACACCTCGTTGCAAATGGCAAGGGCTGAGGGCCCTTATAGCGCCATGAAACCCCTGGGTGCCCGTGCGCTTAAAAAGTTTAGAATAACATAACATAACATAACATAACATGGTGGACAAAAGCAAAGTTTCACTTTTCCCTGATTACACGCTGGAGGTACAAAGACGTTGCACCTCTCTTCTCAAAGACAGTATTCCCTGATATTCCCAGCCCAGCTGGGTATACTGTTGGATGGGAAGGCGCATTTCTGGAAAGATCCCAAAATGGCATGGGAATGGATAGAGGCATAGAAAACACAGGAACCACAAGCGGCACGGATGATTGTGGTGCCACCCCGGGACCGAGAACCCAGGAAACGACTCAGGAGATGGCATGTGTGCCCCAAAGAAACCGAGTTCCTCACAAACAGAGAAAGCGAGAGCAGAGGCACTGCAAGCTGTGGCAGTGATTAAGCCAGAAAGGAAATCGCCATCGTAAGCGGGATCCCGCTCCCCGAGAAGGACCGAGGGGTCAGAATCGGACTCCTCCCGTAGTGGCATAAATCTGCCTGTGGTGACCCTGAACACAGTAGATGAGATTATTTAATATCGAAGTCTGTCACTGATATTTGGGGGCTCTGTTTGAGGTGTGGGGGTGCTCACCAGTGGCCCAGGTGCCATCTGGGAATGGCCAATTGGGGCTGGTGCACCACATACAGCTTTTCCTGCTCTTGGTTCCTTTTCCGAATCTTCCACACCCCTCTATGGTCCTTATCACAGTGGGTATGGGCCTCAACTAGTTGTTGATGTTTCGGCAACTGGCCATTGCCAGACTGTCCTGAGGTCAGGGAGTTGTCCGACATAGGGATTTTCTTAATGGTTTACCTTATTCAGTTTGCAGAGGAAGGTGGAAGTGTACAACTGGAGGGGGCGTGAAAATTGGGAGGGCGGCAGAGAGTAGTCGTGGGATGTGTTTTGTCATTATGCCGTCTGCACACGATGCGTTAAAGTTTATAACGTGGAATATAAGAGGGTTGGGGACTATGGCTAAACGGTACAATGTTTACACCTATTTAAATCGGAGGTATGTACATATAGCCCGAATCCAGGAGACTCATGTAATCAGTAGCAAAGTCAAAAACTTGCGCCGGAGGTGGAGAGGGCAGATATTTGCAACTACTTCTCGGCCTATGCTCGAGGAGTATTGATTTGGATAAGGCCAGGGTCCCTTTTGACCATACGCACACCTTATTAGACAGTGAAGACATATGAGTACTTATTACAGGGAGGCTGGCGGGTCAGGAGGTGATGTTGGGTAGTGTGTACGCTGGGACGCCTCGTTGCTGAGGCAACCATGCGCATTACAAGTCCTAAATAAATAAATAATATAAACTAGACTAAGTCACTTTCCTTTCTGCCCTCTCGCCTCAGATAGTTGAATGCATGGGGGGGGGTGCAATGCTCAGAGGAGACTTCAATTGTGTTGCAGAGACTGCGACGGACAGCTCCCACCCCCCCCTCTCTCGGGAGCGCAGGTCCACTGCATAGCATTAGGGTTCCGGGGCTCGATAAACCGTTGGGGACTGGAGGATATTTGGATGGTACAACACGTGGCAGATAGAGAATTTTCGTACTTCTTCCTAATACATCAAGTGCACACTAGATTAGATACCTTCCTTGGGGGGGGGCAGTTTGGTAAGGGTGTTTATAGCTGGAATTGCATACAAATGCAATTGCAGATTAAAAAGTAACTATTGTGTTAATCCTACAGCTAGAACAGACTGCTGCTTTGGAAATTATACGTTCACATACTTATATCCAAAGTAACCTGTTTATAAAAGTTGCTGACTGGCAGGGGCGTGACTCCATGACCCCATACTTGTTGTATGTGAAATCAATAACATCTGTTTATAAAAAAATAGATTAGATATCTTCCTATGCACACCGGCCTTTAGTAAATCCATCACTCATACAGAATACCTGGGATGGACCTTCTCGGACCACCCTCCCTTATTAATAATCCATCAGCCTCTTGAGAGAAGCCCGCCGATCCCACTATGGAGGCTGAACCCACTGATGTTGGAAGATACACCCCTTCCGGGAGTCCTTGGGTACCCTTACTAATACATTTTTCTCAACCACACTTAGTGTCCTCTGCTTTAATGGTTGGGAGCATTTAAAGTGGTGGTGAGGGGACCTTGCCTAGGTCAGTCGATTGGAGCACAGTGGGGAATTCGACAAGACCTATTAGACCTAGAGGCTAGGATACGCCACTTAGACAATGCTCAGGGACATGATGCCGCATACCCTTTGCCATTGCAAGAGACGCGTGAGCATTATAATGATGTACTGGAAAGGCTGTGATGTCATAGCTACAGGGAGTATCTGGATAAGGTGCAGAGGGAGGAGGGGAAAGCCGGTCACCTGCTGACGTGGTTGATCAAACCCGAAACTTGAGGGGTACAAATCACGTAAGCCCAGATGGAAATGGGTGAATTGGTCTATAACCCCGAAGCAATTAATGCCTCGTTCCAAGAATATAATGAGAAGCTGTATACCACCCCCGCATCAGCTCCTCACTCCACTATCAGAGACTTCTTAAACACACTGCCACACCAGACACTAGACAGACCAAAACAGGACGAGTTGGAAGGTTCTGTGACCCTGCAGGAAGTTTGAGCAGCCATTGCAGATATGGCGCCTGGTAAAACACCGGGGCCTGATGGCTTCCCTGCAGAATTCTATGCGAGATATGCCGCCACGCTAGCGCTGCAACTAGCGATTCTGTTTGCAGCTCCCTATGACTAGGAGGACTCCCCGAGTCTACTCAAAGAGCGCTGGTGATTCCGCTCCCCAAAACCACAGAGATAGGTGCCCAGGTTTGGGAGTATAGACCTCTGTTAATGCTCAATTTGGATTTAAAGATCCTCAGCTAAATATTGGCGCTTTGACTGCTCCGGCACATGAAGGCCCTTATACACCCGATCAGAACAGCTTTTTTCCCTCCTGCAACACTTCCTATGATCTTCACAGTCTCTATTCCTATTCCATCCTTTACCACCCTGAGGCAAAATCCGCAGTACTTTCGATCGATCTTAAAAGCCTTTGGCACGGTCAACTGGAATTTCTTGTTTGAGGCAATGCTGCGTATGGGCCTCGGCGACGGCTGGGTGAAATGGGTACAACTCCTTTATGCATCTCCCACTACGAGGGTTCCGACAGGTAAAACTGTATCTACTCAACATCAGATCTTGAGTGGAACCCGGCAAGGGTGCTCCCTCTTGCCCCTTCTATTTGCCTTGGCTATTCAACCACATGCAAAGCTGATTCTTAAAGGTGGTGAGGGGATGGGTCTCAGGTTGGATGGGCAGGTACTGCTGGTGGGCCTGCGGGTGGGCCTGCGGGTTAACAAAAAAAAGACATACCTATTCCCGGTGGCGAGACCCATGCCTAATGTTGACTTTGCCTGCCAACATTAATTGGGGCCCACACTCCTTCAAATACCTGGGTATTCACGTATTCCACTCTATGGACGACCTGAAGAAAGGGAATCTGGATAGAGCGCTCCGGTCCCTCCGATTCTGTGTGCACTTTTGGCGCACCCTGCAATTGCCCATCATGGCCCGGATTTCCCTGATCAAGATGGTCATGCTACCCCGTCTTATATATTTCTTTGTTAACCTCTTAATCCTGTTCACCCTGGGGTGGTTCCGACCATTGAATTCCTCACTACGAGACTTGATATGGGGAGATGGGAGGTGGCGAATGTCTTTGAAAATGCTACAGCACCCCATGACGGAAGACGGCCTAGGGGTACCGGATTTGGATCTCTACATGCTGGCTGCTCAGCTGCAATGGCTGGCGTAATGGGTGGAGGGTGTGAACGCAGAAGGTACTTGTTTGATGGAGTGCAGCACGCGGCCTGGCCTTCTGTTGGCTAAACTGTTGAAGCAGGCAATCGCTGTCCCATACCACTCAACTTTACAAATTACAGCCTTTCAGACTTGGAAGCGATGTTTGGCCGGATTGGGGGGGGTTCCCTGATGTATACCCCTATGCTGCCATGAGTGGGCCTTCCCCACAGACACCCTAAGACATTCACGGCAGAGCACCTGTCACCTTGGATGGAGGTGGGGTTGGAGACAGTGGGCGACTGCTACCAGGACAAATCCCTAATCCTGTTTGCGGTACTAATGAACAGTTGTGGTCTCCCCCTCGGTCAAATCTTACAGTACAAGGCATTGACTCACACCTTTGGGCAGTTGTGGGGAATGGGTAGGGAGGAACCAGAGTCACACCCTGTGCTACATTCACTGATCACCCTGGGCACTGCGAGACACCAAGTGATGTGGTATCACAACGCCTTAGTCACTGCATGCCTCGCCCCATTAGGAGAACTACGGGGGAAATTGGAGAGGGTAGTAGATGAGAATTTACAGATGCAGAATGGGGCATGATTCTTTGATCCCCTAAGAACATCTCCCAAAATACCTGGCTCAAATATATGCAATTCAACTTTGTACATGAGGCTTATATGACACACCATCGCCTCAATGTCATGTATGGCGTGGAAATGCAGAATTGCCCGCAATATGCTCACATAGAACTGCATTAACCTCCACGCATACTGGGAAGGGATCCTAGCCAAGATTAAAGATTGACTGGGGCGGGAATTGGCCCTCACAGTGGAGGTCTGTCTGCTGGAACATTTCCCCCTACCAAATAAACAAAAAGTCGGGTATAGTCTAATAGATCAAGCTATGGGTCTAGCCAAGAGCAGGATAGCATTGGCTTGGAAGTCAGCCGCCGGGCCACAGGTTGTCAGCTGGAATCAGGACGTAGTTAATTGGGCTGGAGCTGAATACAGGGGGAATACAGAAGCGCCCAATAGCAGACCACTAGAAAGAAGCATGGGTGGCATGGGAAAACCAGACACAAGCTAGTAGTGAGGGAGAGGAGGGTGTGAGTGTTAGCGAGTGATGAGCACACCCTAGGACAGTAGCCCCATTGCTAAGATATGTTCAGATGGCGGAGGAGGCCTCCGGATAAAAGAAGCGCTCCAAAAATCAGTATTAGGGAGGAAGAAGCAGTGATTCATTCTGCTTCCATGCTTAATCGATAATAATGCTTGTTTGATTATTATTGATAACATAAGCACCCATAACAGAGGGGCAGCCTTACGAGCTGAGAAGGGACTGATTGTGATAGAGGAGCCCTACATGTGGCAAGGTCTCAATCATTAACCGATACCACCACATAAGCCCCTCTGGGAACTCGCCACCTTTTCTGCACAAGGTTTTTGTTAGTAGTTTGGTTTATAAACCTGATCCCTTAGGTATAGACGACGTTACCGGCCCTGGTCTGGTGCTGGAGGCCATCCAAATGGAAATGGCTGGAGAAAAATGAGATGATTTGGAGTGTGCATATCTGTGAATCAATGATTTGGATCATACTCTGTACACATTCTGAAGAATCAAATACTAAGAATTAGTCTGTGAAATCAGAATTATATACGGTTCAAATCAGAGTTTTATATGGTTGCCTCAATCGTAAAAGCGAAATGTAACTGAGTAACTGATTTATCTGTGTACACTAAAGCATTAAAATACAAAATGTCAATAGAAATATATATTTTTGAAAAAATGGTTCTTCTTATCCCTCTTGTGGGCCCAATTATCGCTCAGGAATTTGGACAACCTTGATGTGGCATTGTTAAATATTGCAGGGATTTGTTAGCATGAGCTGAAAGCCATTTTGTATTTCTGGCAGCCATCTTGTTTGCCATGTACTGCCACATGCTCGCCATGTGCTCTGTCCTCCCTCAGTGTTGACTGCTCTTGTAATCTGCCTAGAAACTAACTATATTTAGCATCTTCCACCTTCGCACATGCTCAGAAGGGCCTAGCCAGTAGAATGCACCTGCTTCTCTAGTATAACTGTCAGGCTATTTTTGCTGCTGTATGGAGAAGTAACTCTCCTCCCACTTTGTTGAGCAAGCAGATCTTGCATGCCCATCTTAGGCATTTTGCATGCTTACATGAGCCAGGACTGCCCCTTGGTCTTATGCTGACTATGCAACCCTAAGCATATATAAGGCCCCTGTTTTCTGTACTCCTTAGACTGCCTCATTCCGTTGCTAAGGCTTCTGTGTGAGGTAGTCTCCCTCATCTGAGGTAAATAAATGCATTCTTGTTATATTTCAGCTTCTGTGCCAATTTCTTCTTTGTTGGTTTAAAAGGACCAAGTATCAGTGGAACCCCTGAGAAGGTTTCTATTTTCTACAAATGGCGCTCGAACGTGGACCTCATCAGAGAAGTGGCTATCTAAGGAGTAATCTTTTCAGGAGACAGAAATCTACTGAGGAGGACAGGACAGGACTCTACTAAGGAGGTACTCTGTGTACGGAGATTCTGGGGAGTTTCTGTCTCTGCAGCCCAGTATATTTCTGGTCTTCCTGATTTTGATCCACCACATGATGTCACTCCTGACTGAGAACCTTTTTGGCGTGAGTATTCTAAAAAAGACCGTTAGGTCATTCAGAACTTGGCATTTAGAATTTGGACAACCATTTGATTGGTAAGAGTCATTCTGCGGCACTTGCTGTTGGTTTTGATGCCTTGGATTGGTAAAGTAGTTTAGTAACACTTACTGTGGCTTAGATTTGCGTTGGCCAACTTTTGATTAGTATGTATGTAATATGTAAATTGCAATTTATGTAGGCAGGTAATGAGGAGACTTTCCTCTATTTGAATTTGTTTGAACGGCGCAACGTACGAAGAGTACCTTAAGCACTACTTTGATTATAACACTGTATATTTTGTACTATTTTGGCATGCCTGTTTCAAGCACACATCGAAGAATGTGTTGCTTTTTGGAGGTACCATAGTGAGATGTGAAGTGAATTAGCGGGCTCCCTTGAGGGAATACCTAAATAGGTTTAGGTATAAAAACATATTTCTTCCTTGCTGATTCTGTATCCCCATGGAATTCAAATATGACAATAATACAAACAAGGATCCTTTTCTGCGCACGTTTATAAATGGAGATATGCAGAGAGATTTTTGGTGTTCTGCCAGACAAAGCTAGTGAATTGAGTGTTTTTGGCATCTAGGAAATAAAACAGTTTGTTGGGCTGTTTTTTTTTTTGCAGTCTTTTGGAATGCTATTAAGAAGCTCTTCTTGTAAATATGACTTACAACTAGTATTTACAAATGGTTTGGTTTAAGAACAGTCTGTGGGCTGTCCTTTGTTTCTGTCTTAAGTGTTGGTCTGTGGGTTAAATGTGTGTTTAAATGTCTATGTGGTTTGTGGTTTGCACGTTGGTGATACTTCTGTAAGTAAATAGTGATTGCGCTCTTTGTGTAAGGATTGCTAGCCTTAAGCGTGCTGCATTATGTGATTCTGAGTGTATGACCCCTTCTATATATGTCTGGAATGAGCTCAATGTGTGTGTTTGTGTTTTCTTGCTGTCATCAGTCTGTTATGCAAAATGTCATTTAATTAATATAAATAAAAATTAAATAAAAATCCAGAAATGAACCATATGATATGCTAAATAACTGCATGTAACTATTAAACTTATAGAGTAAGCAACTATGCACATGTACAAACTGTTAAAAGATAACATTAGAATTCACATTGACTAGGAATAAAATAGGCCTAAAAAACACGAAATTGTGTGTTTTTGCAATAAATAAATAATTATAAAATGTTACAACATTTTCCTTAGATACATTGTGTTAGATATAAACAGGCAAACACATCATCTGAGTAAATTGGATGTTGCTGAACTACACACACATTTTAGAACTAGAAATGCCTCAGTTTTAAATAGACAGTCACCGTGCTTCCATTTCAACACTAAAAAAAGCTTTACAACAGCTGTGTTTTAACTGCTGAGCAACAGCTGTTCTTTTGATTGTAGGCCTGGGAGAGACAGGGCTGTTGACTCAGCTAAGTGGAAACATGGTGTAAAATCCTGCATTTCAGACTGCTGTTTTAAAAAGTTACAAAAATCAGGTTCATTATTTTGGATAACAGGAAAACATTTAAAGTAAGGAATTCCTTATCTAAAGCCTTTTTATAAGCATATTCGTGGTTCTGATGTTAAATAATTGTCCTTTTAAAAAGTGGCGCAAAACTTTTCATGTTTCAAGTTAGGCTTATGTGCTTAGGCTTATGAATGAATGTGTCTAAATATGATAGGCAGGGGATGCAGCTTGCTTTTCCTATGTGGAATTATCAAAATGATTGGTTTTATTAAAAAAATATATATATTATGAAAAAATTATTTAAAAAAATAAGTGCTTTTAAATTCATTTTTTAATATTTTAAAAGCTTAATACTCATACTGTGACCTCCTAGCATTAAAATTAAACTTAAGTTGTGTTGTACCGCATGATGAGGATATTCGCATATGAAATTTCACTCTGCGCAGGCGTAAAAAGCTAATTTGTATAACGGTGTATATGATGTATTTTTGATTTCTCACTCCTGGGCTATCTAGAGAACATTCTGAGGATGACTATTATGAAAAAATATGATAGGATATTCATTTGTAAGTGCCCCAAATATCAAAGTCAAAATTGGGCAAAATACACTATTTAAACAACATTTATTTCCATTCAGAGCAGCTTTTAAAGTGCCTTAGGCTTCAGTAAATGCATACATTTAGGTATAATACAAATAGCTGACTTCTATATTGTTAGACAAGTATATTGCACACTGCTTACAATTGAAAATATGTATAAAAAACCAGCAGAAGTTGTTAAACTGACAAACAGGGGAATGGGTCAGATTTCTGTTTTCAGGGTGACTTTGAAAAGGAAAAGCTGCATGGAAAATTTGCACGCAGAATAGGACAGCTGGGAAGAGTTAAAAGTCAGTTCTATATTTAGAAGCCTGGCAGGGCTGCCAGAGCAAGGTCTGCTTTGACATTTTCACATCTGAAACTTTTTGAAAGACAAGATGGCAGCGCAGGGAAAGAAGGAGGAGTTGTGCTTATTTTTTGTTGGTCAAAAGCAAGTTTTTATGCACTCATATGAATATACCACAATACAATTGTATATGTGAGCTTGGCCATATATACAGCACTAATGCTTTTAGTTTGGTGCTTACTAGGCTGAGTCAATGGGGTTTAGTTTGAATTCATTCACCCTCATGTTTCACTTGTACATTTGCTAAAAGGATTGGGGTTTGGGTATTCATGTTTCTTTAGTTCTCCTCAAAAGTGCTATGTACCTCCTATAACTTTGTTTATGGTCAGTTGCTACAAATAGGGGTTGATAGTGTTGACAGAAGTGAAACCTGTTTCAGGTTTCCTACTGAAAAAATGGGGGAAGGAGGCTAGCTCCTCTACAAATTAAGGCTAGGTAAAATGTATGTTGCTCTCTCCTTTTCTCAATTTTTTTTAGCCTGTCTAAATTGTCTGTGAAATAGCAATGAGACACTTAATTGCCTATTCAGTAAAAAGCCGACACCTTTGCCTTCACGGCGGGGGATGCTGATAAAATTTATTGTATGATCCAGGAAGAGATAACCACGGCTGCCAGCACCCGCAGCGCAGAAAGTAACATTAAACAACTGCTCTATTTACTTAAAAAGGAAACCAATGAAAAACTGCATGCATGTACACTAGTGCGGTATCACCGAGCCCAGCGGATCCCGAGGGGCCATCGAGTACCCCTCAAACCTCTGTTATGTAAAAACAATGTGAGATTTGTTGAGCGATGGTACGCTATCCTCAACAAATGCTTGCTAGATTTAATCCTTCTGATAGTGGAGGAACTTTCTAAAACCCTTGAAGATTTAGCCCAGGAAATCAAAACTGTACGCACTGAGCTGGACAATGCCATGGATCCCACGGATCTGGCGAAGATGCTAGAGGATGTCAATGTACAACTTGACAAACACACCCGTGAGACTCAGGAACGCAAGTTCCGCAAATATAAAAGGGACACCATAGATTACAAGCTCGGCGAGGTGTACACTTGGGCAGAAGTGTACGCCCGCCGACGCCCTAATCGTCCATACAATCCTTATTCTGAGAACGAGACTTCATCTTCCGAAGGTGACACTAGGACACAGAAAGCGACCAAACCAGCCGCTGAACAGCAACAACCGTCAACCTCCAACACTGCGGTTCATTTTTTAGAGCAGGGCCCGAATCAATCCACCGACCCAGGCGGGGCAAGACCCGCAGAGGTAGAAAAGGAAAAGGCCAAAGGCACCAGGAGCAATCGTCGGAAATGACGAAGCATGATAACTTGGTGATTAACATTTCTTCCACCAGACTGGATGATGAGGAAATACGCGTTCTACAGAAAGGTCAATCTTTCATGCCAACAACCAACACCAACACGCTTGAATTAGAGGTGAGCACTTTCAAGCTGCTTCGGAACATCCGTTTGAGACACTACTTTGACAATGTAGTAACCAGACCCATGCATGATGAAGACATGTTGTGTGGACTACGGCCACACAGTACTTTCATGGCTCCCGTGAGTCACAAGATTATCGACATGTTCGAAAATTTAGTCAAGAGAGACATTGCACGACTTCCCTTTCAGTCTAGGATCAAACATGACAATCTAACCAAAAGTGAAAAGAATATGCTGCAAAAAATAGCGAACAACACTTCAATTGTATGTCAAACTGCAGATAAGGGAGGTGCACTCGTGATCATGGACACTACATATTACACTGAACAGGTTCGTGCTCACACCTCGGATTTGAACACTTATGCTCCTCTTACAACGGATCCTACCAATGAATTTGCCTCCCTTCTCACCGACATGATCAGTCAGGCCTTTGATAATGGGACCATCAATGATCGAGTAAGACGCTATCTCACTCCCATGAATCCTAGACCTCCTACACTATACATGCTGCCTAAGGTGCATAAGCACCCCACAAGACCGCCGATGAGACCCATAGTCTCGACCAAAGGGAGTATTCATGAAACGACTGGCAAGTTTCTGGATAGATATCTTCAGACATTTGTACAAAAGACGAGATCACATGTCAGGGACACCACTGACTTTCTCATCAAATTGCAACAAGCTGTTGAACCGCTTGAAGACCAGGAGTTGATATTGTGCACAGTGGACGTTTGTTCACTGTACACTTCTATACCTCATGATCTTGGAATAACAGCTGTGGAACATGAACTAGTTAACTCTGACGTGGATGCTGACTTGAAAGTTTTACTCTTAGAACTGTTGGTATTCACCCTATACCACAGTTACTTCACAGTACTTGATGAATGGTTTCACCAGCTATGCGGGACGGCCATGGCCAATTGCGCAGCTCCGGCGTACGCTAACCTTTTTATGACATTTTTTGAAGAATCTTACGTTTTGAATCAACCATCTTGGCTACTCAAGGGTAAGCTCTATCTGAGATTCATAGATGACATTTTCATGCTTTGGGCAGGAACAGAAAGTGAGCTCTTAGATTTTCTCAATTCCTGGAATTTGGTGAACGATCGAGTACAGTTCACTTGGAACTATGACAGGGAGTGCATTCACTTCTGGATGTGAAAATTGAGCGAAAAGCTGGTAGAGTGACCACGACCATCTTTCGCGAACTGACTGACCGAAACTCCATTCTACATCATCAGAGCTTTCACCAACCTCGGTTGAAACAAAATTTGCCTCTCTCACAATTGATGCGTGTCAAACGCATAGTATCCTCTGACGATGTGTGCCAACAAGAAATGCTCAACATGGTTGACAGGTTCAAAAGCCGTGGGTACCATCAACAGACACTGGAGAATGCTATTACCCGTTGTGGCAATATGAATAGAGAAGACCTCTTACGGGTACGGCCCAAAACTGAGAACACCCGGATGGTAGTTGTCTCTAAGTATTCTGTAATGAGCAGCCAGTTCAGAAAAATCATCTCCAACCACTGGTCTTTACTGAGTTTGGAACCTGATTTCCTGGGAGCCTTCACATTGCCACCTTTATTTGCGTACACCAGGGGACGCAACCTCAAGGAGATTTTGTCGAAATCAAGGGAGCAGAACCAGCCGATAACCTTCAAAGGTTTAAGACCTTGCTACAATTGTAGCAATTGTAACAACTGCATACTTGGGAATGTCACCAACCACCCCATGAAGGGTCACCCCGTCAAATTACGAGTGAATGCTACATGCAATTCTGCTAACGTGATTTACATGTTAAAATGTCCCTGTGGGAAGTGTTATGTGGGTCACACTGAAAGGAAAATCAGAGCACGGTTGCTGGAACACAAGAGCAATATCAGGACTGGCAACATCAAGTCCTCAGTTGCAGCTCATTTTGTTGAACAAAAACACACTGTAGCCCAGTTGAAATTTCTCATATTGGAGCAAGTGAAATTGACACACAACAACAAAAACACTTTACTTAAGAGAGAGAACTTCTGGATCCGCTTCATGGCGACGATGCAGCCACACGGATTGAATGATCGGATGGAATTTTTGTGTTATATCTGAACTGTACATCTTTTGTGTAACTTTTTGGTCCCATTTATGCCCGTTACACCATGTGTCTTTTCAAACATACATTTGTCTTTCATGTATTATATTTTTATTTGATTGCATATTATTCACATGTTTACAGGCCATGCACGTTTTATCTGGGTTTTCCGCTCAGCGCACTGTTTACCGGTTTCATTTGGTGCACTTTTGGTTTTTACCACTCAAAGATGGCGCTTATTATCCTTTTTTAGTCCTATCTTTATTTCATACTCCACGCATTTACTAACTTGTATGGACACTCGCGTATCTCTTGGCTGTGAGCCGTTTACACACTGAGACCGGCTGTGGACCCTGCGTAATGTGAGTACCTCTTCCGAGGACGTTGTTAACCGATGTAGCAGGCTAGTAGACCTAGGCTGGTCTCTGACGCGCTACTTTATAATTTTTCTAGGTGGCGTATGCCGTAGCGCTTTAAACACATCTTCTATGTGAGTACCATGTATGTTCATTTTATGCGTTCGGCATGCCTGAACATCAGCGTGTTATGCCTGAACATCAGTATGTTATTTTCGGGTACTTTTGGTTAATGTGCACGGCCACGCACAGTAGCGTGTTTTGACTCATGTACACTCGTTTGATTTTGATCGACTATCACTTTTTTTAGATCTTTGAGCACATTGGGTGAGGTTTGTTTTTCTTTCTTTCACACACTGCTCGTTGTACTTAGCACTACTTTGAGGATCTGGTTGTGGTGTAACAACTTTGTGGCAATGGCATTGACATTATTATGTTTTACTTTATGTTCATAGAGCGATCCCCTGAGGAAGGGCTTTACGTCTGCCCGAAATGCATTGGGATTTGTAATTATTGGATGATATCGTTTATGGATGATGTTGGTTTCGTGCACCTTGAAGCACTGACGAATCAAGTTTTGGAAATTATGATTTATGGAATAAATCACTGAGGAACTTGTTCAGCATTCCTGATTGATCTTTGGATGAACTGTATATATAATTACAAGACTGGATTGTCTTTTCTATGCTGTGCACCGGGAGTCTCCTTCCAGCGGGGGGAGCTTTGTATTAGTATTCAGTAATACTGTCTTAAACATTGTTAGCATTAATAAAAATGAATAAATATATATGTTATGTTACTGCCCATCCTGTTTGATGAAATTATGACAGGATAAATAGTCTAGATTGTTGTTCCCTTATTTGATCTTTAAGGGGAACTAGATGTCAGTAGTTTTTGTTCTACAAGTCTTAGGTGATAACACCATTATTGTATGTTATTCCATGCTACATAGTTTTGCAAGGGCATTGTTTTATTAGCTAGTCTGTGTACATAAACTGACAGTCCTTATTAGAGCTGATGTTGCATAGTTTGGATCATGAAATGTAGAACGTAGAGAAGATGCCCATGTGATCCTTAGCAGACATTTTTGAAGGAAATATTGTTTTATAGATAAGAAACCCTGTTAAATTAGCAGTTTTAGATTTTTTCTGCTGCTCCTATAACACGAGAGCATGGTCCTAAGCGTACAATGTAGGTGCTTTTATTAAGAAGAATCATTTTAGAAGTGTCTGCGGTCCTGTACAAGTAGTTTAAAATCTATAAGTAAAAGTGTAGAACATTTCCTTTTTTTGAGGGTTTTCAGATTAGTACACAGGAATACACCAATGTAAGGATTTAGGGCATGTCTGTGTTGTTTTTCTCTTTTCCTCACAATTTAGAAAATGAATACAGACTTCCTTGGCTGCTTGGAATTGGGTGATGTATTACCCTTGGCAGTTTACCAAAGAGTTCCTTTTATACTTGCCAATAGGTCCAGGCTGTTGTTTTTTTTACTCTCACATAGATAGATGGAAGTGGTTCTTGGATGCCTTGCTAATATATGGGGCGTCCCAAGACTAGGAAATATTCGGACACTATCCTCTCTGTTGATAGACTGTTTCTGTGCCTTGTTTAAAGACCTTTTGTTCTGTCCACCAATAGTTATTTGCTGTCTTACAACCACTGCCCGGACATCAGATTCAGCCTGGGGAGTCAGCGTCAGCACCAGTCCAGCTTGAAGCCAAAGTGAAGGTAACCAGCACAGGCATTGCTGGCAATTAGGACCTTAGTGAAGGCGGAGGCCCTGAGATGTAGTGTGTACCCCTGCCACTGTCGGGCGAAAGACGGGGTCACAATTCAGAAAGGACAAATTATGGATCAAGTATTTAATGCCCAGCTGAGAGTCACAGACCGACCAGAATGGCGAGGAGGCTTTGCTTGAGGCGACCCTTTTGAAACAAGGGTTGCTTCAGAGATCCCAGTATCAGGCCTCTGAATCCTGGTCCTAAAGTGAATGCAAGTTTGCTCCTTTGTTTGTTGGTTAAGAGATACCTGAGCACACTGGATGTAATGTTTTGCCCCAACGAATGAGCAGTGTGCCAGCAGAGCAATACAGGAGTTATGGAAGGACTTGAGATTAGGGTACAGGTGCTGTGTCTCTGGTGCCTGTTAGATTGAAGTGAAGAAAACTGGTGCACTGCCTGAGACACTGGACAGGATCCCTAAGAGCATTTGCCTGGTGGGTGACTGCCCTATCCTGAAAGAAGAGACTTTTTCCTGGAAACTGGGCTGTGATTCTTGAGTTGCGAGTTGTGCAGGTCCACCGTGGAAACAACAAGAGCCTGCCTGTGAGGCTCAAACGGACACAGGGAGAAGACTCCCCTCTGGTTGGTTGTACAGTGGCTTCAATTTCCCCAAGGACTTCTTCTTTTTCTTGTTAATAATGTACCCCTTTAGTCGTCCCATTTTTGAGGAGGAGCAGCCCTTTGCAGCTCTTCGTCCCAATTCCTATGGCCCTGTGTGGTCCTCCTGGTCCCAGATATGATTGATGTTCTAGCCCTCATAAAAGGAAAATGGACAAGTAGCCCTGAAAATGTTTACTAGATGGTTTTAGGATTTGCTTTTGCTTAGGGCTAAAAAAATGTTAATTCTGTTAGTAATAGTGGTCATTACTTTCTCCTGCTATCTGAATGTTAATTATGACCCAATGCTCCGTTCTCTTTGTATTCCTGCTTATACTTTAGATATACCCGCTTAATTAAATGTTTAGAATGGAAAATGCCCACCTAGCAATGAATTAGGATATTGATAAATTTATGAAAATTAATGTGCAAATATTTTCAATGTTCCTACTGGATCATAGGAATGTCTTTAGCTCATGCTAAAAGGGCCATCTGTTAAATATTGCAGGGACTTGATAGCATGAGCTGAAAACCATTTTGTATTTCTGGCAGCCATCTTGTTTGCCATGTGCTGCCACATACTCGCCATGTGCTCTGTCCTCCCTCAGTGTTGACTGCTCTTGTAATCTGCCTAGAAACAAACTATATTTAGCATCTTCCACCTTCGCACATGCTCAGAAGGGCCTAGCCAGTAGAATGCACCTGCTTCTCTAGTATAACTGTCTGGCTATTTTTGCTGCTGTATGGAGAAGTAACTCTCCTCCCACTTTGTTGAGCAAGCAGATCTTGCATGCCCATCTTAGGCATTTTGCATGCTTACATGAGCCAGGACTGCCCCTTGGTCCTATGCTGACTATGTAACCCTAAGCATATATTAGGCCCCTGTTTTCTGTACTCCTTAGACTGCCTCATTCCATTGCTAAGGCTTCTGTGTGACGTAGTCTCCCTCATCTGAGGTGAATAAATGCATTCTTTTTATATTTCAGCTTCTGTGCCAATTTCTTCTTTGTTGGTTTAAAAGGATCAAGTATTAGTGGAACCCCTGAGAAGGTTTCTCTTTTCTACAGCATTGTGTTTCTGTCACCGCAAGTGTGTAATTGACTCCCTAGACTGCCAAGGTTTACAATCTGTCTTTAATAAACGTTTAAATCATCAGACAGCCACATGCACTGCATTTGTAAGAATGAAAATTCCTGACAAACTGCTTTTGTGCCACGCCCAGCATTTTTTCTTTGTCCCTGAAAGATCACTTTTTTTCCTTTCATGGGACATTTTGTGACATCTGTGACGCTAAGGGACATTTCACATTTCAATTTAGAATTCCTCAGGGTAAAATGTTTTGTCTACCATAAGAAGGGAAACTGCATTGGGTCTCCCCCTCCCTGTCTGCCATGCACTGAAGGGTGCCAGCATATTTCTAGGATGCATAGTGCATTGTGTTCATAATTGTTTGTATATTTGGCAGGCTCATGAATATTATGAGCATACATCTTTCAATAACTGATTGCAATCATCAGAATGAGTGCTTATAATGAATTCTTTGTAAATGCTATTAGGGCACCTGTTTTTCCGGTTACCTGTAGCTACTCATGAACATTTATTTTTGTAAGATGGAGGATGAATGCTGCTAACAGAGGACCACCTTGTCCTCCACTTCTACTTTCTCAGCTGTTCTTAGTTTCCCAGGGCTTTCTGGAAGGCATACTTATGGGTTCCCACCAGACCAGCTGCATGGAAGGTGTTCTGGGGGTGACCCTGGCAATAACTGCTGCATTACATCCTGAGAGAAGCCCTTCCTAGACACCTTTCAAAGAGGCAAACTGTGGCCAAGTCTAATTGATTAGACCGTTTGAGTCTGGAGCATGCACATACTCAGATTTGGGAGAGGATTGGTACACAACTGCCTGAAATTGGACAGGAAAGCTGGCACTTTCCTCCAGCCTGCTGACACCCTTTAGGCTTTGATCTATGTGGACATTTCTGATGGCCATATTGGAGCTCTGCGGGCCTGCATTATTGATTCTGCTGAGTTTGCCAGTGTTGAATCCCCCAACCAGACCACAAAGTCCATTGATCTGGATGTGGTGTCCCAATGCCCTCTGTTCCCCTCACCAGGGATCAGATGAGAGTTGAGGAAGATGATGATAGGTTAGCTGTGTGACAAACATCTTGATGGATATCACCTCTCTCTCTGCACTACCTCTTATTATTTCATACTCATCCATGAGCTAAATGTTTTTGCTGTGGTAACACACACAACTGGCTTGCAAAGTAGCTGGATTGTGGGACGCCTGTGTGGTCTAAAGCTCTTTCTGCTTTGATGAGCTCATGCGTTTCTGTGGGTCAAATAGTGGCCTGCTCCCCATTATTATCACTTGTTCCTGAATGATAATCCAAAGCCTTTATGGTTCTAGTTAGGAAAAGGTCCAAATTGTGGGGGACCATTGTTAATGGTCTAACCCAAACTATGAGATAGACAGACCTAGAGTCGGTAAACGTTCTGACTCTGAGTTACCTCTGACTTCCTTTGCCAGTTACCAGCGTTGCTGTCTGCTGTTACCATTGCATTTGGTTTGTTTCTGTACTTGTCTATGTGACTGCAAAGACAAGGATCACAAACAGAAAATGGCACTAGTGCACAGCAAAGTAATTCAGTTTTCAAGTTATTATTGTGAATCCTCATCATTGCATGGTATTGAGTCCCGTCAGGGAGTGAAAATGATCATTCATCCCCTTAATTGCAGTTGCTTCTTTGTACTACTATACCACTTTATTCATTGTTTGCACGGACCTTGTACAAACATTGGAGCTGGCCGTCTCTTGGTATTTGTGCCTTGCACCAATGATTTATATAAGCAGCCTAATGGAATAGTGGCTACATATTTTTATTGTATGTACATAAAAGACAGTATGGGGTCAAGGGGTTAAACCCGGGTCTTAAATGACACCTCTAACATTGTATGGACTATGGAGCATACAGAGATAGTAGTGAAAGTATTTTTCATATTTGAAAACAAATTTGTTGAGCTTGGCTCTCTCTGCACGCCCCCCCAACTTCTTGCCTTCTCTCCTGTTTTGCTGAATTCATTTTTAGGTCTCGCTAGAGCAGCGCATGCACTGGACTGGCGAGAAATTTAGTAACTGGCTTTTTGAAGTGCTACCAAAGACTTTCTCTGGCCACCAGCGAGCGGTTACGCGCGCGGGCGCGTGCTTACGAGCACAGGCGCCATCTCGTGGGCACCCTTAAAGCCGCGATTACTTTAAATTTCATGGCGCCGCCATCTGCCTTTCCTCGCTCCACTTCTCCCACACCACAGAGCGCGTCCCCTTTCACGGCCGCGCGGCCTGTTACTTTTATGGCCGCGCGGCCAATGCTTGTCATACCGATTGTTGCGCTTTGTCTTTTCTTTCCCACCTAAGAAACAAACACAATTTGATATGTGCAAAACAGTCTCTCCACAGTACACAAAATATTAATGAAATTGTTTTTCTTCTCTTTGGCGCTAACAAGGGAAAAGGACGCCGGGAACTCTAAACAGGGTAATTGTCGCATTAAGGCATGGTTCACATGGTACAAGATATCACGGTCTGGGATCTTTACTAGAATCCAGTGTCAGAGTTCACGAGTAACGCACCACGTGACCAGCTTCCCTCGGTTTGCACACACTGTTCTGTTGGGTACAGAAAATCAGAAACGGCCAAACCGAGCTTTTTTGCTCTAGTCGGAGGTGCCTTGAATCACCTTGCTGCTTCTGTGTGTGTTTTGCTGCAGGTTTTTAACCCTATGCCTTTGTAGCACCGCTACCCAGCCCAGATTAAGAGCTATTTTGCCTTGAGTATTTTGTGAATGTAGCCTAAGCTGTTTTCTGTTTACTGGATTGTATAACACGTATGCCTTTAGGGGGAAAACCATGAAAGAAGTCTTTTGAGAAGGTAATGTGCATCTCTTCGGGACTGATGCCTTTTTTTTTGTATTCAGTGTACATGCGTCAGTCTCTCAAGGAATGACATGAAGCATTAGCCATTTTGCACTTCCTCTCTTTGACCTCTTGCTCCACCCTGTGAGCAGGCTCAGCTTAAAGAGGTTTCACCTTCTGTATTTTTACGCTTTTTTGAAGGCCTCCTTAAATGACACTCCTCTTTTAGGTATTTCATTCAAATGAGCATCTGTTCTTCTATTTTTCATTGTGGACTTGGTCTTAAGGGACAAAGAGTCTAACCACCACTCCTCAAAACCGTCCCCCACCCCCCTACCCCCATACTGTTTACAAACCAGGTACTACCTTGTAGGGTAAGGTGTTGGCTCCCAGCACCAATCATCTTCAACAGCGTTTGGGCTGGGATGAACACCTTGCTTTACGTGGCAGAACATGATTTGTATACGGGGTCATTGGCATGGTAACTGTACCAGGCGTGACTCATGCGTAGATATTGGAGATTGAACTCGGTGTCTCTTCTCATCTGTAGAATTCTTGACACTTTTACAACAATGAAAATCCATAGAGAGGTTTAGACCTATGAACCATCAGCGTCAATATGGTAGAAACAATTGAGTTAACGTGGAGCTATCTTGTTACCATAGGAATTTTGTCATATTTGGTTTCTACCTGCTGAACTCTTGAAAAATTGTCACCTCTACATCACAGGTAAACTACGAGAACAAAGAGAAGGTTGCAATCTGCCTAGGTTCCTTCGGCCTATAAGCTGGACACCCCTCCCTACCTATCCACCAGCACTGCTGCAATTTGGTACATTCTTCCCTCCCCACCACCCCACGACAGGTCCTTTGGGAAGTCTTGCTGGAGTGAGTTCAGCTCACTTCTGTTACCGGGCTCGTCTGTTGGGAC
Organism: Lissotriton helveticus; assembly: GCF_964261635.1. Taxonomy (NCBI): domain Eukaryota; kingdom Metazoa; phylum Chordata; class Amphibia; order Caudata; family Salamandridae; genus Lissotriton; species Lissotriton helveticus. The sequence continues at coordinate 1,018,061,437 of NC_136065.1, read as the reverse complement.
ATCAGATGCCTGCTCCTTGTTCGCTCCGTGTAGCAGATCCAAGATCACATGGGAAAACTGTGTCGTAATATACTTCATATGTTTTTCTTTTTTCGTGGTAAATGTGGCACCAGTGTTATCTATCATTTTCTGCGTGTTTGTTTTAGTTTTGGTTTTTTTGCTGACCGATCTTTCCGCCTACTTCCGGCAACTTAAACCAATAGCACGCCCAGCTAGCTGAACTCGCCTATCACTCACGCTGCTGCTACTTCAGAAGGGGCGGGCAATTAAGTTTGGCTTGTGTGTCTAGACTCGCTGAGTGGTGCCTGATTGTCACGTGACTCTAGCGTGTTCATGACATCTCTTTGGGGTTGGGAACTCCTGTGCTGGCGTGGGAGAGTTGCTTGAGCGTAGGGAGGGAAAAATCGGAGTGTGAAACCATGGAGAGTGCTGGGCGAGACCAAGAGCCAGCTGCGCAAAAGAGGAACCTTCCCTGGTAGGAATAATAGCTTCTGTACTCCTGTTTGTTGGGCCGCATATGCCAGCCCCTGACATTGTATTGCAGGTTGCATATTGCTTTCCACACTCGATTTGTATTGGATACTGGTGTGCACATTTCATAGTAGTTTTGGACTTGCTCATATGCTATGACATGTTGATTAATCACACGGCCTAGCAATAGATTTGTCCCCATAGTTCCATAGTCCAGTCTCTCTAATAGGCATGCAGTCAAGCACATGCACTGGTTTCGGGCAGTTCAATGGCACTCATTTTATCTATATCAGGTGGGAGAAAAGTTGAGTTGTCCCTTACTGAAACTAAACCTGCAATCTACTGACTGTATAGAGCTTATTAATAAGGTAGGGAAGTAATTAAATGCAGCCGATGATCCAAAGGGTGTTGACAATTAATGTCATTCTACTTATAGTTTGATCTTTCAAGCCTGGTCTGGGCTTGAAAGCCATCTGTGACTCAAGAAATACGGTAGGGTGTTGAAATATCGATTACAAAAATATAGTTGACAAAAATATAGTTGTAAAAATATCGTTTACAAAAATATCGACACCCTATACCTAAACAGGTAAGTACATAAATATCTACTCAAAAATATCGTTGTAATAAATATCGATGTAAAAAATATCGACTTTTTAAAATAATTAAAATTACATTAAATAATAAATAAATATAAGTACTATTAACAAAATACATTACATTACTTTTATTTTTTGACTATTGAAAACAAATTAACTACACTTTTTCATTATAAACTTAATAAATGTGTACATATACATATATTTAACACATTACTTTATATAACAACAATAATACATACATATAATTAAAATATAAAATATATTATTAGTTAAAACATTTGATAGCGTAGGGGTAAAAATTACTATTCCCACTCCAGAGGGTGCAACAGTAGGGAAAGCGTTGGATAGCGTAGGGGTTTAAATTACTATTCCCACTCCAGAGGGTGCAACAGTAGGGAAAGCGTTGGATAGCGTAGGAGTGAAAATTACTATTCCCACTCCAGAGGGTGCAACAGTAGGGAAAGCGTTGGATAGCGTAGGGGTTTAAATTACTATTCCCACTCCAGAGGGTGCAACAGTAGGGAAAGCGTTGGATAGCGTAGGGGTAAAAATTACTATTCCCACTCCAGAGGGTGCAACAGTAGGGAAAGCGTTGGATAGCGTAGGGGTAAAAATGACTATTCCCACTCCAGAAGGTGCAACAGTAGGGAAAGCGTTGGATAGCGTAGGGGTAAAAATTACTATTCCCACTCCAGAGGGTGCAACAGTAGGGAAAGCGTTGGATAGCGTAGGGGTAAAAATTACTATTCCCACTCCAGAGGGTGCAACAGTAGGGAAAGCGTTGGATAGCGTAGGGGTAAAAATTACTATTCCCACTCCAGAGGGTGCAACAGTAGGGAAGGTGTTGGATAGTGTAGGGGTAAAAATTACTAAATGTATTTACAATGTTTAAAAATTAACAAATCTTTATTTTTATTTAATTAATCATTAATTAAATAATTATTCAATTAAAATGTAATTAATTCACTACTTTTTCACTTAAAAATTCCACTACACACACCTAAAATTAATTAAACAATTAACATAATTAATTTACATAATTATTAATCAATTAACTAATTGAAATTAATTAACTATTATTTATTACACTATTTATATTCAATTAACACATTAATTAATCAATTATTTTATTATATTTAAATTACTTCCCACCCTACTCCCCTATAAACCCACAACCCGCTACGGAACTATTAACACTAAATTCAACATAAAATACGTTATTAACTAATAAAATACTACAAAAAATACTACTTTGACAACCAATACTCATTAAAAACACTTAATTACTTATTATTATTTAAAAAACGATATTTTTGTTATCTATGTTTCTGTAAACGATATTTATTACAACTGTATTAATGTTAACGATATTACTTACCTGTCTGTCGATATTCTGGTAAAACTATATTTTTGACATCGATATTTCTTCTTGTAGATATTTCTGCAGCGATATTAAGGTTAGTCGATATTTTTACGACGATATTCCCGCTCTGCACCAAGAAATACATTTTACCTGGGTAGTAGCGATTTAGCCAGCCGCCAGAAAAACTGTGAAGTTTCATTTCAGTAGACAACAATTAGAGGAACGTCCGTGCCAAAATAGTTTAGATTCTATACAGGGCACAGGTCCTAAACAAGCATTAGGTCTCGCCTTTGGGATTTTATAAGTGTTTGGTTATCCAGCACAATATCCTTGGTGCAACAACATCAACTGTTGCATGGCTAAACACTTATAAGGTCCCAAAGGCGAGACCTATTGGCTATGCCAATGCTTGTTGTTAGTGCTAAAGGGCTAGTGTTCATTCCCTAAAACATGGTAAAACTAGCTTAGACCCGATTATCAAATTTAATTTACTCATAGGTCCCTAGTAAAGTGGTACTACATGTACCCAAGGCCTGTAAATGCTACTAGTGGGCCTGCAACACTGATTGTGCCACCTACTTAAGTAGCCCCTTAAACATGTCTCAGGTCTGCCATTGAAGCCTGTATGCAGTTTTAAACTGGCAGGTTGACCTCGCATAATAATACCTTGCCAGGTCTAAGACTTATATAAACATGTCCCAGGTCTGCCATTGAAGCCTGTATGCAGTTTTAAACTGGCAGGTTGACCTCGCATAATAATACCTTGCCAGGTCTAAGACTTATATATATATATATATATATATATATATATATAAGTCTTAGACCTGGCAATGGCACAGAAAATCTGCTATCAGGGATAGTCCATGACTACATGGGAAGACACCACTACTTCAGTGAAGCCCGGGACTTGCAAATGTCGGTGATGTGAAGGCTGGAAGTACGGGAACAAAACGGATGAAAAACCTCGCCCAGAAAGATACTGCGTATCCTTACCTGTTTCCAGTTGCAGCCAGGCTCAACCATGAGGCAATGAAGGAAATTGGCTGTTTGGACCGCAAAACCACAGCACGTTGGTGTAAGCACACTGCACTCTGGGAGTTGCAGTTCTATGTGTTGGGTACTGAGTGGCTCCTCCCAATTGGAGCACAGGTGTGCAAACAAATCTACTTTAGATGCCAGAAAACTCTTTACTTTGGACCGCAGTAGCAGTGGCAATGAACAAGGAAGTGCATCTGAGGAAAGCCTATGCTGAAACGCGTCATGCCGATCCTTGAAAAATAAAGAACTTTGTCTTGAATCCGGCGTGCCCCCTTGTCTATCTTTTAAGAAGGGAGACTGTCGGTGGAAATATCAGCGCGGAACTACGCCGTGCAAGGGAGGCACCTTCCGAAGTATCCGGTGTGTAAATGGTCCGTTGAGGCTGGCAAGCATCTGGATCGCCCCACATCGCCAATGGCACAGCAACTCTGCTATCAGGGATAGTCCATGACTACATGGGAAGACACCACTACTTCAGTGATGCCCGGGACTTGCAAATGTCGGTGATGTGATGGCTGGAAGTACGGGAACAAAACGGATGAAAAACCTCGCCCAGAAAGATGCTGCGTATCCTTACCTGTTTCCAGTTGCAGCCAGGCTCAACCATGAGGCAATGAAGGAAATTGGCTGTTTGGACCGCAAAACCACAGCACGTTGGTGTAAGCGCACTGCACTCTGGGAGTTGCAGTTCTATGTGTTGGGTACTGAGTGGCTCCTCCCAATTGGAACACAGGTGTGCAAACAAATCTACTTTAGATGCCAGAAAACTCTTTACTTTGGACCGCAGTAGCAGTGGCAATGAACAAAGAAGTGCATCTGAGGAAAGCCTATGCTGAAACCCGTCATGCCGATCCTTGAAAAATAAAGAACTTTGTCTTGAATCCGGCGTGCCCCCTTGTCTATCTTTTAAGGAGGGAGACTGTCGGTGGAAATATCAGCGTGGAACTACACCGTGCGAGGGAGGCACCTTCCGAAGTATCCGGTGTGTAAATGGTCCGTTGGGGCTGGCAAGCATCTGGATCGCCCCACATCGCCAATGGCACAGCAACTCTGCTATCAGGGATAGTCCATGACTACATGGGAAGACACCACTACTTCAGTGAAGCCCGGGACTTGCAAATGTCGGTGATGTGAAGGCTGGAAGTACGGGAACAAAACGGATGAAAAACCTCGCCCAGAAAGATACTGCGTATCCTTACCTGTTTCCAGTTGCAGCCAGGCTCAACCATGAGGCAATGAAGGAAATTGGCTGTTTGGACCGCAAAACCACAGCACGTTGGTGTAAGCGCACTGCACTCTGGGAGTTGCAGTTCTATGTGTTGGGTACTGAGTGGCTCCTCCCAATTGGAACACAGGTGTGCAAACAAATCTACTTTAGATGCCAGAAAACTCTTTACTTTGGACCGCAGTAGCAGTGGCAATGAACAAGGAAGTGCATCTGAGGAAAGCCTATGCTGAAACGCGTCATGCCGATCCTTGAAAAATAAAGAACTTTGTCTTGAATCCGGCGTGCCCCCTTGTCTATCTTTTAAGGAGGGAGACTGTCGGTGGAAATATCAGCGCGGAACTACGCCGTGCAAGGGAGGCACCTTCCGAAGTATCCGGTGTGTAAATGGTCCGTTGAGGCTGGCAAGCATCTGCATCGCCCCACATCGCCAATGGCACAGCAACTCTGCTATCAGGGATAGTCCATGACTACATGGGAAGACACCACTACTTCAGTGATGCCCGGGACTTGCAAATGTCGGTGATGTGATGGCTGGAAGTACGGGAACAAAACGGATGAAAAACCTCGCCCAGAAAGATGCTGCGTATCCTTACCTGTTTCCAGTTGCAGCCAGGCTCAACCATGAGGCAATGAAGGAAATTGGCTGTTTGGACCGCAAAACCACAGCACGTTGGTGTAAGCGCACTGCACTCTGGGAGTTGCAGTTCTACGTGTTGGGTACTGAGCGGCTCCTCCCAATTGGAACACAGGTGTGCAAACAAATCTACTTTAGATGCCAGAAAACTCTTTACTCTGGACCGCAGTGGCAATGAACAAGGAAGTGCATCTGAGGAAAGCCTATGCTGAAACGCGTCATGCCGATCCTTGAAAAATAAAAAACTTTGTCTTGAATCCGGCGTGCCCCCTTGTCTATCTTTTAAGAAGGGAGACTGTCGGTGGAAATATCAGCGCGGAACTACGCCGTGCGAGGGAGGCACCTTCCGAAGTATCCGGTGTGTAAATGGTCCGTTGGGGCTGGCAAGCATCTGGATCGCCCCACATCGCCAATGGCACAGCAACTCTGCTATCAGGGATAGTCCATGACTACATGGGAAGACACCACTACTTCAGTGATGCCCGGGACTTCCAAATGTCGGTGATGTGAAGGCTGGAAGTACGGGAACAAAACGGATGAAAAACCTCGCCCAGAAAGATACTGCGTATCCTTACCTGTTTCCAGTTGCAGCCAGGCTCAACCATGAGGCAATGAAGGAAATTGGGTGTTTGGACCGCAAAACCACAGCACGTTGGTGTAAGCGAACTGCACTCTGGGAGTTGCAGTTCTACGTGTTGGGTACTGAGCGGCTCCTCCCAATTGGAACACAGGTGTGCAAACAAATCTACTTTAGATGCCAGAAAACTCTTTACTTTGGACCGCAGTAGCAGTGGCAATGAACAAGGAAGTGCATCTGAGGAAAGCCTATGCTGAAACGCGTCATGCCGATCCTTGAAAAATAAAGAACTTTGTCTTGAATCCGGTGTGCCCCCTTGTCTATCTTTTAAGAAGGGAGACTGTTGGTGGAATATATATATATATATATATATATATATATATATATATATATATATATATATATATATATATATATATATATATATATATATATATACCAATACCCCTCCACAACGCAGAAGGAAGCAGCCACACAAGGAATCCAGGGAAAAGCTTTAATAGACAGCAGTTAGGGCATAATGCATTTCGGCTGTAGCGCCTTCATCGAATGCTTGCTGCTCACCAAAGTCACAACCACGCCTTCACTTTTGAATGTTCCTGCAGTGCTCTCGTGATAAAGAGCAGGCACCTCCCCCATCCATGTGAGCATCCACCTGCGGCAACTCCCAGGATGCAACATGCCTGGGCTGGTGGTACGTGGAGGGAGCAGAAAATTTCAAACCATGTGACGGTGTCCTGCAGGGCAAGGCGTGTTGTACCAGGCAAAATAAAGTCTTAAAGCTACCCTGGGTCTCCGCATACGTTCAACATTCCAGACAAAGGTCCTGCATGCCAAGAGTTGAATGCAAAGAAACAACATCTGTCGTGAAGTCATATATATATATATATATATTCACAGAAAAAAACACAGGTTTCAGGGGTGTTATAGTTACTTGGACATTTCACTCGTACAAAACCATTGAAATTCCCCCGTTATAGTTAGTTGTACTAACTATAACTCACGCGCCCGCAATCCACTGCTGATGATGTCACATATTACATCATTCATGCCATGGTCAGTGACATCACTGATGACATCACTGATGACATCTCAAATGACATCACTGATGTCATCACTGATGACATCATCCATGTGACAATCTGATACATCTTATCATTCACTACTATAACTTTTTAACACTCATTATAAAATATGAAGTACCATACTTGAAAGCATTGACACACCAATACAAGATTCTAAAAAGCCACTTAGTGATTCCTAGATCTACACACACACCTAAACACTTACCTATAGATTCACTCATACATGCTAACAAAGATCGATACAACACTATTAAATATACTTATATACCTACATCAACTTTACACACCAGCTCACATCCTATCCACTTATGCAGTCATCCTACTCACTTATGCAAACAATAGATCATACTTATATTTACTAAGCTACACACTTACACAAACACCACTTTATTTATTCATATAGATAGTAACACATACTGTGTGGTATAAAATCACTATTACAAGTATACAGTTATCTATACGTCACTCATACAATCACTGAGTCTTATATATATTTATTCATATATAACAACTGTCACATACACTGCCTTTTCTATTTCTACTTTGTTGGACATGTATCATTGACAAATATATTTACTCATCATAACGCCCATAAAAAGATTCACTCACCCAAACAACTGTTTCCACATACAGTCTTAACCTCATATACCTACTAAATCAACTATTTACACATCTTTGGACAGTCACACACCTCCCACCCAACCACACACACATTCATTCACTATCACATACAAATACTCACTTAACTAATTAATAACTAATATACACTTTCACATAGCTAGTAACCAACTTATGTAGTACTTTACACATCAAGAGATAGAGTGATACGGTATTCACAAAATGTAATCACTATCTCATATATTTAGTGAGACACTTTAAATTCGTCACTTAGACAGTCAATCACATTGCTACTACATCCTCCATTCAGACACGTATACATCCACTCAGTATTCAAGGCAGATTGATATATATATGTAATACTTTTTTAAATATCGAAGCAAACCACATTCACTGGATGATGTCATCAGTGATGTCATTTGAGATGTCATCAATGATGTCACTGACCATGTCAAGAATGATGTAATATGTGACATCACCAGCAGTGGATTGCGGGCGCGTGAGTTATAGTTAGTGCAACTAACTATAACGGGGGAATTTCAATGGTTTTGTATGAGTGAAATGTCCAAGTAACTATAACACCCCTGAAACCTATGGTTTTTTCAGTGAATTTCTGAGGTTTTTTAAATGCTAATTCCTAACTATAACATGTCTGAAACCTATGTTTTTTTCAGTGAATTTCTGAGTTTTTTTAAATGCTAATTCCTAACTATAACATGTCTGAAACCTATGTTTTTTTCAGTAAATTTCTGAGGTTTTTTAAATGCTAATTCCTAACTATAACATGTCTGAAACCTATGGTTTTTTCAGTGAATTTTAAAGGTTTTGTAAATGACAATTTTTAAATATATTTATTCTTATATTTATTTTTTGATGCTGATTTACAATTTTTTTTTAAACTATTTATTTTGAGATATTTTATTTTTTAAATTACATTTCATTGTGTGGCCCCCTTCCTTTTACTTTTTTTTGGGCCCTTGGGACCCCATCCCCTAGGGCCTAACCCGCAAATCTAAATGTATTCATTTTTTTTTCTAGGAAGGAGATTCCTATGGAAGGAAATACAAGTTACTTGTAAATATGCTTAGAAATACTTTTCAGGGTCAGTGCTAGGCTAAAAGATTGAGCACTGGTTTCTCTCCTGTTAACAGGTGAGTAAATTGGAATTCGTTCTTCGGATGATTTTAGTTGAATATTTTAAAGTTCCAAAATTCCACACTTGGAAGAATTTCCAAGTGAAACCAGTCAATGTTAGGCTATGAAAGGAAATTCACTTAGCAGGTAAATAGTGTTATCGTTACCTTTTCTTACTCAGTGGTGGATCCTGGATCCAGCACTGCTGCATCTCCTCTAAACAGTTGAAAGAATACAAATTACCAAAGACGCTCGGAAGTCCACATTTCTTTTTTTTTTTTTATGTCGCTAGAATGCACAGATCATACGCACACCCCGCGATTTTACAAAAAAAAATAAAACAAATTGGGGCCCTGGGGGTCCTTGTGGGACTCCCTGAGCAGACCTAGAGGATCAGGGTGTGTCTACCCTCCCCCTTTTCACGTTTTAAACACACATTTCACACGCTTCTTCAGCCTCCCTTCTACCGAGGCATAAAATGGCTGCCAACAGTTTCTACTTTCGAATGTTGACAACCACTTGACAGCCAATTACCATTCAGCGCGTGATCGGAAGGGTGCGCTTATGGTACGATGACAATAAGCGGAGTATCCATATTACATTTTTTTAATGGGAAGTGGGCCGCGTGGCCCCCCTCCCATGGCCAATTCCAGGCACCGGGATCCCCATCCCATAAAAAAAAAAAAAATTATTTTATGGAGGAGGGCTGCATAGCCCCCCTCCTGAAGCCACTTAAGGCCCCGGGGACCCCGTTCCCCGGGGATGGCCTTTAAATTTTTTGTAAATTTATTTTGGCCGTCACCGTTGGGGACCGTGGGAGGGTCTCCAATTCCCCCACGGTCCCGCCGGCTCCTCGCCTCCTGCGGGAGCCGGTGTTCTATTGACATCCAAACTCCATCTGTTTATGTACCCCCTAGGAGTTGCCTTCACTGTGCGCATGCATGTTTGTGGTAGCGCATGCGTGTTAATTTTACGCATGCGCACAATACGTCCCACCGTCTGGCTATGTACCCCTAACGTATTTCATTTTATTTGCGCATGCTCAATTACAACATGCCCACTCACAACTCTCACACCCTTTGACATCAAGCTCAACCAATCATCGTTCTGCAAAGCATTTATAACCTGCCAACCTTCTCAAACTTTTCCTATTCCGCAGTCACAGCCATTGATAGTGTTCGTATCCACGTCTTCGTAGGTGAGTACCTTTTTTAAGAGTAATTAAATTAATTAATCTTAACGATCTTTAAATACCACGTAAATACACATTTTTGTTCGATTTGGCAATGCTGTTTTTAAGCACGCTTTCCTGCTTTTTTATATCGTTAAAGTTGACTTCGTAACTTTTGTTTCTGTGCAAATCACTTAATCCTGCTGCGTTTCTTTAATTTGCCAAGTGCCACGTGGCCGTTCCCGCAGTAGTGTGCTACGTGCTGTTCAAGTTAATGCAATGTAGTTTTTCTCGTGTAAGTAGTGCGTCAAGTGCCCCATGCATTGCAAAAGTAATGTTTTTGACAATAGTGTATTTTAGCATGGTTTCCAGCTCTTGTATGTCAATTAACTTTCCTTGGTGGCTGCTGTTTCTGGGCAAATCACTTAATCCTACCGCCTTTCATTATTTAAGTAGTGCGCCACGTGTTGCTTCCTCCCCATGCACTGCACATGTAATCGATTGGTCAAAGTTGTATTTTAGCACGCTCTCCATGTTTTTTAATAACGTTAAACTTGATTTGCTATCCTTTGTTCTGTGCAAATCACTTAATCCTGCTGCGTTTATTTAATTTGCCAAACACCACGTGGTCGTTCCCGCAGCAGTGTTCTACGTGCTGTTCAAGTTAATGCGATGTCGTTTTTCTTGTGTAAGTAGTGCGGCACGTGCCCCATACATTGCAAAAGTAATGTTTTCGACAATAGTGTATTTTAGCATGGTTTCCAGCTCTTTTATGTCAATTAACTTTCCTTGGTGGCTGCTGTTTCTGGGCAAATCACTTAATCCTACCGCCTTTCATTATTTAAGTAGTGCGTCACGTGTTGCTTCCTCCCCATGCACTGCACATGTAATCGATTGGTCAAAGTTGTATTTTAGCACGCTCTCCATGTTTTTTAATAACGTTAAACTTGATTTTCTATCCTTTGTTCTGTGCAAATCACTTAATCCTGCTGCGTTTATTTAATTTACCAAACGCCACGTGGTCGTTCCCGCAACAGTGTCCTACGTGTTGTTCAAGTTAATGCGATGTAGTTTTTCTCGTGTAAGTAGTGTGTCACGTGCCCCATGCATTGAAAAAGTAATGTTTTAGACAATAGTGTATTTTAGCACGGATTCCAGCTCTTGTATGTCGATTACCTTTCCTTGGTGGCTGCTGTTTCTGGGCAAAGCACTTAATCCTACCGCCTTTCATTATTTAAGTAGTGCGCCACGTGTTGCTTCCTCCCCATGCACTGCACATGTAATCGATTGGTCAATGTTGTATTTTAGCACGCTATCCATGTTTTTTAATAACGTTAAACTTGATTTGCCCCCAGTTCTAGCTCATTTTACAGATGTCTCAACCATGGGACATATTGGTCGCCACAAGCTGTTTATTCCTGCCCTTGCACTATTCCAGGTTGTGGTCAACAACTCGACACACCAGATCCACTGACTGCTCTCCATATGCCGACAGCCGAAAATTGCAATGGACCTAATGGGGTTATCAGGTTTGACTTTAACATTTCATGATAGAAAAGCATTCTGAGATAAGCATTTGTGTATTTCATGTGTTTGCAGACAGATAACTGTGCTGTTGTGATGTTTTAGTACAATTAGTGGGCATTCTGCTATCAACAAAACGAAAAAAAAGCATACTCTCCCGATTTTTTGGGGCCAAATATGTCATTTGAAATTGAACGATGTGTGATTTATAATTTTTCTTGCTTCTATAATTTTTTTTATAAAATGTAAATCTCCATTGTAATTGTGTTATAGACGTTTGTTTCTGAAACCCATATGTTTCTCATTTAAATGCTTGTTACATGTTTTCAGCCTGCACTTGGGATACAAAGTAAAAATGTTGTTTTGAATTTTTTTATTTGAAGACATGTCTTTCAATTTTCCTTGATGTACAGAGAAGGAGAGTTAGTGCTTCTGCCAAATTGCAAGCAAACAACAAGAAAAGGAGGCATTATGAAGCATAAGTTTACTGAACCGTACCGTATTGCCCATATGCAAGAAAAGCTTGTAAAATGAGTCAATAATGCTAGCAAAATGCCGTTACGTACAACTTATAATCTCGACATGTTGAATCAAAGCAAAATATTTTACATAACCATTCGTATGTCTCTAAAAGGTTTTCCTACAGCTATTGAAGCGTCCCGAATATGACCAATGGCAGTTAGTAATAGAATCTAACCAAAGATAAGAGGACAGCTACAATTGTGGTGTGTTTTGCATGCTGGTAATGATACTTCCAAAAACAATAATTTGTTGAAGATACATAACTTTATGCTATTTTATGTTAATAACTGTTTTCGTTACAATAGTTGTAAGTAGAAAAGAGGGCTTTTAGGGATGACACTTATGAACGCCTACCGAGCGCGTCCATAGTGCCCATCGGAAGCATATTGGTATTCGCATATGATTTTGTCTAACCACTACTATGGTCCTAACGAGTTGATTTGAAATCCCTGATGATTGCTTTTCAACGCCAATCCTATTGAGAGCAATTGTTTTTATATACATTAAAATTAATCTTGGACATTTGTACAACATATACATTTTTAAATCTTTTTTCAGTTTGCAGAATGTTACATAAGTCAGCAGTAAATTGCCGAGGTTGAAGAAAGAATATCCTCCTGTTCTAGATCATTACACCTATGTCTAAATGATGGAACATACTAGTTGTGAGAAGCTGAATGAAAATTGCAATGGACCTAACAGAGTCTTCAGATTTGACTTTAACATTTTATGATAGAAAATGTATAATACCCTAGCGGATTACTTGGTACTTTGTTTTGTCTTTGAATTTTTTTTATAAAAAGGCACAGCTTAAAATTTGTGACTGTCCTATATACTCGATTGGCAAACCCCTGAAAACATGTAGAAAATATTGCAAATTAGGTATTACAATTTGTACCATTGCTGTTATGATGCGCTAATGTACTTCTTTTTTACATTTAGAGTATTTCTGTACTGTATGGACCCAAAAAGATTCACAAATTTATAACGGATAACTTTAAGGTAAATACTCTCAATATGACTAGTCGACGAAGTTAAAAAGTAATGGATATAATTACTTGAGGGGTTTTTGGTGGCAGATAATCTCCAATTCACACTTTTACGGATGGGTCTGATTGATACAGGGCGGATCTCTGTATAACTAATAGATGATTAGGTATTAGGATGGCATACAGAGCTCCCAACCTTCTTACTTTTTCTCTTAAAGGGTTCCAAATTGGGGACGAATATTAGGCTGTGCAATAGAGGTTGACGGTGTTGCTCGACTGGTACTTGGACCTTCTCATGAAGCGGGAGGATTCTCTCTCAATCTCCTTAACTCTTCCCTTGCAAAGTTGACAGGATGCTTGATCTGCAAGTGCTTCCGCATACTTGCAGTTCCACACCAGTACTTTTTATTGGGGTCTCCTCTTGAAAGCAGTCTTGCATATGCGGCAAGTAACTTTTTTAAGACTTGTGGAAATTAATTTTAAAACATTCAATATTGTCGTAACGCACCCAGCCAGACAAGAATGAACACTGCAACTGAAGTGCATTACAGAAAAGTAGCAAGCAAGAAATTACATGATTGTGTATTAGGATGGCATATAGAACTCACATATAAAGTGTTTTTCCAGCCTTCTTACTTTTTCTCTTGAAGGCTTGATAAGGTCTTTCCAAGAGAATTTGAAAGGAGAAAGTAGGAGATGAAGAACACAGGTAGGATGTTATATCTCAAAGTGCAAAAATGGATAAAAAGGGTGGACCAAAGTCTGCATGTACCATGGCCAGTGGAAGCGTTTTGAGAGCAGGTACACCCAAGGTCAAGTGAACAGATTTGATTGATAAGGCATAGCAAAGAAGGTGGCAACAACGGGGTAGAAGGTCCATGGGTGGTGGAGGCTGGGTTTGTTACTTTAACTTGTAATGTTTCACCTCATTTAGTCACATCGATCTAATTTTAAACACTAAGTTTCTCTTTTGTTTTGCAGATTGCCTACCGTACTTCTATTTTCCATCCATATCATATGTTGTTTATTATATTGTTTTGTTAAAGTATGGTTCTAGTTATTTATTGCATTGTTATCTTTTAGTTATGTTTCCAGTTATTTATTGTTTTAATAAAAGTTAATTTTAAAAAAGTATATACGTCTTTTTTTTTGTGAGAGTAGTAGTCCACAATAGAAATTATATTTATAATTTGAAGTATAATTCTGAGGCTAACACTTTACCAGATCTTTACCAGAGTCTACTGCTACAACTAACGGTTCCTATGAAAAAGTTTTAAAACTACAACACCATTAGCAACATAGTGTGGTGAACTTCTAACATCTGTGCTAATTTAAGTGCTCCATGAACTGTTACTATGGTAACGGGCAGAAAGTCATTTGGGGGTAGGGTTGAAAGGTACTGACTGTACAGAAACCGATATATTTACCCAAGATCCTCTACATGACAGAAAGGAAAGCAAAGTAAAACAGGACACTGTGTACCAGATTTACAACCCCCTTGCACCACTTTTGCGTCCAACTCCCCCTACAAAATTAGAAGTGTGTGGGCCTCAACGATGCCCCTCAAGCCCCGGGAACCACCATACCCCGGGGATTTGTGTATTACAGGAGGCAGACTGCGTGGCCCTCCGCCTGATGCCCTCGAGGGCCCTGGGTACCGCCACGCCTGACGCCGGCTCCTCCAGTGTCCCGGAGTGCCTACCCCCGGGACACTGCTGTTTGCTTTGACAGGGCGGGACTCTCACCACTCCCGCCCTCCCCTAGCAAACTTAGTTTGCATTTTGAAAGAAAGAGCAGTGAAATATGTTCTCACTTTCAAAATCCAAACCAGATTGCATTTCCACATACAAATTAGCAAATGTTATTCACACATTGTTGCTAAATAAAACAGCAAGTGTGCTTGACTTCTCAATATACCAGCTTATCCTACGTAATGTTATTTTTAATCACGTTCTGATAACCAATAAGAATCATGCTTTGAAAAAACAGAAACAAAACTAGTATTCAATGTAGAATGTTGTCAAACAACCAATCATTTCTTTTCTGTTTTTCAACACTGCATCTTATCCACCATTTTAGAAAAATCTTAGTTTTCAAACTGTCATTTCATTTACAGAGACCATCTGAGTCCATCGAGACCTCATGTCAAGATGCTTAGAGTGTGAATTGTGGGACACAACTATATTTTCTTGAGCCAAAAAGACTATAGAATGGTGTCCATTTACCACAACAATCTGCGTTTCAATATGCTTGGCATCTATAGGAGAGATGCTGTACATTTTACAGATGAAGGGAACAGGGTCTTCCTCATGAAGTTTGGACTCTGCATCGGTACTTACTTGTAGGTACTAAAATCTCTCAATAAAGACAAGGGCTCTTTTTAGAGCCACCCAAGATCCAAACACATAAGCTTGATTCATATCTCAAAAATACATGCTTTGTTTTTTTCGGCGGCGAAATGCGCGGATCCTACGCGCATCCCGCGACTTTTTCAATTGTTTTTTAATTTTTTTTCATTCTTTTTTTGCCCTACGGGTCCTTATGGGACCCCCTGAGCAGGCCTAGGGGGTCAGGGTGTGTCTACCCTGCCCCTGTTCACGTTTTGCACACATATTTCACAGACTTCTTCACCCTCGCTTCTATCGAGGCACAAAATGGCTGTCAACAGTTCCTGGTTTCGAATGTTTACAACCGCTTGACAGCCAATTAGAATTGGCGCGTGATCGGGACGGTGCGCTTATGCTACGATGCCAATCCTCGCACAATCCGCAGATCCCCCGCGCCCATAGATATATAAATGACTTTAACCGTAATTTTCTCAGAAACTACTGAACAGATTGACACCATATAAGCAAAAGGCACAAGTCGTAACTGAAGACTACCTCTCTTCCAAATGTGGAGTAATTCCGTTTAGCCGTTCTGGTTGTAGCCGTGTCTAAAGGTCCTATGAGAAATTGCATGGGGAAAACACGTTTTGAGACCCCCCTTTTTCTCGGCCCCCGCTGGACCAATCACCCCCAGCGGAACTGAGCTGGCCAAAAGTTTGGAAAATTTCAAGAAGATTAATCAATCGGCGCCAAAGTTATTGGCAATAGAATGTTGAGGATTTCCTACGGATAATAGGTCCTAACTATAACTACCTACTGGCGACCGCCAGTAGGTAATATATATATATATATCATTCCTAGGGGCACTTAATAGCCAATAGGGAAGGATGCATTATGTTTAAAAACTTGTAAGAGTGCTTTTAAGTTTTACATGTCCTGCTAATCAAAAATTCACAAATTCTTTTTTCAACACTATAAGACCTACCTTTCCCATAAGATAACATTGTTTTTCATTTTTACATGTAATAAGTGGTAACAAGTAGAAATGTAATGTTTGGGGTCTAAAGAATTGTACTTTAAAATCCTGTTTATTGGTAAAGTCGTTTTTTCTGTCTCTGAAAATACCACTTTTAGAAAGTTGGCATTTTCTTGTCCTAACCATTTGGTGCCTGCAGCCTGTTTCCTGTGTCATATAACAAGATGCAGTTGTTAGTTGGCCTTTGTGTATTTCTCCCCAACAGCCACACAATACAGGGACTGGATGGGTTATCTAAGCAGGATGGAGAGGCGAAGCTTGCACAGCCCTACTTGCTCTTCTAAAACCCTGCCTCAGTTCACACACAAATAACTTCACACTAGCCTATTGTGCCCCCAGACACATTGGGACGTGGCCAGGGAGGCACAAAATTCCAGACAATTTTCTGGGGGGAAAACTCCAGATGTATTTTACATTTCAAAACTGGCATCAGGTATAAAAATAGTACCCTCAACCCCTCTCTTCAGTTCACTTCTGGACCTTTGGAATGAGTCTTAGAGGACTACCCTGCTGCCTGTTGCCTGATGTGTACTTCAGAGGACTACCCTGTTGCACCAAGAGGACTGCCCTGCTGCCTGAAGCCTGCCATGTGCCCTCAGATGACTGCCCTGCAACTGGAGACTTGCTTTCCTGCCTGAACCCAAAACTTCCAGAGTGACTTTAAGTGCTATTTGGATGGCCTCCTGAGCAGAGCCTCAGGGAGAGAAAAGGCTCCAGGCATCTTTAACCCACAACTTGTCAGACCTGTTAAAACCCGGACTGGACAAAGACACGTCATCTGTGCCTTGAAGAATTTAACTAGTTGGCCAAACAAGAAAGATGCAACTCGGAACCACTGTTGGAGTTCAGCGGTTCACGAGCGAAATTCCAAGATGGCCGCCGACTCGTAACACGAGTTTGCGGTCTAGTTGTTGTTAAGATTTCAGGTGAGGCACCTTAGATGAAGCGCGCGAGCCAATACTGCTGCGCACTTCACCTGATGATTCTGAGAGGAAAAGTTGTCCGTTTGTGCTCCTGTCACAGAATTAGTTAGAAGTTGCGTCGTGTTTATTATTTTTAGTAGAGAGGTTCATTTCAAAATTCGGACACTTCCCTAATTATCTGTGAAGCCCGAACAGTGAGGGGTTTGTACTAAGTAACTTCTCACCAAGTTCTCCCGTTGGAGTCTCGACATCGGTGATTCGCAGTTGGAGGTTCGAGGTGATATTCCGCCGTTGTGATGGTCCTGCAAGAATAAAAGAAGAATACAGATAAGTCAATACAGAGAATTAATATAAAGGATAAGACAGTTAACGAGTTGGCAATTAAATTCAGATAAATATATCAAGTAGTCATAGCCAGACCAATTAGTTTCTTCGCTGCAAATATAATAAAAGAGACAAGAAGATACTTACTCTGCATAAATAGAAATGACTTCTTGATATCTGAAAGACAAGAGATAAATTGTTTAATGTTATCGAATAAGATGTCACCTAGTAAAGCTAAATAAGACACCAGAAGGCATTATAAGATCTCTGAGCTCATATAGGAGGTAAGAATAGAAGGAGAGAGAAAAATAGAAAGATAGGAAAATGCTAATCATAGATAACTAAGCACAATATATATTTATATATACCTTACTTACATATCCTGGAGCTAAGAGTAGAAAAGACAAGCAAATAAGAAAAAGAAGAGTAGCACAGCTATTGGTCTGTTAGGTAAGAAAATAGATAATAGAAATTAAGTTGTTAGTAGGGATAGGGAGGTTGTTTAATCTTTCTTCATATTTGCATTAGGACTTCAGCGGTTCGTCAAAACGACAGATGGATTGAAGAAGCAAGAAAGAACCAGAACCAGAGCAGTCTCTTCTTAGTTTGTTATTTTATCCAATTCCCCCTTCCCCCTTTGGGGTCCTAGAGGGTCACGTTTTCATATAACTGACTCTGAGTATCCTGGAGGCGGAGTTGGGAAAAAGACACCAGCCTGTTCCTTTGCAAGCTGTGGCAAGAGAACACTATATCCTTTGACACACCTGGACCCAGCCTGAGTGAGTCCTGATCCTCCAAGTTGTGCCCATCTAGTACTGGATCATTGGGAGTGGCTTCTTAAGGTGTCCATATAATTCAAATCCAAAACTTGGGGCGTTAAAAAAATTCTGCTAAAAAGTGCTCTGAGAACCGTGAGGAGACCGGGACCTTCTTGCCCGCTAATCCGCCCAATGTGTATCGCTGGTTGGCCTGACTTCCCGGGAGGTCCCACAAGGTTCTTCTCCACAGCAGCAAATCCTGTTCAGTGGTCCCTCGGAGCAGGGAGATCAGTCCTTGTGGAGCGCTTGTCAGCTAAACCCTGTGACGTTGTCCCCATGGAGATTCCGACTTCAATAAAAGAGACTTAGGGGCTCATTAGGATGGCGGACGGAAGAGCTACCGCGGCCCTGGAGTAGGCGGAAAAAGCCTTTTCCGTGTCCGCCTGCCGCGGATACTCCGTCCGCCATATCAGGATAGGAAAACGTGTCAAATTTCCGTCCGCGACGGAAAAGCACGCACCGCCGCCGAACTACACACGACCACGTGGCGGACGGAACACATCCGGAGGCCCCGCCGTACGTACTGACGTCTAAGACCGTCCCCCAAATCAAGATGGCGGAAAACACACATAAAACCGCAGCGGAAAAACAACCTGTCTGAACACGGCGGAATCCCCACAGCGAACATAGGTGACATAGCAGAGATACCCACCGCAAGCTGACCACCACCATGGACCTAGCGCTACACGCTTTCCCGATGCTCTTCGCGATCCACCACGTCCTAGTCATGGCCCACTATGGACGACAACGCAGGTAAGGCACAAACCATTGGCTGTCTGGAGGGGAATACCAGCAAGGGACGTGACGTAGGGAGGG
Organism: Lissotriton helveticus; assembly: GCF_964261635.1. Lineage (NCBI taxonomy): Eukaryota > Metazoa > Chordata > Amphibia > Caudata > Salamandridae > Lissotriton > Lissotriton helveticus. Next base: position 1,018,042,237 of record NC_136065.1, on the reverse strand, counting down.
GGAGTGTCATGTTACCGAAACCACTGACGAGAAGCATATACGAATACACATTTGTAGTACGCAAGCAGGAATGACAACGACAGACCACGAGACTTGATAGACTCCCTTTATTGTACAAAATAGGGGTATAATCACAGTGTATGCGTGAGCATGGGCAAAGTGGGCACCAGAGCAGCTACATCATTGGCAGTTAACGAGAGGGCAGAATGCAGTATCAGAGCATCAACAGGGCATTGTGGAGTACAGAGCAGGTACATCATAGGCAGTAAACGAGAGGGCAGAATGCAGTATCGGAGCATCAACAGGGCATTGTGCCCAACAGAGCAGGTACATCATAGGCAGTAAATGAGAGGGCAGAATGCAGTATCGGAGCATCAACAGGGCATTGTGCCCAACAGAGCAGGTACATCATAGGCAGTAAACGAGAGGGCAGAATGCAGTATCAGAGCATCAACAGGGCATTGTGGAGTACAGAGCAGGTACATCATAGGCAGTAAACGAGAGGGCAGAATGCAGTATCAGAACAGCAACAGGGCATTGTGGAGTACAGAGCAGGTACATCATAGGCAGTAAACGAGAGGGCAGAATGCAGTATCAGAGCATCAACAGGGCATTGTGGAGTACAGAGCAGGTACATCATAGGCAGTAAACGAGAGGGCAGAATGCAGTATCGGAGCATCAACAGGGCATTGTGCAGTACAGAGCAGGTCCATCAGAGGCGGCACGTGAGAGGGGCTAAGTGCATCAACAGTCCATTGCACAGAACAGGTCCATCAGAGGCAGCACGTGAGAGGGGCTAAGTGCATCAACAGTCCATTGCACAGAACAGGTCCATCAGAGGCAGCACGTGAGAGGGGCTAAGTGCATCAACAGTCCATTGCACAGAACAGGTCCATCAGAGGCAGCACGTGAGAGGGGCTAAGTGCATCAACAGTCCATTGCACAGAACAGGTCCATCAGAGGCAGCACGTGAGAGGGGCTAAGTGCATCAACAGTCCATTGCACAGAACAGGTCCATCAGAGGCAGCACGTGAGAGGGGCTAAGTGCATCAACAGTCCATTGCACAGAACAGGTCCATCAGAGGCAGCACGTGAGAGGGGCTAAGTGCATCAACAGTCCATTGCACAGAACAGGTCCATCAGAGGCAGCACGTGAGAGGGGCTAAGTGCATCAACAGTCCATTGCACAGAACAGGTCCATCAGAGGCAGCACGTGAGAGGGGCTAAGTGCATCAACAGTCCATTGCACAGAACAGGTTGATAAAAGGCAGCACATGAGAGTGCAGAATGCAGCATCAGAGCATCAACAGGGCATTGTGGAGTACAGAGCAGGTACATCATAGGCAGTAAACGAGAGTGCAGAATGCAGTATCAGAACAGCAACAGGGCATTGTGGAGTACAGAGCAGGTACATCATAGGCAGTAAACGAGAGGGCAGAATGCAGTATCAGAACATCAACACGGCATTGTGGAGTACAGAGCAGGTACATCATAGGCAGTAAACGAGAGGGCAGAATGCAGTATCAGAGCATCAACAGGGCATTGTGCCCAACAGAGCAGGTACATCATAGGCAGTAAACGAGAGGGCAGAATGCAGTATCGGAGCATCAACAGGGCATTGTGCCCAACAGAGCAGGTACATCATAGGCAGTAAACGAGAGGCCAGAATGCAGTATCAGAACAGCAACAGGGCATTGTGGAGTACAGAGCAGGTACATCATAGGCAGTAAACGAGAGGGCAGAATGCAGTATCAGAGCATCAACACGGCATTGTGGAGTACAGAGCAGGTACATCATAGGCAGTAAACGAGAGGGCAGAATGCAGTATCAGAGCATCAACAGGGCATTGTGCCCAACAGAGCAGGTACATCATAGGCAGTAAACGAGAGGGCAGAATGTAGTATCGGAGCATCAACAGGGCATTGTGCCCAACAGAGCAGGTACATCATAGGCAGTAAACGAGAGGCCAGAATGCAGTATCGGAGCATCAACAGGGCATTGTGCAGTACAGAACAGGTACATCAGAGGCTGCACAAGTACGTGTCCCTACCAACCCGTCACAGGAACCACAAGAGTGCCACGCAGTTCTCAATGGACACACCATGTGAAATAACATTTGAGTGAAGTGTTCAGCACCTCACATCACAGAATCAGGGGGACTGCGTGAACTACCTGCCTCGGACACACTGGCAGCACCAGCAACAGGAGTGTGAGACACAGCCACAGCCCGAGTGACACACACATGGGCCACGGACCCAGACACACTGGCAGCACCAGCAACAGGAGTGTGAGACACAGCCACAGCCCGAGTGACACACATATGGGCCACGGACCCAGACACACTGGCAGCACCAGCAACAGGAGTGTGAGACACAGCCACAGCCCGAGTGACACACACATGGGCCACGGACCCAGACACACTGGCAGCACCAGCAACAGGAGTGTGAGACACAGCCACAGCCCGAGTGACACACACATGGGCCACGGACCCAGACACACTGGCAGCACCAGCAACAGGAGTGTGAGACACAGCCACAGATGTAGTCACTGACACGTGAGCCACTGACCCAGACAGACTGCCAGCACCAGAAACAGGAGTGTGCAACACAGCCACAGATCTTCTAACTGACACGTGAGCCATAGACCCAGATACACTGCCAGGACCTGCAACAGGAGAGGGCACAACTGACACTGTGCCACCATCTGATACATGAGAGTCAACTGCACCAGCGCCACTGGGACAACTGAAATGATGAGCCACAGGGCTGTATGGGCCAGGAGGCAGGGTGGGCCTGGGAGCTGGGGATAGCTGACCTAGAGCCAAATCGGGGTTGGCAGGTGTCAATGGTGTGTGTCTGTGTTTCTTAGGGATGTGTGAGTGCACCCTGGACAGGACAGGACTGCCAAGTGGTGGGGACTCCAAAGAATCACCACCCACCATAGGTGGAGCATCTGCAGCCGGGGATCTGGTTTCTGGGGACGTGCTGGAGCCTGCTTGTCGTTTGCTCTGTGCCTGCCGCCTGGACTCGGAATCATGTGTAATGGGGGATGCAACTACAGGGGACACCCTCCTCTGCTTCTGACTGGCCTGGATGGGAGTGGAGGTATGGGGGGACTCCGCCGCGGAGACATCTGTTTGGCGTTCAGTAGAAAACATCAGCCTCAGTGCAGCCAGGGGTGAAGTATGCCTGTCCTTGATTGCGCCATTGTCCATGCTAGATGCCTTGTCCGTAGGATGTGCCTTATCCTTAGGTGGAGTGTTGTCTCTGGATGTAGCCTGTGCCCTGGTCGCCGCCCTGTTCCTGCCAGCAGACTTGTCGTCTGTGGTGCACCTGTCTCCAGTAGACACCTGCTCTCTGTGTGTGTCCCTGCCCTTGGGAGATGGACCTTGCCCTGCTGTGGGCCTGCCCTTGGGAGTCTCCCTGCTCCTAGGAGGTGCCTTTGTCTTGTCACTGTCCTTGGGAGTGTCCCTTTCCTCTGCTGTGGGCCTGCCCTTGGGAGTCTCCCTGCTCTTAGTAGGTGCCTTTGTCTTGTCACTGTCCTTGGGAGTGTCCCTTTCCTCTGCTGTGGGCCTGCCCTTGGGAGTCTCCCTGCTCTTAGTAGGTGCCTTTGTCTTGTCACTGTCCTTGGGAGTGTCCCTTTCCTCTGCTGTGGGCCTGCCCTTGGGAGTCTCCCTGCTCCTAGGAGGTGCCTTTGTCTTGTCACTGTCATTGGGAGTGTCCCTTTCCTCTGCTGTGGGCCTGCCCTTGGGAGTCTCCCTGCTCCTAGGAGGTGCCTTTGTCTTGTCACTGTCCTTGGGAGTGTCCCTTTCCTCTGCTGTGGGCCTGCCCTTGGGAGTCTCCCTGCTCTTAGTAGGTGCCTTTGTCTTGTCACTGTCCTTGGGAGTGTCCCTTTCCTCTGCTGTGGGCCTGCCCTTGGGAGTCTCCCTGCTCTTAGTAGGTGCCTTTGTCTTCTGACTGGCCTTGTCCAAGGTACAGTCCATGGACATGTGAGTATCCCTTGCCTTGGGAGTACCTTTTGTGTTGAATGCCTGTGTAGCTCCTGAAGGCATGTCCCCCAACAACACTTGTGGATCCTGTGTGTGTACTCCAGTGTATCTGACGTCGTCTACGTGAACAGATTTAGCTGATCTAGGGGATGGGGTCTGTGCCCTGCGTGCCCTGACGTGCTGTCTGACGCTGCTTCTAGTGCAATAACCTGTATTTGAGTCCTGCTCAGAATAATCACTACCCCCTGAGACATCCAGTGGTGTAGATGGGGAAACAGAAGTAGCACCCTGTTCATGCGACTGTACTATTGCAGACGACACACTGCTTGCCAATGACTGCACTGTCCTGTGTAGACCTGCAAGATCGCCATGCATCCCTTCCATGAATGCCACCACCTGCCCCAACTTCCTATCATGGTCCTGGAAAGCATTTGTCATATTGGTCTGCCCCACACACAGCTGTCGCAGCAGATCAACGGCCTCAGCACACAGTGCATTTTGGCTCACCGTGGCAGGGGCAGCGGTGCCTGCACCGAACGCCACTCTGCTCCCCCTACTCCTCCGGCCACGAACAGTACATGGTGCAGTTGGCGGAAGTGTGGGCCCTGTGTGCTGTCTTCCGACAGAAGGTGATGAGTGCCCACTCCCAGTCTGTGACAACAGTGCAGGCTCACCAAGAGTGTCCGACGAGGAGGACGATGGTGTCTCCACATGCGAGTCCTCAGGGACGGTCCTGTCCCCCTCTCCGGCGCTGGCCTCCTCTGTGTCAGTCTGCGTGTGTGCGAAGTCTGAGCCGGACTCATTTCCTCGACTACTCTCCACCGTCTGTGGCTGAGTGTCCTCTGTCATAGCTGAAATGCACATAAAAGATGTGTGAGTCATGGGCAGACTGACGTACAGAAGGACCAGGATTGCCAAATTACATAGCTGACAAAGATTTTGTATCCCTCATCCTGCACACGGGCCACCTCTACCAGTCATCCTCACATTTCCTGCCATGGGGCCATGGACCACTAGGGGATGTGCTTCAACACTCAACTACTAAGCTAGTGGCGTGTCAACATGGCGGACCTGGATGTCAAATGAGAACCACCCAATGGGACCAAAATGGCATCACAGACATACATACGCAACACGGAACTCAATACTGTGTCTGTACACCAATACATGCATAGCACTCACAGGTTTCCTACACAGACAGTATGCTCACCGCTAGTTTGCTGTCGATCGGCACTCAGACGTTTGGCCAGTTCAGGATGCGTCACTGCAATGATACGGTGCATGAGAGGGGTCATCGAGCGTCGGGTCAGACGGGGCGTCCTTGGAATCATCCCCAGTGTCACTTCCGCTACATTCTTGCTCAGCCTGGAAATGTCGTCCCAGCGTTTGTGGCAGTGTGTATGTCGTCTGTTGCACACCCCCAATGCCCGTACTTCCCGTGCTATGCTCCTCCACAGGTCCTTGCGAAGGTGCAGCTTGACCTACCATGATGGGAGACAAAAGGGTTTAAGTCAGTGGACAGGTGGCCTGTCACACACATAGGGGCAAGACGTAACTGTCAGCAGCCATGCACAATCAGGAACATATGTCTAGCCCACACTACACAGCTAAGATAGAAATAGGCCTGATTATTTGGCCCCCTCATGCACACCAACATGTCCCACACTGCACTTACCACCCGTCCTGGTGCGCCGTAGAGGCGTCCATAGTTGCGGAGTACACCGTCCACGAGGACATCAAGCTCCGCGGCGGTGAAGGGTCGAGACCGGATCTCTTTGCCTCTCGACATGGCAAGATCACGGAGTATGGCACTAGAGCAGCAGTCGGTGGTCAGCTCAGCAGCAGCAGCAGGTCGAGGCGATGGTCACAGGCAGCAGTCGGTGGTCAGCTCAGCAGCAGCAGCAGATCGAGGTGATGGTCACAGGCAGCAGTCGGTGGTCAGCTCAGCAGCAGCAGCAGGTCGAGGTGAACAGGCAGCACTGGTCCCCAGGGTAGGAAGTGTCATTTTGGCCAACACACATATATAGGGCCCTCAGCACGTGTCAGTGGCATACGTCGCCAGCAATTGGTCAGCCCTGGAAGCGTGATCGTGAATTGGGCCAATGACTGGCCCTGTTGTTGCGGTGCACTGCTTCCGCTACTTGCGATTGGCCATATGCGGCCAGCGTCCCTCTTCCCATTGGCTGCATGTGCAGGGACCGTCACGGGCACACATCGGCAACCGCACGTGCAAGCCTCAGGCACGGATGCTTCAGTTGCAACAATGTTCTATCACTGGCGCCTCTATGGCGGTGCACGTACTCAGCGGGGGAGGTGCAGGCCTATACACCCTGTAGATGTACTCAATGGACATGCCAGTTCATGACCCCCCTTACAGTCACCTTGCATCATCCACCGTACACCGGCCGGAGCGGCCGGGCCTAGGACGGCCGTGCCCGGCCATGTCCACAACCGCCGTGCCCGGCCATGAACACAACCGCCGTGCCCGGCCATGTACACAACCGCCGTGCCCGGCCATGTACACAACCGCCGTGCCCAGCCATGTCCACAACCGCCGTGCCCGGCCATGAACACAACCGCCGTGCCCGGCCATGTACACAACCGCTGTGCCCGGCCATGTCCACAACCGCCGTGCCCGGCCATGTACACAACCGCCGTGCCCGGCCATGTCCACAACCGCCGTGGCCGGCCATGTACACAACCGCCGGGCCTGGCACGGCGGTTGTGTACATGGCCGGGCACGGCGGTTGTGTTCATGGCCGGGCACGGCGGTTACATCTCTCTCCCACACAGTTACATCTCTCTCCCACACAGGAGGGCTCCAAATGTGCATCGGCCATACACTGTGCTGGAGGATATGGTTGACGAGGAGGTGATTTGGAAATTCCGGCTGGATCGACGTCGGTTGCTGGAGCTTGTGGCTCAATTGTCTCCTCATCTGCAGCCACGTAGGACGTATCCTGGGTCGATTACACCCACTGCAAAGGTCATGGCGGTACTACATTTCTTTGCTACTGGCACATTTCAGTACACAGTTGGACATGCCGGGGGGATGTCACAGGCCATGTTCAGCACGGTTCTTCGGGATGTCTTAACAGCTATGATGCTGTACAAGAATGACTACATACATTTCCCACGGCCGGAAGAGTTGGCAGCTGTCAAAGCTGACTTCTATGCACTGGGCCACATACCTCACGTTGTGGGCTCAATTGATGGCACACACATCGCTATCATTCCACCACGGGCACGGGAACAAGTGTTCAGGAATCGCAAACACTTCCATTTGCTGAACGTGCAGGTGGTGTGCCTGGCAAACAACATCATCTCCTATGTGTGTGCAAGATTTCCTGGCTCCGCACATGACGCCCACATCATGCGGAGCAGCATTGTCCCACGACCCATGGCAAATCTGCGACCCGGTCAAGCGTGGCTTGTTGGTGAGTGTGCAGTGGGGACTCTTGTGATCTCTGTGTTGCATGGGGTACCCACCATATCTTGTTGTGATGTTTGTGTCTGTCATCCCCCTACATAGGCGACTCGGCGTACCCAAACCGGCCCTGGCTCCTCAGTCCCCTACGTAATCCTAGAACAGCGGGTGAAATGCGGTACAATGAAGCACATGGAAGGACACGGAGAGTCATCGAACTTACCTTTGGACTGCTAAAGTCTAGGTTTAGGTGCCTCGATAAGACCGGAGGGGCCCTGCCTTACTCACCAGGAAAAGTATGCAGGATCGTGATTGCCTGCTGCATGCTCCACAACCTGGCAGTACGCAATGACATTGAACTGCTGTTGGACCCTGAAGACGAAGAAGTTCCTCGGTCTCCCATCCCACCCATGTCGACTGATGAGGATAGTGGTGAGGAGGAAGGTGTGGACCAGAGGCGCCAGCTCATAGATCGCTACTTCCCTTGAATGTGAGTAACTACCTCTAGTGGCGGTTGACAATGCCTCATGTATGTTTGCTGGTGTTGTGTGGATGTGGGGTTCATCAGCTGGGTGTTGTTTGTGATGGTTGCATATGTGTGTCTTCATGTCTTTGGACATACAAGTCTCCATGATGTGTGTGCTCTCATCCCATGCTTTTGTGATGGTTGTCGTTTGTGTAATGTTGCTGTGCATTGTGTTGTGATGTGTGTGAATCTGTTTCCTGACGTGTGTTTGCTGTCTCTGATTTTCTCTAGGTCACTCCCGCAGCGCCATGATCATGTACGACTATGATCCCTGAACCTGTTTACGTCTGTTTCTGAAGGCAATCATGTGAATAAACATGGAGGCAAAACATCATTGTGTGAGTAAGTGCAATTTATTTACAGGTTGTGCTTCTGTGCTGGTGAATATTTACAAGTAAGTGGGGTGGAGGGAGTTGGAGTTGAAGGTAATGGCAGATGAAATGTCCGTGCTGACACCACATTGGGGGATGTCAGGGTAGTCCAGCAGACCAGTGGGAATGATTGTCTGTGGGACAGGATACTTAGCTGGGTGAATGTCTGGCACAGGCAGTGACATTGTCATGGTCGTCCCCTCTTGGAGCGTGTGGATGGCGCTCCAACACTGCTCTCAGCCACTTCCTGCCTCGGCCGGCCCCTCCGTCTCTGAGGTGGAACAGAGTCAGCCAGGGGCACAGGTGGTGGTGGCGGCGGTGGAGGCGGAGGTGACGGTGGCGGCGGAGGTGGCGGTGGAGGCGGAGGTGACGGTGGCGGTGGCGCTACGACACTAGGTGGAGGGGGGGGGGTTGTTCCGGCCAACCCATTCCCTCCACATCGTTGCCTGCTGGCCCATGATCTGCAACATCTGGCCAAGGATGCCAGAGATTTCGCGCTGGATGTTGGTGTTGTCCACTGAGTCCTGGTGTGCACGATCAGCGTTTGCCTGGGACCGGTCGTATGACGCCTGGCACCTGGCAAGGGCTTGTAGGGACTGTGCCACTGGATGGGGTAGCTGTCCTTCCTCTGCACGGCGGTGTGTGGCTCGCCTGATTGGCTGATGTCCCGTTGCCTGTGTTTGTGGCCCACTCACCCTGCTTGTGTGTGAGGGCGATGGACCAGCGTCGTGCGCTGGGTTATGCTGGGTGGCACCGGCAGGAGTCGTGGTGCTGGTGGTACTGGTGGTACTGGTGGTACTGGTGGTGGTGGGGACTGTGCAGATCACAGAGACAGGTGTCGCTGGAGTCACACATGCGACGTTGGTCGGTCCCGGGAGTCCCTGTGAGCCAGATGGCCCTGGCTGCGTGCTTGGTCCCGCTCCATCCTCCGCACCGGAGCTGCCTGTGTCCTCGTCACCAGAGAGTCCTGTAGGTGTGGGAGGCGAGGCTGGCGGCCGGGTACTGGTTTCCCCAGTCAGTTGACGATCACCTGAGGGACAAGATAGAGCTGGTCAGTAATGTGGACATTACATGGTTATATAGATTTGTAGACATTTCTGTTTCCTGTCGCACACACCCCACCCTCCACCACCACCACCCTCCCCGAGAACATGGGGGCCTGTTGGGCGTTGTAGTTTGGGCCTCTCACACACCCCACCCTCCACCACCACCACCCTCCCCGTGAACATGGGGGCCTGTTGGGAGTTGTAGTTTGGGCCTCTCACACACCCCACCCTCCACCACCACCACCCTCCCCGAGAACATGGGGGCCTGTTGGGAGTTGTAGTTTGGGCCTCTCACATACCCCACCCTCCACCACCACCACCCTCCCCGTGAACATGGGGGCCTGTTGGGAGTTGTAGTTTGGGCCTCTCACACACCACACCCTCCACCACCACCACCCTCCCCGAGAACATGGGGGCCTGTTGGGAGTTGTAGTTTGGGCCTCTCACACACCCCACCCTCCACCACCACCACCCTCCCCGAGAACATGGGGGCCTGTTGGGAGTTGTAGTTTGGGCCTCTCACACACCCCACCCTCCACCACCACCACCCTCCCCGAGAACATGGGGGCCTGTTGGGAGTTGTAGTTTGGGCCTCTCACACACCCCACCCTCCACCACCACCACCCTCCCCGTGAACATGGGGGCCTGTTGGGAGCCATGGACATGTTAGTGAGTTGGTGTCCAACGTGCATGGGTTGGGGCGTAGGAGATGTTTCTTCTCAGTTGTGTGAGCCTGACCATGTCGTGCTGATCGTGGTGCTTGGTTTGTACTCACCGGCCTCTTCTCCTTCGTCAAGTCCGTCTAGGCTCTCTGGGTGTAGTATCACCAGCACCTTCTCCTCCCAATCGGTGTAGGGTATGGGCTCCGGGGGTGTGCCACCGCCAGTATGATTGGCTCTAGCAAAGTTTTTAGCTCGGATGCCCTTCACCCTGGTCTTCAGGTCATGCCACCGCCTCTGAATGTCATGCTTCGTCCTCGGCACAGTCCCCGACGCATTCACCCGAGTGACGATCCTGTCCCACATGTGGTTCTTTTGCGCCACGGACGTCTGCTGGACTTGGGCCCCGAAGATGTGGGGCTCAACACGGATTATTTCATCTACCATTACCCTCAACTCTGTCTCCGTGAATTTAGTTTTTTTTTTGGGTGCCATGGTGTGTGGTGCTCAGTGTGTGAGTTGAGTGAGTTGGGGGGTGCAGGTGTGTGGTGTGTGATGTGTAGGATTTGTGTGGTGGGTGTTTGTGTGGTGGGTGTGGTAGGGTGGTGGGTGGGTGTCTTCTATGTGAGTTTGCAGTATCTCGAATAGGGCCTCTTGCTGGCAGCAATGCTGTGATGCAAAGGATTGTGGTAGTGTGTGGGTGTCATTTTATACTCGTGTCTCAATGGTTGTTGGCAGTCAGGTGGTAGGTGGGCGTGTTGACTAGTGTGCATTATTGGATAATTGGGACGTGTCATGGTGGCTTGTGCTTGGTGTTGGTGTGTGGGGGGGGGGCGTTGTCAATGTTCGTATGTTTGCTTTGGACTTGCGGTACACTTTCAACATTTGTTTGCCGCTAGGGATGTTGTGCGTGTTGGCCTTCCGCAGTGATGCTGTGGTTATCGTAGCATTCTTTCCGCCGCGGACGTGGATGGCTGTGAGTTCCGTGGTACGGGCGGATTTATCCTAATTGCGGCCACGGAGTATTCACAGGTATGGCGGTACATGTGTTATTTTCCGCGGTAATTTCCGTCCGCGGCAGTGGTTGTTCATTGGACTCCGTCCGCCGCGGACGGAGTTGGATGTGTTCCGTCCACCGCGGACGGTGTTGGTTATGATACGTCCGCCGCGGTCGGAGTTTCGTGACATGATTATCCTAATCCCAACCGCGGAATCTCCGCGGCGCAGCCGGGAGTAAAATTTCCCCCACCATGGCGGACAGTACCCATTTCCGTCCGCCATCCTAATCGACCCCTTAGTCCAAACGTAGAAATCTTCACTGTGAATCCATCCAGCAGCTTCCCAACGATGATGCCTCCTCATCGGAAACTGACGGCTGACTTGCCCCGCTGAACTTTACCTTCTGAGATATTTTTCTTGAATTTTCTTTTAAGCCCAACAGTAAGCAGAGACCTGGCATAATCCACTTTGTGTATCTGAACTGCACTCCATTACGTTCAGCCATAACTTTCAACTTTGCCCTACTCTTGTGTGACTAGATACACACAGTTAGCACATTAATGTTTTGGGTGCTATTTCACACTTTAAACTCTAAAAAATCATAACTCTGGTTCTTTTAATTGGATGTTTGTGTCACACCTAGGCGATAGGCTGAGATCGGGAGGAATGTAAGGGGGACTACATATCCCAGAAAACCTGTATGGCAGTCCTTCCTCTCTTTCATCTCCACTGCTATCTAATCACTTCCCTTCCCCTTTCACCTTGCTTGTCACTTGTGATTCTAGCCATGTTCAGAGGGCTCACGTTGGCGTTTTTCTTCGTGTTACCTGTTTTTTCCCCAATCTCCGAATCTTCAGAGATATCCTCCCTACGAACTGCATTGGCTTGTTTTTTTTATTAATATGATTCCTTCGAGTCGCGCCGCTGCACAGCTTTGTTCCTTGCCTCGCTATGGATAAGCGAGAGACCTGATAATACCAACTCGCCAGTAAACATTTCTCTTGGCACGCGGTGACGTACAGTAGCAGAGAGACCGCGGAACAACGCGTTTGTATTTTTATGCGCTGTTCGTTGTTGGTGCAGTATTGATCCCAGATGCTGTGTGGCAGTCTAACACAGCGTACTAGTCGGAAGAGATCCGGTTAGTGCTGAGTACATTTTCTTCAGTCTCTGTCAAGTTCTACGTTATTACCTGGAGCAGGAGTTTTGTTAGTATCAGGCGTGGCCAGAGACGATGCGCTTTATTGAAGTTTCATGCTGAACTAATGTACCGTTTCTTGGAAATATCCTCGACATTGTGAATTGAGCTAAGTACATTTCCTTTATTCCTCTCTAAGGATTTCTGACCATAGGAGGAAAAGTGGATTGAGAGCTGTATCTCAATTAGTGACAAATGCAAAGACATTGCACCTTGTTTATTTTCATTCTTTTGTTTTTCCTTTTTGAGCCTTTTTTCTTGGAGTGATAGTGGTTGCTTATTCATGTAAGTGTATGAAATACTGTTTGATATCGTATGTCTATCTAGGGGAGGGCAGGACATACTCACCTTGTTCTTGTGTTTCTGCTACAGAAAACCTGGGGCGAGCAAGGAGGTGAAGTCACTCCATTCCACTGCACGCCACTAGATGTTTTATGCTGCAACATCTTTATTGTTTCCTTTGTCCCTTTTTACCCTTTCCCCAGATATGGTATAGTCTGTGGAGTGTTAACTTAAACCCGCAGGTAGTGCCATAGAAAGGGATAAGGTATCTTAGCATCGCTCCTGCTGTATCCGGTATAAGGTTAGTGAACCTTTATTAGTTGTGACAGTTTGTTGTTTTGATGTCAAATACTTTATTAACCCTTTCAGTGCTCATGACGGAATGGTGCCTATTTTTAGTTTTTGTTGCAATGACGATCGCGCGCATTGAAACAAAAATGAAACTGAAACTTAGTTTCAGTGTTTCAGTGCTCGTGGGGCTATCTCAGTCCCCCGAGCACCGAAACACTTGCGAGAGGTATTGGTGGAAAGGGGAGAATTTCCCCTTTCCAATGGTACCCTTCCCTAGTGCATCCCTGCTTGGGCATCACCCCAGGAGGGCGATCCCCAAGCAGGGATCCACCCACTAGCACCAGGGAGGGGGGAGCGGCCCCTTGGGCAAGGGCCTTTGCTCCCCCCATGTTTTTGGGCCAAATTTAGTCTTTCTGCCCCCCCCTGGGGAGCAGAAGGGGCAGTAGCCCCCAATCGCCCCCCCGGGGGGCAGGAAGCCCACTAGAGGTGAGGGATTTTTTTTACTGCAAAATAGGGGTGGGGGCTGCCCAATATGGGCACGCCAAAGCCCCCACACCCCCCCTGCACAATTAGAGTCCTTCTGCCCCCCAGGAGCATATGGGGGCATTAGCCCCCAATCTGCCCCCCGGGGGGCAAAAAGCCCACTAGAAGCCAGGGATTTTTTTGGGCAAATTTAAATTAGGGTGGGGGCATTGGCATGCCCGTTTTGGGCAGCCCCCACTCTAATTAAAATTTGCCCCAAAAAATCCCTGGCGTCTAGTAGGCTTTCTGCCCCCTCAGGGGCAGATGGGGGAATTAACCCCTAATCTGCCCCCTGGGGGGGGCAAAAAGGCCACTAAACACCAAGGATTTTTTTGGGACAAATTTTAATTAGGGTGTGGGCTGCCCAAAACGGGCATGCCCATGTCCCTACCCCCTCCCCCTGCAGAAATTACAGCCTTACGCTGGTTACAGCATTAGGGGTGGGGGGAACGCTGGGTGGGAGGACATTTCTGGATCCACGTAGAGTCCAGAACTTTCCCACACAGATATTTGAGAAAAAAGTGATTTTTTTTCAGCTACATTTGAGGTTTGCAGGGGATTCTGGGTAGGAAAATGTTAGGGGACCCACGCAAGCCATACCTCGCTGGCATCCCCTGGGTGTCTAGTTTTCAGAAATGTGTGGTTTTGGTAGGTTTCCCTAGATGGCCGCTGAGCCCGGGGCCAAAAAGTCATAGGACATCCCTTGCAAAACCAGGTTGTTTTGTGATAGGTAACTTTGATGTCGCCTCAATACGTTTTGGGCCCTTGCCTGTCACGGGTCCTTGACCCACCCATGCAAGTGAGGTACAATTTTTCTTGTAAGACTTTGGGGAACCCGGGGAAGGTGGAACATTGTGGATCCACAGAGATTGAAGAACTTTCCACCACAGAAATGTGAGGAAATGTGTTTTTTGGACAATTCTTTAGGTTTGCAAGGGTTTCTGGATAACAGAACCTGGTGAGAGGCAGTCAAGTCACCCCCTCCTGGATTTTCCTGGCTGTCTAGTTTTCAAAAATGTATATGTTTTGCTAGGTTTCCCTAGGTGCCGGCAGAGCTAGGGTTAAAAAACTACAGCTAGGCACTTTGCAAAGAAAGGGTAATTTTTCATTGTGAAAATGTGGTGTGTTCATGTTGCGTTGTGAGCCGTTTCCTGTCGTTGGCACTAAGCCTACCCACACAAGTGAGGTACCATTTTTATCGAGAGATTTAGGGTAATTTGGATTTGTGAAGCAACTGTTGTTACCTATTGACTTTCAATGCATTTCTACCTTCCAAATGAATGACAATGTGTAAAAAAAAAAGTAATTTTGAAAAATGATCGATATTTCTCATGCTAGTATGAGTATTTCCAATTTCGGAAATTTGCAAATACCTACTGTTTCTAAACTTTCTATTTTGTTCCCATTTCAGAAATACATAGGTGTCTTTCATACCGATTTTTCCATGTACACATTTCCTATAATAATTGCTATAAGTCGCTGCTCAGTTTTTGGCTCTGGGTTCGTCGCGTTCTTGGTGAACCTACAAGTCCTATATATCCCTACAACCAGAAAGATCCAGCAAACGTAACGGTATGTTGCTTTCAAACAGTTGTCATAATTAGAATAAGTTACATGTGAAAACGTTGACACAAAAGGCTGTTTTGTTCAACAAATTTTCCATTTTTCCTATATTTTACTGTTAGTATCTATAAAGAAACCTTGAAGGATCTACACAAATGACCCCTTGCTAAATTCAGAATTGTGTCTACTTTTCCAAAATGTATAGCTTTTCTGGATCCATTATTGCTTTTATACCCATTTCTACCATTAACTGGAAGAGGTTGAAAGCACAAAAAATAGCAAAAATAGGAAATATCCCAGAAAAATGCCCAAACTGTGTAAAAAAAATGTGGTTTTCTGACAAAAGTCTGCTTGTCCCTGAAAGAGGGGAAGATGGTGATTTCAGCACCACAACCCCTTTTTTTATACCATTTGCAGGGAAAAAATCCGGACGCTTTCATCTGTAATCCTTTTATCGCATTTTTCCCCCAAAAACTAAATTTAGGTGTATTTTGGCTAATTTCAGACTAATGCAATAATATGGAAGGGCAAAGAAGAGAGCATAATGTGTTTTATTAAATGGATAAACACCAAGGTTCGATATCTTATACTCACAAACACTATGAGAAGGACAGACTGACATTCCTTGGGACTTTGTCCACTGGGGCCTTGAACAAACCAACAGATTATAATATTCTTTCAAGGGTTGTTAGCCAACACCCCAGGGCTATGTAAAAATATACCACTTGGCCAATACCTCGAAATGATGAGAAATTGAGCTGAGATTAAATGATTTGATCAACAGGCAGAGGTTTATACAGACATGTTGTTAGAAATAAACTACCCAAAAAGCATCTTGTGAAAGACATAGAAACTGACAGGAATACATTATCAAGGAATGGAGTTACACACTGCTTCTGGCAAGAGTATCAAAATTTCCCCCAATAAATACTGGTAATTGTAGTCAAACTGTATTTAACTCATGTAGAAAGTGGTCACTTGCATGTATATGCGGAGCTCAGTGTGTGGTGAACCTTGACCCTAGTTTTGTACTATCAGTATTCTTAAGAAACGCACTCTATGCCGGCATCAACAAGTCCCTACTCCGCAAACTCCAGACAATATAGAACACTGCCGCCAGACGCGTCCTCGTCATCCCCCGACACGAACACATCAGCCAACGCTTAAGAAGTCTCCACTGGCTCCCCGTGGAGAAGAGTCATGGTGAAAATCCTCACTCACGCCTACAAATGCCTCCACAACAACTGACCCAAATACCTCAACGACAGAATCAACTTCCACGTACCCAAAAGAAACCTCCTATCTTCCAACCTCGCACTGGCCGAAACCCCGTGCATCCACAGAGCCAGAGCAGGCCTAAGACCCTTCTCTCACATTGCAGCCAAGACCTGGAACGAGCTACCGGCATACATCAGACGCGCCCCCTCTCTGAACACCTTCAGGAAGACCTTCAAGACCTGGCTCTTCGGCTAAACAGATCTGCAGACCGCCCCATCAGCGCCTTGAGACCCTCACGGGTGAGTAGCGCACTTAAAATTCCCTGATTGATTGATTGATTAAGAAGGTGCAGGGGCATGTTTTGTTGCTGTATTATCTCTGGATTAATGCCAGCACAGCTCCCTGTGCTAACCCTGTGATCCAGAAAACAAATAAACAGGTCCCTTAATGAGCAGGAGCCTGCTGCACATCATTTATCAAGGGGTGAGGTTTCATAGTGGTTCTCCTAAGTATCTTAGTACACCCCAATGCATGCTGGTACACATAGTCACAAATTATCCTTAAATCACTGTGGAAAGGGATCGCTTGCATGTTTTAGTGCAGCCCAGAACTTGATAAATCTAGGCACAAGTTTCAAATATTCAGTATACTTCAGAAGGGTAAGTCTCGGAGGGGATTGTGGGACAGGCCTTGCTGCTTTATTATGTTTGGATTTGTGCCAGCATAGCTACAATGTGCTAACCCCGGCTCTGGGATCCAAAATAACAACTCCCTTAATGAGTGGGAGCCTGTTGCAAACAATGAATGAATGGCCATACTTGTAAAGCGCTCAGCTGCTCAGAGAGTTTCACAGTATAGGGACACTAGAGTTATTGGCTAAATTGATGGGTTTTTAACGATTTTCGAAAGGAAGTCTAATTAGACATATTTCTCGGTTGAAATGGAAGATGATTCCCAATTGTAGCAGCATGGACAGAGAAGGAGGATCCTCCTCGTCTCAGCCTTTTAAGATGAGAGACCACTATCAGCCGTGCATCCATGAGCGCGAAGCCCTGGCAGGACAGTATTGTCGTATTCCAGTACTGAAATACTGTGGTTCCTTTCTGTGAAAGGCCAGGTAAGCTAATATTAAAGCATTGAATACAATTCTCTTGCCAACCAGAAGCCAGTAAACCTGTCTTAGGTACCTGGACATGGAGGTCCGCCTAGTGATTTTAAATAAGAGACAGGCTGCGGTATTTTGCACTACTTTGCAAACATTGTAGTCTGGTAGACGCAGACACACAACATTGGAATAATCCAATCTAGATAAAATCAGCACTTGGGCAACTATTTTCCGTACTTTTTCAGTGCTTTTATTATCCGAAAACACATCTTCATCAAAGAAGAAACCTAGGCCTTAAATAAAATATGGGGATACCAAAGGGGATGATGGACGGAGTGTTTGAACAAATCAAACACTCACCCCCAGTCAACTGATCTGGGTTTAATCCATCATCATTCTTTAGCTCACTCCACCACCCCAGTTCAGACATGGCTATATGCAAATCTGTCTGACCCTGTGCCTCATGGGAACAGTCCAGCCCGCACTGCCAAGCCATGTCTTCCCTGGACCGGAAACAAGCATCCTGGGACCGGTTTCAGATTCATAATCCTCATCAGCCAGGCTATCTTGAATCCAGTGGTAGCGTGAGCAAGGGACCCACATCTGGGCATACCCTGCCAACTCAGGGCGAACAAAGCGATACCAAAGGGGATGATGGACGGAGCGTTTGAGCAAATCAAACACTCACCCCCAGTCAACGGATCTGGGTTTAATCCATCATCATTCTTTAGCTCACTCCACCACCCCAGTTCAGACATGGCTATATGCAAATCTGTCTGACCCTGTGCCTCATGGGAACAGTCCAGCCCGCACTGCCAAGCCATGTCTTCACTGGACCGGAAACAAGCACACTGGGACCGGTTTTGGATTCATAATCCTCATCAGCCAGGCTATCTTGAATCCAGTGGTAGAGTGAGCAAGGGACCCACGTCTGGGCATACCCTGCCAACTCAGGGCGAACAAAGCGATACCAAAGGGGATGATGGACGGAGTGTTTGAGCAAATCTAACACTCACCCCCAGTCAACTGATCTGGGTTTAATCCATCATCATTCTTTAGCTCACTCCACCACCCCAGTTCAGACATGACCATATGCAAATCAGTGTGACCCTGTGCCTCATGGGAACAGTCCAGCCCGAACTGCCAAGCCATGTCTTCCCTGGACCGGAAACAAGCATCCTGGGACAGGTTCCGGATTCATAATCCTCATCAGCCAGACTAACTTGAATCCAGTGGTAGAGTGAGCAAGGGACCCACGTTTGAGCATAGCCTGCCATTTCAGGGCGAACAAAGCGATACCAAAGGGGATGATGGACGGAGTGTTTGAGCAAATCAAGCACTCACCCCCAGTCAACTGATCTGGGTTTAATCCATCATCATTCTTTAGCTCACTCCACCACCCCAGTTCATACATGGCCATATGCAAATCAGTCTGACCCTGTGCCTCATGGGAACAGTCCAGCCCGAACTGCCAAGCCATGTCTTCCCTGGACCGGAAAGAAGCCTCCTGGGACCGGTTTCGGATTCATAATCCTCGTCAGCCAGGCTAACTTGAATCCAGTGGTAGAGTGAGCAAGGGACCCATGTCTGGGCATACCCTGCCAACTCAGGGCGAACAAAGCGATGTTTGAACTGGGGTGGTGGAGTGAGCTAAAGAATGATGATTGATTAAACCCAGATCAGTTGACTGGAGGTGAGTGTTTGATTTGCTCAAACGCTCCGTCCATCATCCCCTTTGGTATCGCTTTTTAAATAAAATATGACCATCAAATAGCACCCCTAAATTCTTTATCAGCTCCGTGGGAGAAGGGGGAGCGGACAGTCCCTCGGCCAGCATCTGCCAGGATCAACTTTCAGAACTTCCAATTGCTTATTAAACTGATGATTCTACACAGCGTCTGCACACAGTTATTCCATCATTACCTTTGCTTAGATTGGCTCTATGTAAGAAACCACTATAACTAAAACATGCACCACGGATAGAAGGAACAAATAAGTTATCTCCAGTTTGTTCTAACCCAGGGCCGGCTTTAGCGCTGGTGGCACCCGGTGCAACAATAATGACCTCCTCCTCTGGTTCCCTCCACGGTGCCACTCATCTGACGATAGCCCCTCTCTCACATACATTTAACTTGTTTTAAAGCACTGGTAAAGTCTGGCTTTACTTATAAAAATGTATAGCTACCCAAACAACCCCTTTTTAGGACATCAGGAATAGATCATGAAAGACTGGGGCAACAAACATAATGTCATAACCATTTTATGCACTTTGCATGCAGGTCTTTAATCACAGTTTGTAACAGTCACTGTTCTATATTAGGGTTATATCTGATGAACTGCACTAGCAAAAGGTTCTCTCACAAAATACAGATCTGTGACATGCACTGTATGTTCTCTGCAGCAGGCATATTAACACTATGTGCTACTTTATGCCACTAGCAAAACTCGATATCACTCTCTAGCAGGAACATTAATCACAAGAGTTATCTTGGCATTTTTATTGCTGCTGGAAAGCTGGACACACAAGGAATTCTACTGCAGGTGTTCTTAATTGTAAGTTATTGCTAAGCAAAACGCCCCCCACCCTGAGGTCAGCGCCCCCTCCACAGGTCAGCACCCAATGCAGTGGCACCAGTCACACTGCCCTAAACCTGACCCTGCTCTAACTAACCTGTCCTTTGTTCGATATATCTTACGTTGCCCATTTTCCAACAGCATTAAAAGCTTGGCACGTTATGCATTTCATAAGCGCTGAAGATAGCCCTTTTCTGGGAAAGGTCATATTCAGTCAGGGTCTCTACAGCTTCTGGTGAATTCAATTTAATCTGAGGTGGCCGGGGAATGCTGGATGGCTAATTAAATAGAGTTCATTTTAGAAGTAAACCTCCTCAGACCGTGATATTTTATTAACACGTCCGTCGTTGACTGCATTTGAAAAGTTGACGTCAGGAAAGTATTTTCGGTTTCTTTGGAAAGTGTACAAATGCAACGCTGGACTTGGCAGGTAACGCGGATTCCCGTCCTTTGAAGGGTGCGCGAGAAGGGACAGATGCTCACGTGTCCCCTGGGCCTCGGCCCACAACCAATGGCGAAGGAGAAGAAAGGTGATGACGCAGATACTAACGGTCAGTTATTGAAACCTGACTTCCGCTGAAGCCGAGGAATAGTTGGAAGTATGGCGGCTGGCTTATGTTCTGCAAGCTGTGAGGCTGCAGACATGAAGCATGAAGCACACGGGCCGGGGGTGGAGACGAGCCAAAGAAAAGCAGACCGCTGCCTAGGACTATCATCTGGATGGTGTGTGTGGTCATTTTACTGGATTGTAAACTGGAAGCAGATGAAAGCCGTTTTTTTTAATTTTTGTGGAGCTTCAAATGAGATGGTATACCGCGAAATGCAATAATCAGCCCACGAACAGCCTTGCGTTTCAGACAAAACAGAGAAATATATTTCACTCACGAGCAAGTCGCTTCTTGCCTGCCGCAAGTTATGAGTTGGCCTCAACCTCTCATAAAAAGGCAATTCAAAACCGTGCACTGGCAGAATGAGAACCAAGTAGGCGCTATATAAATGCAATTTTAATTAGGAGAGATGCATGAATATTTTAGCGCCATACTAAAGATATTTTTTGCGGGAAAGGATTATACGAAAACCCCAGAAACACAAATCTTGAACAATTAAGTAGCGTGTACAACAACCCGGAATTGTTCATAACCTAAAAAAACACTCACGGGCAAAATATTGGGATAGAAGAAAACATGATCCATCTGATACAATGGCAAAGCAAATGTTACTTGAGAAATCAATGGGAGAGCGAGGGTATAAGGGGCGCGTCCTGTTCCCCAGGTGCGTTCTATGTTTAAACAATGTGGACGGGTGGCGGGCCCACTATGTGTGTATTATTATTTAAGTCACTGTTTGTGGCCTGAGTTAGGACCCATTAGGTGCTATTAAAAGACCCCTCACACACCAAGCTAGTTGGTGTCATGCTTCATCATTGGGGTCCCAACCAGGCGGTCGAGTGCCACCCGGTTGTGCCACGACGCCTGATTACACCGGAGCTGGTGTGGCTGCAGAGATGTGATGTGATGTGATATAATACAGTTAAAAATACCTCTGGGAATCCTTACCTTTGTATTTTAATGTTGACAGCCCAGGGTATCGTTTAAAATATGTGTGGTGCAACTACTAAAGGAGTAATTTACCTATGAGTTGACTTATGTGTGGCGGTCTACATGTTTCAGCCCCTACTGTGTGATTAACGGGGCTTTCTTCAGGACCAGGACGGTGAAAAGTGAGTGGCGAAAGGTGAAAGTACCCACGTGAAAAACCAGTGTTATCCCTACACACTCGCTAAGGTGTGTGGTATAGAAAAAATGTCGGCGTACTCACAGACACTTTGGAGTAGCAAAAAATTAAATGCTGAAAGGGTTAAGGCAGAAATCGGGGCTCGGGGAAGAGGCTCATCTTGGATCCACATTGGAAGTGATGTGTCCTCTGCTGTGAACCTATCTGTGGTCCCCCGTGGTCCCGGCTGGTGTTACAGCCAGAAAAATGTGCCCCATATCTCCTACACTAGTAGTAAAATAACAGCTATCTTTCACATGAGTAGACCTCTCACATACCCAAACCCAATGCTAAGCCTGCTGCACTATTGGCAGGCACATCCCTGGGATAAGGTACACCTTTATAGTTGAAACGGATGCAAATTCGGCCTACTTCAACATGTCATAAAGGGCATTATTACACACTTTACAGCAGCAGACGGGTTTAAAAAATTGGGTTATTGTTTGATGGCAGTGGAGGCCACACGCAGGCAACAACCACAGTCCTTGGCAGCATGAACCTTAGAAGTCATCAAAATTAACTTGTGCTTAACCCGGTGGCAGCTTGGCACAAAAGCAGTGGAGTAGCGCAATTTAAACTCCTTCCTTTACATGTAATCAATGTGTAAATACGTTACAAAAGGGGGTGGTGATGGACGGAGCATCTGAACCAATCAAACACTCACACCCAGTCAACAGATCTGGGTTTAATCCATCACCGTTCTTTAGCCCACTCTGCCATCCCAATTCAGACATGGCCATATGCAAATCAGTCTGACCCTGTGCCACATGGGAACAGTCCAGCCCGAACTGCCAAGCCATGCCTTCCCTGGACCGGAAGCAAGCTTCCTAGGACCGGTTTCAGGCATTTCAGCTGTCTTAAGCCAGGCTTGCTTGAATCTAGTGGCAAAGTGAGCAAGGGACTCACATCTGAGCATACTCTGCCAACTTATGGCGAACAAAGCGGTACAAAAGGGGGTGGTGATGGACGGAGCATCTGAACCAATCAAACACTCACACCCAGTCAACAGATCTGGGTTTAATCCATCACCATTCTTTAGCCCACTCTGCCACCCCAGTTCAGACATGGCCATATGCAAATCAGTCTGACTCTGTGCCTCATGGGAACAGTCCAGCCCAAACTGCCAAGCCATGCCTTCCCTGGACCGAAAACTAGCTTCCTAGGACCGGTTTCTGGCATTTCAGCCGTCTTCAGCCAGGCTTGCTTGAATCCAGTGGCAAAGTGAGGAAGGGACCCTCGTCTGAGCATACCCTGCCAACTTATGGCGAACAAAGCTCATTTTTATCTGCTTGCACTACTGACCCCTCGGTGTAAGAATAACGTTGCTCCGAGGCCCCTCGATGCCATTTCCTGACCGGTGCAGCCGATTCAGGTGCTGACGCCGGTAGGCTAGGAGGGACGCCATCTTGGGGGAAGGAATAGGGTAGCGGTCCAGTAGTTGGACGCTTCTCGCCCGCCTCCCACTGGATAAAAGGATGACGCCTTCCCGTCCGTGCAGCGGGCGGGCGCAGCGGGCGCGCCGGTGGCGTGCCGAAGGCGCGCCAAAGGCAAGCCCGTCCGCGCCCGTCCACGCCCGTCCGCGGCCGACCGGGGCACGGAGCCAGAACCCCTGCCCCTTTCATCTCCAATGCCAGAAATAGTAAAATACAAATCAGGTATACTACAAGTGACCTACTGGCCCTCCGCCCCAATGTTGAAGACAGTTGCCGCCATACCATGTCAGTGGACTCACCAATGCCTCATTGTGCGATCTGCCGCTTTACCACTTGTGGGGGGAGGAACGATGAGTTGATGCTGATAAATATGAAGTTGACATTACTAAATTGTAGATCCCTCAAAAAGCACAGATTAGAGATACATGATTTGGTGCTAGATGGTGATCTTGATGTGCTCTTCTTAACAGAGACATGGTTAGATGAAGCCTCAACTCCCGAAACTCTGGAAGCTGTCCCCGCAGGATACAGCCTGCTCAGAATTGACAGAGAAAGGCAGAAAGGTGGGGGATTGGCAATGATTCACAAAAGCTACCTACATTGTACCTTAGAGAAGGCTACATTGCCCAACAGTGAAGGTGTTTTTTTTACGATAAAAGCCAATCCAAAAAATATTATCAATGGACTCCTCTTATACCGGCCTCCAGGCAAGACTTCACAGTTCTGCAATCAACTGACAGAACTGATAACTCAGCATGCACTTCGGTATAGGAAATTTCTCATTTTAGGAAACCTTAATCTCCACTTTGAGGATCCTAATTGCAAGGAGGCACAGGCTGTGGTGGATGCTTTGAAATCCCAGTCGCTTAAACTACAATCTACATCCCCGTCGCATCAACTGGGCCACCTCTTAGACCCCGTTTTCGCAAACTGGGAGGGTATTAAAATTGCCACACCGTTGCAAATTACATGGTGAGATCATTTCGTCATTGCATTCGAGGTTGAAATTGCCCCCCTGGATTGCAGTGTGACTAAACTCAGGCCTCAGAAACGTAGAGACTGGAAGAAGTTCTCACAGGAAAACTTTAGATCCGCTCTACTTAAAGAATCCCCTCTTCCTAGCGACACCCTGCTCAAGGCATGGGATGATTACGAAAAATGGATGTCCAGGGCTCTGGACACAGTAGCACCATGGACACTCAAGCCCCCTGCCAGGAAAACTAAAACTGCTCCATGGTTCTCCAAAGAACTTAAAGAAGCTAAAGCCAAATGTAAAAATATTGAACGTGGCTGGAGGAAAAATTACAATCCAGAGGAGAAGCTGAACTATAAAAGAGAATTAAAAACATATTACAAACTCGTAAAAGCAGCCAAAGGCGCTCATTTTAAGGAACGCATTGAATCTGCTAAAAATCCTACCAAGGAACTCTTCTCGATTTATAAAGAGCTTACGGTCCCAACCAGACTTGAGGCCCAAGATACCTACTCTAATGAGTTATGTGAGGACATCGCAGATTTTTCGTAAAAAAAGTGGATTTAATACACGCCACCTTTACAGGTAGCATGCCGACTAAACACTCGGTAGTGTGAAGTGATTCTGCTACCAAGTCCCACCTGACATGCTTTATAGTTCCTGAGAGGCTAGACCTGCTTACCATTTTAAACGGTATCCAGTCCAGCTCTCCCCTTGATGTGATCTCTCCCAATCGCTGTAAGGGAGCCCTTGATTGCATGATTGAGCAGATTGAACACTTGATCACCCTATCTTTTCAGGAGTGCCACGTGCCTGACGTCTGGAAAACGGCACAGGTTATACCCCTGAAAAAAAAAAGCCAACATTCATATCTCCCAGCTACAAAATCTCCGCCCTATCTCCCTCCTCCCCTTCTGCGGGAAAGTTGTGGAGAAGGTAGTGAACAATCAACTCATGAAATTTGTTGAGGAGAACTCTCTTCTCCATTCCACACAGTCAGGGTTTAGAGCAGGCCACTCAACAGAGTCGGCGGTTCTCTTCTCCACAGAATGTCTGAGACAACTTGTAGACGAGGGGCAGACGGCAGCGTTGGTTTTATTAGATCTTAGTGCAGCTTTTGACACCGTGCTGCACTCGACGCTGCTGTCTCGCCTCTCTGACCTGGGAGTAGAAGGATCAGCCCTGGAATGGATAAAATCCTTTCTAGAAAACAGGAGTTTCCAGGTACACTGCCCTCCTCACAAATCGTCTCTTCGCAAGCTGAGACATGGGGTTCCGCAGGGCTCAAGTCTGAGCCCTACGTTGTTTAATCTTTATATGAAGCCCCTAGCTCATATTGTGGAAGCCTTTGGTGTGGATATCGTCACATATGCTGACGATACCCAACTAATAATTAGACTTACCCATAATCAGGCAGAGGACGCCACTAACTTTTCCAACTGCATGCGGTCTGTGGCAGGGTGGATGAACAACAACTGCCTACGCCTTAACGGCGACAAAACCGAACTGTTGGTGGTTGGAAAGTCCTCCTCTGCCTGGTCGCAGGCCTGGTGGCCAACAGAATTAGGGGCGATCCCCCGCCCGGCGGAGTCTGTTAGAAATCTAGGAATCATGCTGGACGCGGAGCTTTCCTTCAAGCAACAGATCAGCAAAATTACGGGAAAATGTTTCGGAATACTAAAAACACTCCGAAAAGTCCTCGACCTGCTCCCCATCAGTGCCAGGAAAACACTTATTCATGCCCTAGTCACACCACACTTGGACTACGGCAACGCTCTACTCCTAGGCCTAAGCAAAAAAGGCATACACCAACTGCAGTGCGTCCAAAATGCTGCCGCCCGCCTGGTACTCAACCTTCCACGCAGGGCATCTGGAAAAACGGCACTACGAAAACTGCACTTCCTCCCTATTGAGGAGCGCATCAAGTTTAAAGCACTCTGTTTTGCCCACCGCATTGCCCAGGGAAAAGGCCCAGGTTATTTGCGAAACCTTCTCACTATTCATCGCCCCACCCGGAATCTCAGATCTGCCAGAGCGATGTTGTTTCAACTTCCTCACGTTCGCAAGACCAGGATGGGAGGTAGCTCCTTTCGCTTTCTAGTGAGTAAACACTGGAACAATCTCCCTCTTGACTTACGCATAGAGCCCTCCGAAATGAGATTCAGACTAAAATTAAAAACCCACCTTTTACCATGCAAATAATTGCTTCTTATAGCCTAGGATCCAGACCAGTCCCGGACCTCGGCCTCTTCAGGGAGCAGTAGTATTTCTAAGCGCGGGGACACACTGTCTTGAGTGTAACCAGGCGCTCTAAAAGTGGTTTAATTATTATTATTATTATTATTACAAAAAGAGGTGGTGATGAACGGAGCATCTGAACCAATCAAACACTCACACCCAGTCAGCAGATCTGGGTTTAATCCATCACCGTTCTTTAGCCCACTCTGCCACCCCAGTTCAGACATGGCCATATGCAAAACAGTCTGACCCTGTGACTCATGGGAACAGTCCAGCCCGAACTGCCAAGCCATGCCTTCCCTGGACCAGAAACAAGCTTCCTAGGACTGGTTTCTGGCATTTCAGCCATCTTCAGCCAGGCTTGCTTGAATCCAGCGGCAAAGTGAGCAAGGGACTCACGTCTGAGCATACCCTGCCAACTTATGACGGTACAAAAGGGGGTGGTGATGGAGGGAGCATCTGAACCAATCAAACACTCACACCCAGTCAAAAGATCTGGGTTTAATCCATCACCTTTCTTTAGCCCGTATCTGGAACGGGAATGCTCAAGGTTGTAGTAATTGTCCAAGTTCTGTGGGATAGGAAATTCGAGTGATGTTGCAAATGCATACCATGATAAGTGAAATGATTGATTCCTGGTTGGGCAGGAAGAAATATTATTTCTGTTAAAGTTTTATTGGCTTTAATTAGTGTTCAATCTGTTAGAAGTCAGAACAGATTCCGTTAGACTTGGAGGGATACATACCTCACTACTTCTCTTATTCTTGCAAGCAGGCCCGGACTGGCCATAGCGGGCACCGGGCAATCCCCCGGTGCGCCGCACAGGTGGGGGCCATTGTTGTTACAGGACCGTTTTTGCAGCACAGCTGCAAAATAGGCCCTGTACCAAAATCGGCCGAAAACCGGCCTGGCAAAGCGCTCGGCGGCACCTCCAACACCCTCCCTCCCCGAGTGGGGAGGGGGGGGCCGGCCGAGCACTTTGCCAGGGCCGGTTGTAGTTCCCAGTCCGGCCTTGCTTGCAAGCGTTAAGCTTCATGTTAAATACTTATTCCAATTCTGAAAGACTTGTACTGGAATCTTTACTATGCTGAGACCTTAACCCATTTTCAGATTTCCTTGAGATCCCTCATTATAACCCATTCTTATAACAGATTTACAGCCTTGATTAGATGACTTTAGAGCTTATTCATATTTAGGAGAGAGTATCGGAGTTTCTTTAAGGAACACCTATTTCTAATTCTCAATTTCTTTAATGCTGTGACTCTGATTACTATATATCTTATCCTACTGAGATTGAACCTATTGCAATATTTCAGCATGCCATTTGTAATCCTGTATCTTTTTAATATTCTCTTGACAAGCATATATACGGAACTGATTATTAATTGGTAAATAAAACTACTTAACTTCCGCCTCTGATTCCTGGTCCTTATTGTGTGGCCAAATGGGCTTCATGAAAGTTCAACTGTTTTATTATTGCTAACTCCCATGGCCTCTCAGTCAACTTAAAAAGATCCATCAGATGAGAGATTGTAAATCATGCACCTGTGTGCTCTCAGCAGTGAAGTAGAATTTAGGGGTGATGTGTAAAGTATTTATGCAGCACATAAACAGTAAGAAAGTGATAACACAAGCCAAGAAAAATCCCAAACCAATTTAGAAGAATAGAGTAAAGTTTAATACATAAAATGATGCCAGAATGATAAAAATACACTAAACAGGAGATGTTCAGTTTCAAAGTTTAAGTAAAAGTTACGCCTAAAAGCACAAAGCACCACTCATAGCCATCTGGTTGTGCTAGAGAAGGGGAAACTCCAAGTTCAGGCTGACAGTTATGGAGTACGGGCGGAAATAGGGAACAGGTTAGTCTAGCGGAAGACGCAAACTAAGAAGACAGGACGACCAACCAAGGTTTAGCACAACCAAAACAAAAGTACAAATAGGAATGGGACTCTGGTGCGATACACTTCCTATCCCCGTCGTCCTAGGGCATAATTCTGGGCATACGATTCTTTGGAAGGCGGAAGGCGCACTCAATAAAATTCAAGAAAAGTTCTTATAATCCAAATTGTTTTCTTTATTTCAGTAATTTCTGCCAAGCACTTGACACAGCCAACATGTTTCGTTCCTTCTAGGAACTTCATCAGGGCAATAAATTCTATATAATGATGATAGTAAACATTGGAGTAGATAGGCAAAACAGCACCATATCAATTCGTGCTCCTGATGTAAAAGTGTGAAAAACGCGTATTTACGCACTCTGTAGCAAAACTGACAAGGCCCCATACAAAGAAATACGCACTATGATAAATTGCAGACTATACAAATATTACACGTGCATAGATAGGAACAATGGAAAAAACGTCGATGGGGACCCCTCAGGTGTGGCATGAACTTAAAGTGAAGCGGCGACCTCCGGCATGGTAACGGTACAATTTGGATTATAAGAACTTTTCTTGAATTTTATTGAGTGCGCCTTCCGCCTTCCAAAGAATAGTCTAGCGGAAGAGTTACCTCCTGAGTTCAGCACAAAGAGTTCCACTAGTATTGGAGGAGGCCGCAAGGAGCAGATAGAGTGTTTCAGATGTTATGTTAATTTAATTTATATTGCACACAGATACTCAAAAGTGTCCCGGCACGAAACATAGAAGGCAACCATCAGAAGTTTATGTAAAGAGATATGTTTTCAGATTCTTCTTGAAAGCAATGGATCCTGAATGTTCTGGAGGGCAAAAGGGAGAGCGTTCCAGGCAACAGCAGCTTTCCGAGCTAGAGAGCTGCCTCCAAGCCTCTGACATTTAAAATGGGGAACCTGAGTAAGGTGCTGGGACATGGAACGCAATCAATGCACTGGACTGTAAAAGGCAAAGCGTTTTTGCAGGTAGCTGGGACCAAACCCATGAAGAGCGCAATGGGCCAAGACCAGAGATTTAAATTTGACCCGGTCGGATATAGGAGGCCAGTGCAGAGAGCGCAGATGAGGTCTCATGCTAGTCCTAGCCGGAAATTCAAGAAGAAGTCTGGCTGCCGCATTCTGAACCACCTGGAGTTTTTTTAACAGGTAGTCTTGGATAGCCACATAAAGGGTATTGACGTAGTCCAGCCGAGACAAAATAAGGGCGCAAATAACAGTCTCTTTCGCCGTCCTAAGCTAGAGAGGGAGACATTTTCTCAAAGATTTAAGGAGGCCAAAGCAGGTCCCAGTAAGTTTCTTGATCTGTGTAGCAAATGAGAGGTTCTCCTCAAACCACAACCCCAGGTTCTTGGCGGGCTTCCCTATAGAGGTGGGAATAGGGAACTCGAGGGGCCAGAGAGTTTCTCTGATTTATCTTCATTGCACTTCAGTTGTGCGGCAGCCAGCCAATGAAAAATGGAGGACAGACATTGTTGAGCAGAAGAGACAGAGTTCACATTCTTATCCTAAGTAAAAAGAAGCTGGGTGTCATCTGCGTAGGCCATGACCTTAGCCCCAAGGTCTTCTGCCAAATACACCTGAGGTGTAAGATAAATATTAATGAGGAGGGGGCTAAGGGAAGAACCCTGTGGGACTCCTATAGTCCCTGCCTGGGAAGAAGAGGAGGACGGTGGAAGCCATATCTGCTGAGCCCGTCCTTCCAAGAAGGATCTGATCCAACCCCAAAGAGCACCCTACACCCCGATCTTGGTTAGGCGCGAGAGGAGGAGGGAGTGGGGGGACAGTGTTGAATGCTGCCGACAGGTCAAGCAGAATTAATGCTGCTTTCCCGCCGGCATCCAGACACTCCCTAATAGCTTCCGAAACCTCCACTAGGGCAGAATCGGTACTGTGGGAGACTCTAAACCCTGACTGGGCTGGATGCAGCAGGCCCTCTCTCTCAACAAACTCTGTGAGTTGTCTGTTCACCACATTCTCACACAACTTGGCCAGGCTACGAAGAAGGTAAATGGGGCGGTAGTTCACTGTGCTCACTGGGTCAATCAACGGCTTTTTTAAAAGTGGCAAAATCTTGGCCTGCTTCCAGATCTCCAGATAGCAGGCAGCCTGGAGAGACAGATTGATGATACTATTCACCTCCTTGTTAATGGTTTCAGCAACTTCTGCCAACATTCTGGCCGGACAGGGGTCCGAAGGTGAGCCAGACTTCAGGCCCGTAAGAATTTTAAAGGACTCAGAAAGGTTCACAGGCTTAAAGGCATGAAGAGAGTGGTTGGGAGCAGCGGGTGATGGCACCACTACAGTCTCAATGCCCTTGTGGCAGGAGGTGAAGGCTGCCTGAATAGAAAGGATTTTGGCCCTAAAGAAATTAGAGAGGCTCTTGCACCAAGTGTCAGTGTATGGAGACTCCTTCGAAAGAGCGGCAGGAGACGTAAAACTCTGTACAATAGAAAAAATTAATTTGGCGTTGTTTTTGGCCGATTCACTGCAAATTGCATTGAATTGCTTTTTGGCCTGGGTTATCGCCCTATAATACATTTTTTGTTTAAGACGGAGCTTCAACTTGGCAGCAGGGCAATATTTGCTGCTTCGCCAAGAGCACTCGAGAATCTTACACTCATGTTTGATAGCTTTGATGGTCATCGTTATAGTGCAAAGAGCAGGTCCGGTGTCGCGGGCAGTTGCAGCTAGAGCTTTACTTTGGCAGTCATCGCGGGCTGTTGTAGTGAGGAGTGCAGATCTTACATTGCCGGTCGCCGTTGGCAGTCGCTGTAACGCCAAGAGCTAGTCTCACAGGAGCTTTGCTTTGGCAGTCATTGCAGGCAGCAAAGTCTCAGTGTGAGGTGGGCCATTCGCAGTCATGCAGAGCCCAACCTTCACGATTTCTCCTCTTCTTCTTTTGAGGAGCTCAACTTAGTCCAGTCAAGGGTCCAGGATCTTGGTGGCACCTTTTGGTAATCATGAACTCCCTCCAGCAGAGGCCAGAAGGACTGATTCAGGTCTAGTTGCAGGTCCGGGTAGGTCTAGTGGAGCATATCAGCTGGGCAGTAACAGGGAGGCCTCTGTACCTCACACAGGAGCTCAGCCAAGTAACCCTTGGAATGACTCAGGTTAGCCTGGAATGAAGGTAAGCCAGTCCAGTCTTCATACTCACAGAGCAATGCAGTCCTCAGAAGCAGGGTAATTCACTGTCAGCAGGGTAGTTCTGCTTCTGTAATGCCCACTAGTCCAGGAGTGATCTGAAAAGTTGTTCTGAGGGTCCAGTATTTATACCTGGTACCAGCCTTTGTGTGTGAGGGGACAGCATGTCCTAACCCCACATCTGGTTCTGGAAAAGTATTCCCTTCTCCTGTCAAGGCTCCAGACTGTCTAGGTTGACAATAGGCTGGTGTCAGGTTATTTTGTAAGTGCCGGAGGAAAGCCCTTGAAGTGCAAGTGAGGCAGAGCACTGATTCCCCATCTTGCCCACACTTAGCCCCCTTTGTGTCAGTGCCTGGGAGGGATACACAAGCCCCAACTGCAGAAACTTTTACCAGCGCCCTGTACGTGGGCGGGGGCGGAGATTATCCCCATCTACAAAAAGGGGTCACCTATGGAGCCGGCAAATTATAGGCCTATTAGCCTCATCGACGTGTCCCAGAAAATGTACGCAAGGGTTCTACTACAACGACTGCAGGAATGGATTAGCGATCAAGATATTCTAACCCCGTTACAAGCTGGCTTAGGGCAAGAACGTCTAAAATAGACCAGCTATTTAGGCTCCAGCTACTCCACTGGAAGCATGTTGTTCTGGAAAGGGGTAGCCTATACCTAACTTTCGTGGACCTGAAATCAGCATTGATATGTTGGACCGTAACCAGCTATGGAGTATTCTGCTGGCTATGGGGGTCCCACCATACCTATGCTTTCAGTTTAAACGACTTCACGAAGGGACGTTCACCAGAGTAAGGTATGGCAGGAATGGTCAACTGACGGCCCCGTTTCCTGTTGCTAAGGGGGTTAGACAAGGTTGCGTGCTTGCCCCGACCCTCTTTTCCCTTTTCCTAAACGGGCTGATAGAAGACCTTCTCACAACCAAGGACATAGACTCCCCAAAACTGGCTTTTCAAAGATTTCCCGCACTTATGTTTGCGGATGACACCCTGCTGCTCTCAAAGTCAGCCATGGGCATGCAACGTGTGCTAAATGAATTCAGCCAGTTTTGTAAAAAGAGGAACCTTGTGGTCAACATCAATAAAACTAAATGTATGTTTTTTAATGCTAATTCCACCAACTGCCCCCATCCGATGATGGAGGGTAGACCCCTGGAAAGGGTACCCATTTTTGACTATCTGGGTCTCTCACTGAGTGATAAAATGGGGTGGGGCCCCCAAATGGCCAAGGCCAACCTAAAACTTACACATGCTGTGGGGTCAATCATAAAAGTTCAGAAAAATTGTGTTTTAAAAACCATAAGCCCACCACTCGAAATATATAAAGTCAAAACCAGGTCAGCTTCCCTATATGGGGCGGAACTGTGCGGGCATAGACCGTCAAACGCTCTCACAATAAGTGAAAATAATTTTTCTACGCAAATCATGACCCTGCCAAGAAACACACCATTAGTGCCGCTAAGGATGGACCTAAATATTTCTCCAATTGCTGATGCCATTGCTTCACGTCCACTGCTGTATTGGCGGAGGTTGTGGAGCATCCCTGAGTTGGTTAGTATTGTAATCAAAGATGCAGGGTAGTCATAGTCTATTAGTCCATTAAGTATATTTATTTATAAGTATAGAAAGATGGTAAGTCTAATCAATACATCAGTATTAGCTTATATGAACACTTAAGTATATGCCTAGGTATTTGCTATTTGCCCCACCAGGAGCAAGGTCCACTCTGCTCAGCCCATCTCACCAACTGATCTTGCCACATACAAAACCACTCTAACATTCTATATGACATCATAGCAGGCTGAGCAGGCAATGCAGAGAGACACCATAGAGGGATTGCATCCAGTAGAGTAAGACTACAACACATCTCCCCCATTATAATAATGGAAAACAAAGAGAGAGAGTGTGAAACTGTAGGACACATGTGAAGCATAAGAAGTAATAACAGTTAAACGTAAGGTAATAATATAGTGGAACAAAATAGTGTAGTGGAACAACAAAAGAGAGGAAAATTGCTTGAATTAAAATATACCATACAACTCATCCTTCTCCTTTGATAACGCACATACACTTATACTTCCTCCTTACTCAACAATGCATTGAGGTGGCAAAATGCACAAGACAGAAAGGAGGATGCACTACTAAAACAAATAGAACACTCTATTCTCAGATAAGATAAGGAAAAACAAGGAATGCTAGACAAAAGATACAATCAAAAAACTAAAGACAACGGCGTTTTTAAAATGCAACACACCACATGGTGTAAAAAAAACGCCACATGACAGGTCCATCACCCATAGAAAGGTAACAGTAAAACAAAAACTGTTAAATTTTTGGGTACTAAAACTCACGGCAAACGTGACACGGGTCACCCTAAAACAAAACAAACATGTCATGCCAACTATAAATGGAAAAACAATTACTCAAACAAACATACTGCGAGCTATATCAGCCCAAAGGTAACCCACTCTGGGCACTCCTTCACCCGAAGGACAACAAAATAAGAGAAAAGAAACAATTCCAAGTTATTCTAAATTTTGGGGATTGTAACACCCAAAGGAAACAAAATTTGAAAATCGCCATGCCCATGGCAAACATCAGATAGATTTCTTTCAACCTAGAGCAAACATATTTAGGGAAAACTGAACCCTAGGAAAACCAAATGTGGATACAAAAGACCTACGACATGCTAAAATAAAGAAACTTTAAAATTTGTGACACACATGTTCAACTGGATGAGGGACACTCCACCAAAGTCAATATATATCGCACAAACACTTAACAACTACAACTCCAGGAAACAAAAAAACAAACTACAATTGACCAGCAAATTAAGAATGTCTCATGTTCCATTGAGCTGTCGACAAAAAGGGATGTTGTGAATACGGGAAGATTCGCGACTTCCTCCACGAAAACAACAACACTACTACCAACGTCACAACAAACATATAACTGCAACATGACCCCATCCAGATATTAAAATCACATGGTAATTAGAACATAACAAACTAAAACAATAAACGTGGTCACCGTAGTCTTTGATGAGCGATACCTCACCCGAAAGTCCAGTCCAATGAAGATGAGTGATACCTCACCCGAAGGTCCAGTCAGCAAAACAGAAAATCAAATCCATGGAAGTCTAATTCACTATTCATTTATCTAAAATTAAAATGTTGCAGGTAAAATCCAGCGTAGGTAGAGAATTGCGCCACAAGCAGCATCATCAACACGGGAAGTGTAGAATCATCATGAAATCCTCATTAGCGCTTGTAAATCTGGATTTGCGCATGTAAAACAAGTTTGTCACAACTATAATAGAGTTAGCCTTCACGTAAATGAGATGCGCTTGCGATGTATCTGCTAGTCAAGCTTGGATGTGAAACGTCGTGAACTGAGGATGACAAAAGGAATCCATCCCAACGTCCCAAAATGGCCGCCATAGCGTCGTTGAGCGTCGCTTTCTATAGGAAATGGGTCTCGTTTTTACCCATGAATCCCCATCACTAACACTCTGATGAACCGCAAAGACGTCATCAGATGGATTCTAACAGGGGAAGGAGGAGAAGCTCCGCTGACCAACCGTCACCGACTCGAGAGAAGGTGAGTTGGTGGACTTGAAAGAAACGCTGGCCCAATATTACGATACAAAGTCTATTCCAATGTCAGGACGCCACAATCACTGACGCGTATATGTTTGCAAGGTGTAAAATCTCTCTACCGGCAATGAAAGTCAAGAAACCCAAATCTTTGTGGAGGCATATGAAGTCAGCTCACATAGCGCTACGCTCCCACAGCGCTTCAGCTCACACAGCGCTACGCTCCCACAGCGCTTCTGCTCACACAGCGCTACTCTCCCACAGCGCTTCTGCTCACACAGTGCTACGTTTCCATAGCGCTTCATGTCATACGGCGCTGCTGTATACTTAGAATTAATCACTTCATGCGCCGTTTTAATTTGCTGCGTGTTTTTTTCCAAGTCAGTAAACATCAGTTTACTTTCCAAAAAGGTAAACATTTGCTGCAGTTAAGACTTCCCAAATAAAAACGATGTTGCGCTTACCCTGTCTGCTTTGAAGATCACTGGCACTTCCACGTTGGGCCGACCGGTCTTTGGTCACTGGTGGGGCATGTGGAGAGCCAGTTTGCTTCTACTTTGTGCGTTACTTCTTTTCTTATGTTTCTATATTTTTGTTGTTTCAGCTTCTTTTTCCTGTGATTCTCCAGTTCCATATGTTCAAGTTCAATCAATGTAGATCACGTAGGTTCTCCTCGTCGTCGCCAGTATTGTAATCAAAGATGCAGGGTAGTCATAGTCTATTAGTCCATTAAGTATATTTATTTATAAGTATAGAAAGATGGTAAGTCTAATCAATACATCAGTATTAGCTTATATGAACACTTAAGTATATGCCTAGGTATTTGCTATTTGCCCCACCAGGAGCAAGGTCCACTCTGCTCAGCCCATCTCACCAACTGATCTTGCCACATACAAAACCACTCTAACATTCTATATGACATCATAGCAGGCTGAGCAGGCAATGCAGAGAGACACCATAGAGGGATTGCATCCAGTAGAGTAAGACTACAACAGTTAGCTATAGGGAAGAATTAAAAGCGGTAATGGCATCACTAGGGGCAGGCAGCATTCCTTGGTTATTATTTGTAAGGCACTCTCTTAGTGCAATTGGCATGGAGAACCTCTGGATTAATCCAGAAGTATCCTGCCCAGCCATCACTAAGAAAACGTTGGCAAATACGATAAAAGAGTACAATTTAACGAAAGTTTATCGGTCAGTAAATACATCAAGCCTAACGTATGGGTTCTTGGACCTTAAATCCCATTATGAATTTGAACAGGTGATAGATTCCATACAACCCATACTAGCGAAAAAGCTGTTCCTTCAATTCAGATATGGAACTCTCCCGCTACATGCAATTACAAATAGGTGGGCGGGAGTCCCTAATCGTCTTTGTCCTGGATGCCTCACGGAGGAGGAAACTGTAGTTCATGTTATGCTCTTCTGTGCGGCATATAAAATAATTAGGCAGAAATGGATTATTCAACTTTGTAAGAACCTGGGTATTAGGAATTACCTTGTCTTTTTTAGGATCCTAAAGACAGATACTGACCCAGTCTACGTGGTTGCAATAGCAAAGTTTCTGTTCTCTATGTGGACAATTCGCAGGAATCTGCTAAAAATAGATTAGAACTCTACCATCGGCAAAAAGGTCAATTCATGGAGCTTTTACTTTAGCTTGGGTGGAGGCGATCTTGTGGTATGTATCTTGGGATCGGTAGATTAGAGGGATATTTTTACTATTTTTATATTGGCATACTTAACTTAAACTTTTTATAGTGTGTTTTAAATTTATTCCCACAACGATGATTCTTAAAGAAGGACATTATTTTATTAGGAACAAATGTAATGTATATTATTATTTTACATTTGCAGTTGCCTTGGATCTGCAATTGTTGTAAAATGAATGTGCTTTTATGGTTATATACAACCGCAATAAAGTCTTTGAACTGAACTGAAACTTTCATAGTCATCTGACCCAGGACACTGACAGAAGGCACAAATGGCAAGGATACGGAAATGCTAATTTTCTAAAAGCGTCATTTGTGTAGGCCATTGAGTTCTCCTGGTGTAGCTGGGTTACCAGGGAGGCATTAATTAAGAATAACATGTATTGTATACTCAGTGGCCATCCCAGTAAGGGCACAAAGCTCTGTGTCAGGATTATTTTCCCATAATGTCAGTGGCAAGAGCTCCCTTCCTTATTTCCCAACATGACTCCTTCCTGATCTGGTCATGTGGCTTTGGAGCAGGAAAACTAGTATGGTATGATACTCACCTGCCTTTTTCTGCTGTGCCGGTATAACGG
The DNA here is from genome assembly GCF_964261635.1 of Lissotriton helveticus. Taxonomy (NCBI): domain Eukaryota; kingdom Metazoa; phylum Chordata; class Amphibia; order Caudata; family Salamandridae; genus Lissotriton; species Lissotriton helveticus. Next base: position 1,018,005,098 of record NC_136065.1, on the reverse strand, counting down.
CGAATTTTCATAATGCCGCAAAGCTGCCAGCAGCCACACCAATCTTTCTGTGGTTTGGTTTGTTCCCTCCCAGCTGTTGGAAAGTGTCACATCCAACGTGCTCTGAACATTGAACGCTGCCATGGGCCTTAAAAGAATGAACACCGGTAAACATGGGCAGTCTTACTTTGATGAAACAAAAGCTCCCTCTATCATCACGTATAATATATAAACAGGAGTCAGGAGTATTGATTATATAAATGGCAAATAACCCTATGTGATCACAGAAGACTACACGTCCCATGATGGTGTGCAGACATTTCCTCTGTGCTTCCATAGCTTCAGGAGGAAGTGGGAGAGGCAGGACTACAAATCTTGCTTCCAGCGCATTACAGATTATTTGTTTCTTCAGCATGTATCTTGGCAAATGTTTGTAAATCATCTGTGGTGGGTTAAGGGTGTCATTGCACCGTTTTTGGTTCTATTTGTTTCTTGCTCATATGTGAAGAGAAGAGAGTTCAGAGGCTCTCCTTCAATTTCTTTCCATTTTGTATTTCTTTGAAAAGCTAAGAGAGACAGCACTATTTTAAGCTAGAATCAATTAATGTTAAGGATTGATTAATGATTAGTCTGCCCTTTCAGGTGCCCTTTGAATTTATTGGAGTTAAGTTGAAAGAAACTAAGGTTGTATTTCATTTCTTTCATTAATTCAAACAATTCATTTTCATGATGGTAATGAATTGGATATAAAGTGCCATTTCTGAGGCTGTGTTTTGTTTGGAACAATGCAAATAAGGTTTGAAAACGAAAGATACTTCTGGGGTTTACAGATAAAGCTATGAGGAATAAAATAGCTTTTTTACAACTGTGAAAATATGATCACCATGAAGTATGGTTATGAGCTCTTGTTAGAGGAATATCAAGAGCCTTCAGGAGAATTCATTTGCTGTGTTTGTTTTGTTATTGCCAATTGACAGGGGGTGCTAATTGAGTGAGGTTTTGTTCTCCTTCCCTGTGAAGCCTGGCAAGAGCTTTCTTATGGCGGGGAACTCAATGTGAATTGTTCACAGAATATTTTACTAAGGAACAAAAAGAGAAAGACATTTATATTGTTCTAATTCTTGATCTTGTGTTGCTTTTTTTGTTTTCACAGTACAATCATAATTCATATATCTCAATTGGAACAGACTTCCATGTTCTAGAAATATCTATCTGCCTACATATATGTTCTACAGACGTCACAGATGATAGTTATAATATTTTACAGGTATTTGCATAGGGAGAAATTACGCATATATGTAACTCTGAGAAAAACGATCCTTAATGGTGTTATTTGCTTCTACATCTCCTTCACTGCTGTTCCCATCCTTTCCTTGCCCCGCTTAATCAGCTCAAGATTCTGTGCTTTAACAACAAGCAGAATTGAGCCGATTGGGAGGTAGACCCTTTTGGTGCAGCAAACCGATCTCGAGGTATTAGCAGGCTGACAGAATAATCAGGCCACGTTTTTTCATATTCCTCTTGGTCGGGTTGAAGCACAAAAAACAGCCACCCTAGATGAAGTGTTGGCAGCATTAGCACTTGTTCGAACAGAAGAAGCGGCCTTTTGTGCTGGAACTGCAGCATTACAGGAGAGAGTAGAAAGGATGCAAAGGAATCCATTTGATGTTACTGGCGATAGGACCAGCGTGGGGTTTTCTTAGGTCACAAGAAGAAACCCACATCATCTACACCGATGACAGTGGAAATGCCCTCTCCAGTTCCCTTAGCAGCTCCAGAATGCTTCAAGGGAGAAGCAAATAAAGTGCAGGTGCTTCTTACTCAGGTTTTACTGCATTTCACATGACGTCCTAAGGTGTTTCTCACCAATCAAGCTGGAGTGGCTTTCATGATTTCATTTTGGCAGGAGATGCTGCTCAATGGGCAGTCTCATTAGTCAGGAGAGATGAACATTTGCTTTATGATTGGGAGGAGTTTAGAGCTTAATTTGAAAAGGTGGTTGATCGTTGAACATATACCTTCTCGGCAGATAGAGAGTGATTAGAGCTCAAACAGGGCAATTTGGATCTTGTGACATATCTAAACTTCATCCAAAGGTTAGAAGCAGAAACTAATTGGCCTGAAGTCAAACAAGCAGCCTTATTCTATTAAGGGTTACGGGAGGAGTTAAAAGATGTGCTGGCCCATATTGATCCTCAGCCAACTTGACCTTACACTTCGATTATCTGTTAAGTGAGCGTAAAGGGGATAAAAGGAGATCGGAACGACTCCTCCGCAATTTAAGAGGAATCAAACTGCTTTTGGGGGTTCAGAAACAACCTCAGAACCTAGGGAAATAGAACAATAAGAGCTTATTTGACTCAAGAAAAAAGAGAACATAGACAAAAGTTGGTTTTATGTCTGTATTGTGGAAAAAAGGAAATTTTGTCAGGGATTGTTTATATAAGCCGAAGAGTAAAGTGGGGCGTTCCATGAAGGCGGTACCAGTAAGTGCAAAGGTATCGGAAAACCAGAGAGCCCAGGAAAAAATGAAGGGGATACCTTGAGCTATGTTAAAATTCCTTCATTGAATGGGATGGAAGAGTCACTAAAAAACACTTTTATGGGACCCTACAACTTCAGGTAGACAGCATAAAACATTCTGTAAAAGCCTTATTGGATTCAGGAGCTACTGATATTTTCATACACCAAACATTAGTAGACAAGTTATACCTTACTTTGATTAAAAAGACAATACCCAAGATAGTGTTGCAGTTGGATGGTAGAGATTTGGAGTCAGGGCCCATCCATTTTCAGACTCCAGAAATAATAGTCAGAAGTCAGGAAAGCCATTCTGAGATGTTGTATTTTGATCCCATTAAGGGCTCACAGTATGGTGTAATTTGTGGGTTACCAGGGTTAAATAAACATAACTCTACCATAGATTGAGTATGTAAAACCATTCATTTCAACTCTTCTTTTTGCAACCATTATTGACTAACCCCTTCAATACAGGTGGCACAGGCTCTAGCTAGGGGGCATACCATAGCAACAGCAGCTGAACAAGATATCACTCTTCCTGATCAGTATGTAGAGTTCCAAGATGTTTTCAATGATCAACAAGCAGAAACCTTATCCCCACACAGGCCATATGACAGTCAGATAGATCTAATTCCAGGGGCAGTGGTACCATGTGGTAGAATTTACGCTTTGTCGGAACCAGATAATGAACATTTGAGACATTACTTAGAGAAATATCAGACTAACGGTTTAATTCGTGGAGAAGCGTGGCTCAGTGGTTAGAGGCGGCAGACCCGGAAGCTGAGATCAGCCGTGGACCAGGGTTCGATTCCCCGCCTCGGCGGGTCTCGGGCTCAAAAATTCCACGGACTCGACAATTCTCGCTCCGGTGCCTACTCGACTCACGGGGTCACACTCTGCGACTCTGGGCAATAGCTTGCTTAATCTCCACTACGGCCCCTCGCTGCGGGATGCCTGGCTTTCACCTTGTGAATACCCTGCCAGGGTATCTCACAGGGGAATACCAGGACGGGTTCCCTAAGCAAGCGCCTTGAGACCCCTGGGTGATTCGTGCGCTATATAAATCGAAATACATACATACATTTACATTTACAATTCGTCCTTCAAGGTCACCGGCAGCCTTGCCTTTATTTTGTATCCCAAAAGTGAATGGCAAATTGAGAATGTGCATAGACTTTCAGGCACTAAACAAGGTGATCATAAAAAAACATTATCCTCTCCCCGTCATTTTGGTTTTATTGGATCCAGTAAAGAAGGGAGTGATACATACGAAGTTGGACTTAAAAGGAGCTTACTATCTTGTAAGAATGAGAAAGGGTGATGAGTGGAAGATGGCATTTCGCACTCGATACAGCTTGTTTGAGTATATGGTAATGCCATTTGGGTTGTGTAGCACTCCTGCTGCCTTTAAATATTTCTTAAATGATGTCCTGAGGGACTATTTGGATGCTTTTGCAATAGTATACATCAATGACATTTTGATTTATTCCTCTAGCGTAACTATACACACTCACCATGTTAGAACTGTGGTGAAGGCCCTTCAGTTGAACCATCTCTTCTGTAAACTCCATAAATGTGAGTTTCACGTATTGAGGGTTGACTTTCTGGGTGTTATGTTCTCCTTGAAGGCCAAGAAATGTCTGAATGCAAAATACAAGCTGTACAGGGGTGGCCGGTACCTGCTAAAGTTCACGATATCCACTGCTTCTTGGGGTTCGCAAACTTCTATTGAAAATGTATTAATCAGTTTTCTAAGGGGGTGTCACCCATAACAAAACTATTGAGGAAGTAGACACAGTTTGAGTGAACGGAGGAAGCTGAGCGAGCTTTTTGTCAACTCAAACAAGCCTTTACTTCAGTCAATTTTGGCTCATTCAGATCCAAAAAGACCATATATTGTGGAGGCAGATGCCTCAGAAGGGACCATTTGGGAGGTGCTTTCCCAATGGAATATTGAGACCTGCCCATTGCACCCTGTAGCATATATGTCCAGGAAGTTGAATGAGCCTGAAATGCACTACACCATTGCGGAAAAGGAACTATTGGCAATCCGTGATGCATTTCCCATATGGTGTCATTATCTAATGGGAGCAAAACATGTAATCATTGAGTATTCAGATCATCGCAATTTACAATATATGAGATTAGCCCCTCTTCTTTCTCCTAGAAAACTGTGTTGGATGCTGTTCTTTGAAGGGTTTCATTCATAGACCTGGAAGTGTTAATAAGAAAGTGAATATTCTAGCAAGACAGGAATCTGTTCAGGTTCCCATTTAACCAAAGCAACACGCTATTATCAATCCCCAGAGTGTACTGTACTGTGCAAACAGAACAATTCCTAGAAATGATTTCACAGGCAATGAAGACTACAAAATAAAAATGATGGTTAAACACCCATATTGATTGGAAGCTGAGGGAAGGGATGCTTATAAGAGATACATAATTGTTGATCCCTACTATGGAGTTAAGGAAACAAGTCTTACAATGGTGTCATGACACCTCTGTTGCAGGACATAATGGGGTAGAAAAAAACACAGAAAGAGTACTAAAAGAGTATTTGTGGCCCTCAGTATGTAAAGATATACAGCTTATGATTAAAAAATGTGATGACTATATGCAAGAAAATACTGAACGAAAGAAACCACAAGGGATGCTACATCCTTTACCGATACGTGTAGTTACCTGGGAGGGTATATCCTTGGATATTATTGTGGGTTTACCTAAGGATAAATAATGTACAACCATTATGGTGGTAATAGACAGTTTGACCAAATTAGGCCATTTTATAGCCTGTTCTCAAACTCCTACATCAGGACAAGTACCACAAATGCTACTCACAAATATCATGAGGTTACATGGTCTTCCTAAAATCATTGTATCTGACAGAGGGTCTCAATTTACTGCTCAGTTTTGGAAGGTATGGTGTTCTGCTTTACAGATCTCTGCAGCCAAAAGCATTACCAAAGCACTTTAGAATTCACCCTGTGTTTCATAAGCCCGTAATTAAACCTTCATATATCCCTGTAAAAAAGAGTCCAGCCCCCATATGGGTAGACCAAGAAAATGAATATGAAGTGAAGGATATCATTGATTCCAAGAAGAAAGGCACCAAATTGTGGTATTTGAATGCTTGAAAAGGTTATGGCCCAGAAGAAAATTCTTGGGACCCGCATCAGGGGTCCATGTCCCAAGATTGATTAGACGGTTCCATGTTCACCAGGGGCAGATGCAGTCCAGGAACTGCAGGTGCTTTAAATGAATAGCACCTACCTTTTAGTAGCATGGAAACCACAATCCACATAATCACAAAGTGCCTGGAGGTCAGCAGCGAGCGCTACTCAAGAAATCTGAGTCGCCAGTCCCCGGCTTACTCATTCCCTCATTTTTTAAGTCTTTCAGTCACAGGGAATCGTTCACCCAATCTTTGAAAGCGCCACTCAATTCACGGAATTCCTTTCAGCCACACACCACTCATTCAGCCATTCAACCTTTTCACTTAGGCACACACACAGTCACTCCAGACCATTAACACACACCTCCACTCACCCACACTAACTCACAAGGCGCTAGTCACGTTGTTTCAGCCAGTTATACTCCCCCGCTCTTCTTGTTTTAATGTTACCGACTCATATTGAAAATCTTCTATCCTTAACTTTCAACAGTCATTTTACAAATAAGGGCTTCGGGAAAAAGTCAAGGAGGTGGACTGCAGAAAGCAAACATGGCGCCTTGGTTCTTGCTGCTGTTTCATGACTCTTTAAGACTAGGGGTAGAAAGAAATGTGTACGAAATCACAAAATATAGGCCAGGTGTAGTATCTGCTACTCTTGATTGATGGCTGTGTGGACTTGAATTTTCATCATTGTAGACAAGAGGAAACTACCTGCTTTCGTAGCCTTTTCAAACATGTTGTGTTGTTGGCGAACAACATACTGACCCTTTTAATATAGTTAATTTTCTGTTTATATTGGGCCTGTGGTGGTAGGGTCTTCTAATCTGAAGCTTGACAGGTGATGCAATTCTTCTGTACTGTCTTTTGTTTTTTTTTTGTTTTTTTATTTTCATGCAAGGAAATACAGCAATAAAGATATACAGAAGTAAGAAGAAATCCACATTAGAATACATCCAATATACAAAAATGTATACAATTCAAACAATATTAAATCCATTCGGCAATAGGTGCCCAAATTTTCTCCCCCAAAGCTCTTCTTTTAATCCCCTTTAACTTATAGATAGCAGACTCAATATTATACATAAACAATAATTTTTCACGCCAAGTAAAGAATGAAAGAGCATCTAAACTAATCCATTCCCTAGTAATACAGGCCCTGGCTACCGCCATGCATATACATAAGAAATAAGATATTGGCTTTGATCTAGAAGAAGTATGCTCAATACCCAATAATACCAACTCAGTGGTTATCGTAATCTCACATTTAAGAACAACAGAAAGAAAGCCTTCGATTTGTTGAAAAAACGGCCTAAGTTTGGGACAGGAAAAAAACATGTGTAAATCGTCAGCTGCAAATAAGCCACAGCGACTCCATTTTGTTCCAGTGGTCGTGCTCCACTTAGCGACTTACTTGGAGTATAATAAAGATTGTGTATACACATAAAATGCTGCGATTTCATTATCCCTGTAATCAAGCAGTCTGATGCAGTTTTAATAGAAAGCAGAATATCAATATCAGGGATGCCTAGTTTATTGGCCCATTTCAACTGACATTGTCCCAGATCATCGCTACATTCTTGAACCAAACTTAAGTAAAGAGATCCTATACGAGGCTTTTTCTGCAAAAGTTCTAATAAAGGAATTTTCATCATTCTAGCTGAGGTGGTGGATAAATAGTTATGTAGAAAACTTCGGAGTTGGAGAAATAAAAAAAAATAATTTCTTGCCAAAGAGAAATTGTTCTCCAGTTCCTGAAATGAAGCAATTTGGCCATTAACAAATAAGTCTCCCAAATATCGTAGTCCTTTCTGCTCCCATCTGTACATCGTTAAATCACAGAAAATAGCTGGCAAAAGACCGGATGATGCTAAGGGGGTATAAAAATTCAGCTTAGATAAGCCTAGGTGTTTACGAACTTTTTGCCAAGCTCCATAAGCTGCCTTCAATGTCTTATACTTGTTTTTTTTGTGATAGCTGGGCTCAACAACCTTAAGAAAACTACCTTTCACTTTCTCGCCCATAGTCATTTCAAATATCGTTGGCATTTGACAGATGGGAACATTTGCTCTATCTCCCATTATAAGAGGACTAATAAATTGTAATGCAGCCGCTAAATAATAAAATAAAAAGTAAGGAACATTCCAACCGCCACATTCGTTACTAAGTATCATTTTCTTAAGGGCCTTACGGTGGCGTTTGTAGCCCCACAAAAACCGGGAAGTAGTCCTTTCTAAGTTTTTAAAAGAAAGAGAATGAAATTCTAGCGGTATGGTGCGAAACATGTACAGCACTTTTGGTAAAATCAGCATTTTTAGGAAATTGAGTCTGCCATGCAATGATAGGTGTAAGTGGTCTAAACGCTGTAACATAGTATTGATTTGCGCTATCACGGGATTTATATTAAGTTCCGGTATTTTCTCTATAGGCAAAGAAATCTTAATTCTTCTGTACTGTCAATCAGTGTGTACTAGGGAGAGACAATGCTGCGAGGCATGCAGTAGTGGAGTATGGCTTTAAAGCCCCGCCCACTCTCTGCCCATATTTTTTATTGGCTTGTTGTCTTTGTGTGCAGCCTGTTAATAGAAGTGTTTAATATGTATGCTGAGCTTAGCTTAACACTGCCCATGATTTACATCCAATGACACACACAACCACAAACACAACACACACAACCAGAACCATACACACACAACCACACATACAATCACAACCACACACAACCACACACAACCGCACACACAACCGCACACACAACCACACACACACAACCACACACAGAACCACACGCAACCACACACACACAACCACACACACAACCACACACAACCGCACACACAACTGCACACACAACTACACACACAACCATACACAACCTCACACACACAACCACACACAACCGCACACACAACCGCTCACACAACGACACACACACAACCACACACACAACCACACCCACAACCACACAACCACACACAACCACACCCACAACCACACCACCACACACAACCACACACACAAACACACAGCCACACACACACACAACCACTCACACACAACCACACACACACAACCACACACACACACAACCACACACACAACCACACACACACAACCACACATACAACCACACAAACAACCACACACACAACCACACACACACACAACCACACGACAGTGCACACTTTCACTAGGCTCAGACACCATCATTCCTCAGAGCACGCTTTCACCGGGCACAAACACCACCAGCCGCCAGTGCACGCTTTCACCGGGCACAAACACCACCAGCCGTCAGTGCACTCTTCCACCAGGCACACACCACCAGACATCAGTGCATGCTTTCACCAGGCACACCCACACCACCAGCGGTCAGTGCACATTTTCACCAGGCACACACACACCACCAGCCGTCAGTGCACGCTTTCACAAGGCACACACACACCATCAGCCGTCAGTGCACGCTTTCACTAGGCACACACCACCAGCCTTCTGTGCACACTTTCACCAGGCACACACACCACCAGCCCTCAGTGCATGCTTCCACCAAGCACACACACCACCAGCCGGCAGTGCACACTTCCACCAGGCACACACACCACCAGCCATCAGTGCACAATTTCTACAGGCACACACACCACCAGCCATCAGTGCACACATCAATTGTTAATGCCTCCACAATTAACTATTGTAGCAATCGCAGTATGGCGCACTTTACTTTTAAACATATTCATCTAAAGCGCAGCATGCCACCATTGCTACAAAAATAAATAAATAAAAATTCGGCCTACAATTTATAGACTTTTTTTGCAATTGGTGTTTGTTGGAAACCGGCTATTTCTGGTAGGCTAAGGCTTATGCCAAAGCCAGGCAGAAACCACCATTCCAGTCAGGGCAAGGAAGTCACACGCCAAGATAACCCCTGCTCGCCCTCTAGGTAGCATGGCGCGGGCAGTCTATGCTAAACTCGGAGGCGATGTGTAAAGCATTTGCGTCAGCGCACAACAGCAACAACATACTAGGTACACCACAAAAGAGACTCCACACCAGGTTATATTAAAATAACTTTTGTATTGTCAAAACATATCAGATAGAAATTACACATGTACATTGTGCCAACTGGCACGGCAATATTCACAAGGGATTATTTACAAGACAGGGCCACATGGGCCACTGTCTGAATCAACACTTTGCAGATATAGAAATACTTGTCAGAAATTAGAATAAAAGTATATAAACTTCACTGTAACACAAAGTAACAGTTATAGATCACATCCAGTAACTACTGGGAACAGGTAAGTACCACCTACGCAACCCTAAACTCCTTGGGAGACTGTCACGCAGGGGACCAGGACCTCACTAGGACCACCTGTACTAAAAAGAACAACCACCTAAGTATCACACAGCATTTAGGGTTCTAAGAAAGAACACATTACCCATGATGTATGAAACACATTCAGAGGAGTAGTAAAGAAAAACACATAATGCATAAACCTACACATTCAGCGGGGTTAAGAATAAGGCACATGATGCAATAAAATACATTCAGGGGTGCAGCGCAAGAAGACACATGATGACTAAACATTCAGAGGTGCAGCGCAGGAAAAGAAAGACACATAATGCATAAAAACATTCAGAGGTGCCAGAGCAATACAATAGCGCAAGAATCACATGATGTCTAAAAACATTCAGAGGTGCAGGAATAACACATGATGCAAGAGAACACATTCAGAGGGGCAATAACCCTACAGTTGCGCAAAAACTCACATAAGCCACCACCTGTGGCAGTCCCTAGGCCAACTGGCCTTGATGGGGCTCGGCTGCCCGGTGTCCAATGTCAGGGCGCGCTGCCATGCAGCGCCAGTCCAAAAGTACAAAAAGCCTAAACGTGGCAGCTGCCCACAAAGTGCTGGGCAGCTGAGAAACAACAAAACTGCGCCAGGCCCCTCACTGGCCCTTCGGCGCCAACTGCGCCACTGCTGGAGCCACACAGGCTCTGCTACTGTAAATAGCCAAACGTTGGAGCTCTCAGGCTCTAAATAACTAGGGGCCCCTTAGAGCCTCCGTGGCTCTAAACACAACTGGGCCCGCTGGGGACGGGCAACGACAATCTGCCCCGATATGCCCCCTTCGTTGGAGTCCCTCGGACTCATGAACACGGAAATGCCCCCGGAGCCCTCTCAGGACTCGTGTCCACAGATGGGGCCTTTGGAGCATCAGGCTCTGCCGAAACGTTGGGGCGGCCCACTGCCAGCTGGGGCCGCCCTAGTGCTCTCGCCCCCGGTGCCACTCTCCGGCACCAACAACAGCCGCATCGAGCCCCCCCCAGCCCTTCCAACTCACCGGGCTGTCTCCGGGGCGGGGCTCCTCCGGGCGGCGGCTCTTCCTTGCTCGCGGTGGGGGCAGGCACCGACAATGTGCCTCGCGCCCCCTCCGCTACCGCTTCGCCATCCAGGGCTCCCTCAGCATGGGAGCCCTGCACCGGCGCCACCAGCCGCCATCTCCTGGGCGCCTTCTTCCTCTTCTCGGGCCCGGCGGTGATCACTTGGCCATTCTGCGGTCCCAAGGGCGGGGACCAATCCCGTTGCGGCGTTTGGGGAGAGCCCCCTGATGAGGTCACAGCTCCTCTCTCTCTCTGCAGGGCTCCCTCGGCACACGGGAGCCCTGCCTATCGGTCGCCTCGTCTCCTCGGGGCTCCCTCAGCCGAGAGGAGCCCCGCCACGGCCGCCATTGTCCGCGCCTTCCTTCCTCCTCTGACGCGCAGCTTCTTCGGCCAATCAGGTCGCGGCTCTCGGGGACAGGCCTCCTGCCACGGCCAAACAGAGCGCGGCTCCTGCCAAGGGACGGCCAATCAGGTCGCGGCCCCTTCGTGGCTTCGTCCACGGCCGGGCCCAGGCGCACGGCGGCTCCTGGGCACCTTCAGGCCCCCGGGCAGCGGCGATCACGGCGTGGGCAGCCGAAGTTAAATAAAGTTAAGAGTAAGCGAGGTAGGCACTCGCCAGGGCGGGCAAAGCGCCCCTCAGCGCAATAATCAAAATAAAGCGCTCTAAAGCGCTATTGTCCCAGCGAAGCGCTCACAGGCGCTGAAGAGGAAAAACACAGCGCTCCCAGCGCTAGAAGGGCAATAAAGCGCTCTCTCAGCGCTAGATGCAGATGAAGCGCTCCCTCAGCGCTACAGGGACAAGTCCAGCCAAGTCCTTCAGGGGATGCAGCAAAGTCCCTCCAGGGTAAAGCAAAGTCCCCCATCCTTCCAGGACAGGCAGAGGGGTCCCCCAGAGGTCCAGGCATCCAGGGGCTGGGCAGCGCCCGCCCCTGGTAGATTCCAGTCCGAAGTAAGAACAAGACAAGAACATTTTGGAAGGGGCAGAGCCCCTTCTTATACACAGAAAAAGCTTTGAAGCCGTTGTGTAAGCGAGCCCTAAGCTCTGGGTGTATCTGGTTTCCCTCTCCTGTCAGCCTCAGGTCAGAGGTGACAGGGGGCCATCAGGAGGGAGAGCCATCAGGGGTGGGCTGCCAGGCACGGCACGGCACCACCAGAGCTCTTTCCACTCCTTCCTAACAGCAGATGGGGGCCTTTCATCTACGGCTTGACTCAGACCCCCCTCCTCCAGACAGTCCCTCTACCAACAGGCCCAGGCATGCCTGGGCCAGGCCCATCAGCCAATCACGTGCTAGCAGACTCACTACACAATTATGCCAACTTCTAAAAGTGGCGCTTCTGGACTAGATACCGCCATGCCGCATACACCATTCTGCAGCATTCATTCTCACGAGTTCATACATATCAAACTCGCCCCTGCACTCCCCATGCATCAGGAATCTACCATGGGCATACATATTCCCCATTCATTCCTATGGGAGGGCAGGTCACTCACCATCCATACACAGAAAGCACACGCACTTTACACTGTACCACAGTGAAAAAGTGCGCAGAGGCCTACAATCACCAATCCAGGTTCCAAAAACGGGCTAGGAAAAAGCAAAAAGTCACGGGGTAAACCTGCCCAAAGGACCGGGTCCAACACATCCCCCTTCCAGCCAAAACGCAGGGTAGACCAATCACTACACTGATGGTCTTCAATGCTTTGGGCGACAAAACCACGGAGACGGGCCTGCAGGGCAGGGCCACCTTACAGTTTTTCGCCACTCTGAACCCAAAGGGATTTCCCTCAACAAAAGCTCTCTGACACAACTAGGATACCCCACTGGTACACACTAGTCATCCACAGCCAGGACCAGGCCCTAGGCCATCCAAAGATCACAGGTCCTAACCAATCCACAGAGTGGGGGCAGAAGCCCCCGGCACACAATAGCCAATCTCCACTCTCTCCCTCAGGGTAGCTACACTACCACTGATCCTACAACCTAGGGACCACACCCTCAGGCTGACTAGAAGTCACGGCAAGAATGCCCGATCCTACCTCTACTCCACCAATGTTAGAACTGGGGGTCTCTAGTTGGCAGAGGCAAGTACCTTAGACCAAGTAGGGACCCTTGCTTCCAGTCAGGGTGAAGGAATAACCCTCACAGGGAAGCACTCACCAGAACACAACTCTCCTACCAGATCAGGACCTCACACAGTCCCTCTTCAAGCAGGTGGGGGGACACAGCACACAGCAAAGTCCCCTTTCCTCTACCTTAGTGGAAACAACAAACTGCAGGCGGGCCCCAGAACACACAGCAAGGGCAGCCCCCTCGGTCTCTTCAGCTGATTCACTTTGGTAGAGTCCCTCTTGACCTAGAAGTTTCCTAATCTCCCAACCTAGGATTTACACCCTTAAGTTGCACCGGGGTCAGAAGTACACCGTCCTTCTGCACCCCCTTCCAGTTCCACTATCACAGGCACAGTATGTCTCAGGCTAGACAGAGCACATGCCAGCGGCGTAGCAGCGACACACTCTCCTCCCGTACTCCTTATCACAGGGTGATTCTCAGTATGTTCCAGGCTAGACAGAGCACACGCCAGCAGCGTATCAGCAACACACTTTCCTCCCACCGGGGTCAGAAGTAAGGACACCGTCCCTCTGCACCCCCCTCCAGAGTTCTGCACCCTCCCACCTTGGAGCGGTACCCCTGGAAGTCAACAACCGGTCAGGACACTGACTACAGATGCCCTTCCTTCCAGGTCAGGCTGAACCTGAACCTGGCCTCCCCCCTCCTCGGGGAATGACCTCCAGAGGCCCAAAAAATGGTCGAGCACTCTAGATGGTCAAATGCCCAGCGAACCAGGACTTCTGCACCCTCCACTTAGGAGCGGTACTGCCCACACCAGGACCGCCGGAGTTCTGGTTACAGACACTCCCCGTCCTCTAGACACAGAAAGATCCTCCTCAAATGACTTGTGAGTACAGCCTAGGCCCCTGACCTGGCGCTCCCTTAGGGAACCCTCCAGGCCCTGAGATAGGGTTTCGGGCCAACGTGGGACACACCGTCCCACACTCACTCCGCCTCCACTGAGACAGGACGTGAGCCCCTACACCCCTACCATCCTAATGGGACCTAGCTGGGCTACACATGAACCTCTTCACCTACACAGGATCATCAGATACACAAGCCACTACTTTTAGAATCACTCTCTAATGTCTCTGTAAGACATCTAGCACACCGCCAGACATCCACCTTCTTGTCCAATGCCTCTGCAGGACGTCCTGCACACCACCAGAGGTACACCTCACGTGCAAGCTCCTTAAAAAAAACCTCACACGAACTCCTCCAGTTCAAGACACCACTCATCCACACACTCCCCCTCCAGACTGGTGAGACAGTTCCTCACTGCCTCTGACTCTCAACCTGTCACTCTCTTACTGAGCACCAGGCACCATACTCTGGGAACTGGGAATGGGACTTCACGCACTGGACACATTTAAGCTGCCACCACTGGATCCTACCATACTGGGGAATCCAGACACACACACTACACTCAGGGAATAACCACCCTCCTGAGCAAGCAATTTCTCCTCCACCCTCCCTCTCTTCCATCTACCCACACAGGGACAGGAATAGGGATTGGACACTGGACCCAGCAAGGGATTCCTAACCTATGGGAACCTCCCCTATCTACTGGCGTCCCGCCCTGTCATTTTCTCTCATCTGCCACTTAACATAAAGCGCAGGAACACCATCTGAAAATGACACTTTTGAGGAAAAACAAAATCAGAAACAATAATCCCAAATATGTGACTATCTGAAAAACGCAGAGTTTTTGTAATGTAGCCAGTTGTCGCTATGGCACTGGGCAAACGCAAGTCCAAATCCCACCGCTGCCACCAATGTTGGAAACCGGCTATTTCTGGTAGGCTAAGGCTTATGCCAAAGCCAGGCAGAAACCACCATTCCAGTCAGGGCAAGGAAGTCACATGCCAAGATAACCCCTGCTCGCCCTCTAGGTAGCATGGCGCGGGCAGTCGAGGCTAAACTCGGAGGCGATGTGTAAAGCATTTGCGTCAGCGCACAACAGCAACAACATACTAGGTACACCACAAAAGAGACTCCACACCAGGTTATATTAAAATAACTTTTGTATTGTCAAAACATATCAGATAGAAATTACACATGTACATTGTGCCAACTGGCACGGCAATATTCACAAGGGATTATTTACAAGACAGGGCCACATGGGCCACTGTCTGAATCAACACTTTGCAGATATAGAAATACTTGTCAGAAATTAGAATAAAAGTATATAAACTTCACTGTAACACAAAGTAACAGTAATAGATCACATCCAGTAACTACTGGGAACAGGTAAGTACCACCTACGCAACCCTAAACTCCTTGGGAGACTGTCACGCAGGGGACCAGGACCTCACTAGGACCACCTGTACTAAAAAGAACAACCACCTAAGTATCACACAGCATTTAGGGGTCTAAGAAAGAACACATTACCCATGATGTATGAAACACATTCAGAGGAGTAGTAAAGAAAAACACATAATGCATAAACCTACACATTCAGCGGGGTTAAGAATAAGGCACATGATGCAATAAAATACATTCAGGGGTGCAGCGCAAGAAGACACATGATGACTAAACATTCAGAGGTGCAGCGCAGGAAAAGAAAGACACATAATGCATAAAAACATTCAGAGGTGCCAGAGCAATACAATAGCGCAAGAATCACATGATGTCTAAAAACATTCAGAGGTGCAGGAATAACACATGATGCAAGAGAACACATTCAGAGGGGCAATAACCCTACAGTTGCGCAAAAACTCACATAAGCCACCACCTGTGGCAGTCCCTAGGCCAACTGGCCTTGATGGGGCTCGGCTGCCCGGTGTCCAATGTCAGGGCGCGCTGCCATGCAGCGCCAGTCCAAAAGTACAAAAAGCCTAAACGTGGCAGCTGCCCACAAAGTGCTGGGCAGCTGAGAAACAACAAAACTGCGCCAGGGCCCTCACTGGCCCTTCGGCGCCAACTGCGCCACTGCTGGAGCCACACAGGCTCTGCTACTGTAAATAGCCAAACGTTGGAGCTCTCAGGCTCTAAATAACTAGGGGCCCCTTAGAGCCTCCGTGGCTCTAAACACAACTGGGCCCGCTGGGGACGGGCAACGACAATCTGCCCCGATATGCCCCCTTCGTTGGAGTCCCTCGGACTCATGAACACGGAAATGCCCCCGGAGCCCTCTCAGGACTCGTGTCCACAGATGGGGCCTTTGGAGCATCAGGCTCCGCCGAAACGTTGGGGCGGCCCACTGCCAGCTGGGGCCGCCCTAGTGCTCTCGCCCCCGGTGCCACTCTCCGGCACCAACAACAGCCGCATCGAGCCCCCCCCAGCCCTTCCAACTCACCGGGCTGTCTCCGGGGCGGGGCTCCTCCGGGCGGCGGCTCTTCCTCGCTCGCGGTGGGGGCAGGCACCGACAATGTGCCTCGCGCCCCCTCCGCTACCGCTCCGCCATCCAGGGCTCCCTCAGCATGGGAGCCCTGCACCGGCGCCACCAGCCGCCATCTCCTGGGCGCCTTCTTCCTCTTCTCGGGCCCGGCGGTGATCACTTGGCCATTCTGCGGTCCCAAGGGCGGGGACCAATCCCGTCGCGGCGTTTGGGGAGAGCCCCCTGATGAGGTCACAGCTCCTCTCTCTCTCTGCAGGGCTCCCTCGGCACACGGGAGCCCTGCCTATCGGTCGCCTCGTCTCCTCGGGGCTCCCTCAGCCGAGAGGAGCCCCGCCACGGCCGCCATTGTCCGCGCCTTCCTTCCTCCTCTGACGCGCAGCTTCTTCGGCCAATCAGGTCGCGGCTCTCGGGGACAGGCCTCCTGCCACGGCCAAACAGAGCGCGGCTCCTGCCAAGGGACGGCCAATCAGGTCGCGGCCCCTTCGTGGCTTCGTCCACGGCCGGGCCCAGGCGCACGGCGGCTCCTGGGCACCTTCAGGCCCCCGGGCAGCGGCGATCACGGCGTGGGCAGCCGAAGTTAAATAAAGTTAAGAGTAAGCGAGGTAGGCACTCGCCAGGGCGGGCAAAGCGCCCCTCAGCGCAATAATCAAAATAAAGCGCTCTAAAGCGCTATTGTCCCAGCAAAGCGCTCACAGGCGCTGAAGAGGAAAAACACAGCGCTCCCAGCGCTAGAAGTGCAATAAAGCGCTCTCTCAGCGCTAGATGCAGATGAAGCGCTCCCTCAGCGCTACAGGGACAAGTCCAGCCAAGTCCTTCAGGGGATGCAGCAAAGTCCCTCCAGGGTAAAGCAAAGTCCCCCATCCTTCCAGGACAGGCAGAGGGGTCCCCCAGAGGTCCAGGCATCCAGGGGCTGGGCAGCGCCCGCCCCTGGTAGATTCCAGTCCGAAGTAAGAACAAGACAAGAACATTTTGGAAGGGGCAGAGCCCCTTCTTATACACAGAAAAAGCTTTGAAGCCCTTTGAAGCCGTTGTGTAAGCGAGCCCTAAGCTCTGGGTGTATCTGGTTTCCCTCTCCTGTCAGCCTCAGGTCAGAGGTGACAGGGGGCCATCAGGAGGGAGAGCCATCAGGGGTGGGCTGCCAGGCACGGCACGGCACCACCAGAGCTCTTTCCACTCCTTCCTAACAGCAGATGGGGGCCTTTCATCTACGGCTTGACTCAGACCCCCCTCCTCCAGACAGTCCCTCTACCAACAGGCCCAGGCATGCCTGGGCCAGGCCCATCAGCCAATCACGTGCTAGCAGACTCACTACACAATTATGCCAACTTCTAAAAGTGGCGCTTCTGGACTAGATACCGCCATGCCGCATACACCATTCTGCAGCATTCATTCTCACGAGTTCATACATATCAAACTCGCCCCTGCACTCCCCATGCATCAGGAATCTACCATGGGCATACATATTCCCCATTCATTCCTATGGGAGGGCAGGCCACTCACCATCCATACACAGAAAGCACACGCACTTTACACTGTACCACAGTGAAAAAGTGCGCAGAGGCCTACAATCCCCAATCCAGGTTCCAAAAACGGGCTAGGAAAGAGCAAAAAGTCACGGGGTAAACCTGCCCAAAGGACCGGGTCCAACAGTGTTGCAATATTTAGCAATGCCAATAGCTCAAACTTAATTAATGCGAGACCTATTGCATTGCAAATGCTTATTTGGTTCTTTTTTTGCCTTGCTCCTAATGAGGTGAAGAGAGTTCAGAGGCTCTCCTTCAATTTCCTTACTATTTTGTATTTCTTTGAAAAACTAAGAGACAGCAGTGTTTCCAGCTGAAATGAATTCATGTTAAGGATTGAGTAATGGTTAGTCTGCCCTTTCAGGAGACCTTTGGATTTATTGGAGTTAAGTTGAAAGAAACTGGAATTGTATTTAATTTCTTTCATTAATGGAAACAATTCTTAAAGAGACTCAAGTTGCATTTCATTTCTTTCCTTTATGGAAACAATTATTTGGGGCTCACACTGTGTGAATAAACAGAGAGTCCAGGACAGTAATGAATTGAAAATAAAGTGCCACTTCTGAGGCTGTGTTTTGTTTGGAACAGTACAAACACGTTTTGAAAAAGAAAGATATTTTTCCTGGGGTTTACAGAAAAAGCTATGAGGAATGAAATAGCTTTTTACAACTCTGGAAATGCAATCACTATGAAGTATGGTTATGAGCTCTTGTAAGAGGAATATCAAGAGCCTTCAGACACAGAAGAATGAATTTGCTTTGTTTGTTTTGTTATTGCCAATTAACAGGGGATACCAATACAGTGAGGTTTTGTTCTCTTTCCCTATGAAGCACGGCAAGTGCTTTCTTCTGGTCGGTAAAACTCGATGTGAAATGTTCAAGGAATATTTTACCAAGGAACAAAAAGAGGAATATATTTATATTGTTCCAATTCTTGGTCTTGTGTTGTTTTTTTTGTTTTCACTGGATAATCATAATTCATATATCTTATTTTGAACAGACTTCCATGTTCCAGTTATATTTATCTACATACATATATGTTCTACAGACGTCACCGATGAAAGTTAGATTATTTTACAGGTATTTGCATAGGGAGAAATGATGAATATATGTAACTCTGAGATAAACTATCATTAATGGTGTTATTTGCTTCTAGGTCTCCTTCCCTGCTGTTCCCATCCTTTCCTTCCCCCGCTTAATCATCTCAAGATTCTGTGCTTTATCAGCAAGCAGAATTGAGGTGATTGGGAGGAAGCCCCTTTTTGCGCAGCAAACCTATCCCGTGTTGTCAGCAGGCTGACAGAAAGCCATGTTGGGTGGCTAGTCATTCTACTAAGTCCTGCAGGAGTGCCTTAGAAGAAAGTTTCTAAATCTCTGGTCCACAGACCTCTGGCGTTCTGCAACAATTATTCAGGGAGACCGTAACTGGTTAGAAAATTAAATATTATTATCAAATTAATAAAGTACATAGACATTAAAAAAATGGAAAAAAAAAGTTTTGAAATGCTCTCTAATGGTGAAGGGATTCAAAATTAGAAGCCAAAAATTAAGTTAAAATCCTTATCTTGATTCATGGGTACAGCACAAGGACAGTCAACTGAATCCAGTGTGGACGATTGTTGGCCTCAATTAAAGCAGCTCTGTTATTCACTGAAACGCATGCATCAGGAGCAAAAAAATACACAGTGGTATGTTAGGCTTAAGCATATTGCTTGCTCTTTTAGAAATTAAAATGTTAAGAGCCATGGCCGTAGGCCATTTGTCAGGGGGGAGAGGAAGCAGAAGGGTCAGCATGCAGTGGGAGATCTCCACAATCTTTTCGTGCACGGCCTGTAATTTTGTCATGTAACCTATGAAATAGTAGCTCATGTCGCAAAATGTCCAACGTGTGTAGTGACAGAGTGACCTGCCAGAAGAGATTAATTAGTTAGTATGTTATTTGTGACCCAACAGTTCAAAGGGGTCCCTATGCAATGAGTTAGAACTTTCTTTGTTGTGTCCATCACATTTCAATGTTTAACGACTGCAATTGTGATCACAATCCACTGATACTCCTCAATTCAAAAAACAATTAGGAAGGGGTGATGCCCCCTCTTAATTACAATTCAAAATGAGTCGCTAAATACCATATATATATTGTTATATAGATTGTGATTACAATTGCAGTTGTGAAAAATTTAATATTGTTGATATATATATAGTGTGAACAAGGCAAGTCAGCCCGAAACGCGTAGCTGTTTTTTCTGTGAATAAATGTATCATCTTCCTGTACCTGGCTGGTCCATCTCCTTCGTTGCTGGCGTGCTGATGTGGCTGCCCAAAGCGAAACTGCAAGGAGCTGATTTTCATATATATATTTATATATATATATATTGACGCTCAAAAACCTCCTGGTTACACAGGAAGAATGCAGCACTCGCAGTCCAAGAGTCAAGCAAAAACTTTAATCAAGGAGAACAGGTAAGCACAGACGCGTTTCGGCGTGAGCCTTCGTCAGTGTGTCACTAGTCAGTATCATGTGTCCCATTAAAATAAACAAAGTCTTGAGTACTGACATTGACATAAGCATAGGACTACACCTCCCTGTGGCCACTATGGGCGCCATATTGGAAGGGTGTTTTATCCAAGTAGGGAACTTATCTAATACAAACGTGACTGTTCTCACGTTAGAAAATAAAGCCGTGGATCGGCTAGTGTCCTATGTTATTAGGTACAATGCCATATTCACATGTGTATTTACAAACAAACAGTGCAAAATCTCAGCAAAAGTCATTAGACACATTAAAAGAATGCTGTTACCCTTCGTGTAGAGATCATTCACATTTCAATATTCTAATTCAGCATGAACAATGAGAGCTGTTATTCTATGGAATGCTGGACAGAAGGGTACTCCTACAGATTAGTAGGTCAGCAAAAAAGAAATCAATACAAGGTGTATATACACACAAAGGGAAAGCAGAAACACAAAGACAGAAAAGGCACCATCTGGTGGGTATGTAAGTTGATAGTAGTGCTAGTCAGAGAAAACCTCACACAATAGGTCATGATTTACATTAACTATTCCTATGCATGTATATACATGGATTGCTATCTACATATCTACACATTTACATTTTTCCACACCTATGGTAACCTAACACCATCTTCAGATGAGTATCACAGTTATTATTTTACTTAGAAAAGAAATTAGAAATCAACATTCAAAGTTCAAATTATCACAGAATTCAGAAATTCGATAATCTCGGTCGGGAACAGAACCAGGATTTAGGTAAAAATGGTAAAGCATCATAGAAAACATATTAGGAAAGCATTTTCAAACAATGCGTTCATTACAATGTGCCTCTTGTTGTTGGACTTACAACTAATGTACCAGACTTTCCAAACGGAGGTGAATTAACTCTTACTCCTACACTCTCACTTCCCCAGGTGGTATGCTAATTCCTCCCCGCTATTGAGTCCCCCCGGATGTTTCGTGGAAAGATCTATGATGTATCTGGACTCAAGTCTGCGGAGTCTCCTGAGTCTGTCTCCTCCTCTTACGTTAGATGGAACAATATCCAATCCAAAGAATCGGAGTAGATTACGATCTTTGCTGTGTTCTTCCGCAAAGTGCCGGGCAACCGGATATGAGGTGTCTACTTTCTCGATTGCCCGTTGATGCTCCAGGATCCTCAGTTTGAGTTCCTTAATAGTGCTGCCTATGTAGCGTAAGCCACAGGGGCAGACTAGACAGTAAACCACAAACTGGGAGCTACATGTAATAAAGTGCTTGATAGGCACTTTCTTACCGGTGTCAGGTATGTCAAAAGATAGTACCCGTTTGCTGCCACTACAAGCCTTGCAGTGGCCGCAAGGATAGAAGCCCGCCATCTGCTTCAGGGAATTAGTTTTGGGTGTCAGTTTCTCTAGATGACTGGAAACCAACATGTCACTGAGTGACCTGGCCCTGCTGAAAGTAATTAACGGATGAGCGGGTAGGTCATCTGCAAGTATGTTGTCTGTTTGCAAGATGTGCCAATTTTTATTCAGCATAGTTTTCAGATCCATAGCTCCCCTAGAGTATGGAGTTAGGAGTCTGAATTTACCATTTTTCTTGTTCGATTTTCTGTTCCTCCCCATTACAGGATCGTTAGTTGCCAAGAGTTCAGATCTTTTCATTTTCCTCACTTTTTTTAGGGTATTTTTGAGTAAGGTGTTACCATACCCCCTCATGGAAAATCTACTGACACATTCTGATGCGGCCGCCTCAAAATCAGAATCCTTAGAGCAGTTCCTGCGGATTCTTAATAGCTCTCCGTAGGGAATGCTGTTCTTGAGTTGGGTGGGATGGCTACTGCTGGCAAAAAGAGTCGAGTTGCCAGCAGTGTCCTTTCTGTGCAGTGTTGTATGCATCAAGTTGTTCTCAATGTACACCTCCAGGTCTAGGTACTCCGCTCTCACCGGACTAACCAGGCCTGAGAAGTGCAGACTGAGATCATTGTTGTTAAGAATTTTAATAAATTCTTTTGCTGAGTCCATACCTCCATCCCAAACAATAAACAAATTGTCAATGTAACGATACCAACATTTTACATGCCCTCTCTCTGTGCCTGCTGTGCAGCTCCTGGGCACCTGCCCCTCCCACCAGCCAACGAAAAGGTTCGCATAGCTGGGAGCGAAGCAGGTACCCATCGCCGTCCCTGATGTTTGTATATACAGCTGGTCCTCGAAGAGGAATATGTTGTTGGTTAAGCAGAATTCTGTGAACTCCAGGATCATTTCATTGTGGCATGCGTATTTCATTTGCCGTTGGCCCAGAGCATGCTTGATGGCTTCGAGACCCTGCCTATGGTCTATTCGTGTGTAAAGGCTAGTAATGTCTAAGACCATTAGCAGGTATCCAGAGTCCCATGTTAATTGCTGGATCTTGGTCAAGAAGTCTTTCGTGTCCCTTATATAAGATTTCAACTTGATTACTAAGGGAAACAGAGTATTATCCACGAAGCGTGACATGTTCTCGGTCAGGCTGCCAATAGATGAAATTATTGGGCGGCCTGGAGGGTTTTCCATGTCTTTGTGAAGTTTGGGGAGATGGTAAAAAGTTGGTAGCATGGGGGTGTGGTTCCTGAGAAAGAGATTTTCGTCCTTCCCGAGCATATTGTGGTTGTACCATTTTTGTACTAGAGCATCATATCTAGTAATGCTCGTTTGATATACAGCATTCGTGCACTTCTTGTAGAATTTTGTATCCGCAAGTTGCCTCAAAGCTTCAGTTCTGTATAGGTCTCTACTCATAAGAACTACGTTGCCCCCCTTGTCCGAGGGCTTGATCACTATGGTTTCATCGTTGACCAGGCCCTTCAGAGCTTGGCGTTGACATTCAGTGATGTTATTTATTGAAATTGGCGGTTGCAATTTTCTGTAAGTAGTCAGGTCTCTTTTCATGGCCTCTGTAAAGACATCTATCGCGTCCCAGGATGTTTGGGGTACAAAAGTCGATGCAGGTTTGAAAGAGCTTTCCTCTCTTTCTTGTTCGACCCCTTGGAGGACAGCCCGCTGTGCGATAGTCAGGTGTTCCTGTTGTTGGTCGGAATGCTGATCCAATCGTAAATCCTCCAATGCCTCGATCGCTGGCAAGTCTCTAACGCTAAGTATATCCATCTCATTCATTTTAGAGCCCTTCTTGATGTTTTTCAGATGTGGGCGCAGCTTAAAGTGTTTGTGAAGCTTCAGCTTCCTTGTGAATCGAAACAAGTCGATCCTTGTTTGGGTATACTCGAGGTCATTTGTGGGACAGAAAGTGAGACCCAGACTTAAAACTTCCAACTCTGCTTCCGTCAATTGTTTAGATGTTAAGTTCACTACAGTTAAGCTGGCTTGGTCGATGTTACTCTCAAGATTCACAGTTACTGCTTTTTGTTGTTGTTCATCTGACGGCTCGTCCATCGGGAGGTCCTTGTACTTCCTCTGCCTCCTTTTCCCGCCGCCTGCCCTCCTCGTCCTCCTCCTCTTGTTGATGTTGCTGTTACAGGTACATCTGCATCTGCACCTGTGTTTGCATCCACATCTGGTGGTTTGTTTTTTCCGCCCCTTAGCCAGGTACTCTTGATTATCTCGTACTCCTCCTGAAAAGGGGTCTTCTTTGGTAGGGCTTCTTGTACATTATGTACAGCATCCTGTGAATCCAAAACATTCTGCCTCCGTTGTTCATCTCCTGACTCGTTCTCAGTTAGGTCTGATTCCGACGTGGCAGGTTCACTTTCCGGCATACTGCACATTGTTGTAGTCATGGTTCTCTTTTGAAGAGCTTTACGGGGTGCATCAAACCTTTTTGCATAAGTTAGAACACGACCAGTAGCGTAATCGTTGGCATCGCGCTCATACTTCTCTTGTTTGCGCATTCTGATCTTTAGCTCATATTTTGCCAGTCTCGCTTTCATCTGGTCTCTCATTTGAGATATGGTTGTTTTTGTTCCCGTGTCAGTTTCTTTCTCTAGCTCCTCATTGATGGTATCAATTTCTTCCAACACTTTCCCCCTATCGCTCCAGGCATATTTTACTAAAATTTTCAATGTACCCTCGCAATAGGATGCTGTGTGGTCGAACCAGTCTGTGAGCAGTTGGGGGTCCGGGTGTTCATACGAGGGTACCGTGTGCCCTCTCAGCCCCCTCGGTACTCTCTTATCCTCGATATAGTTTGTTAGGCTTGTAGCCTCCCACCACTTGCGCACTTCACGCTCGTGCAGTTTTTCCAGCTTAATGAAAGTGTCTTTTAATTTACGTTCCTGTGTTGTTTCTGCAGGCGTAATCGTTTTACTCGCCGCTTTTGTTGGTGCTCCTTTGTGTTTAAACATATCCTTTGCCGCGTTCATTCGTTCTGTGTCAGAGAACATTTTGCCGCTTTTGCCCTTGTTAATGGGTCTTAGTGACAGGAATGGTTGCTTGTTTTAATGTATTTGTTCAGCAACCTCCGTGCTCGTTCCCCCCCGTTTTTGCTGCTCTCGGTACTGCTAACGTTCTGTTAAGCAATTGCTGCTACAAGCTCACCATTCATGCGTGAGACGGATGCAGAGAATCTGCTCACCGGCAAGATGATCTGACGTCAGGGGCCCCGGAACCAATCCAGCGCTGTCCTTCCGCACCGCCCTTGCCGGTCTGGTTGTAATCTTTTTCGTTTTCGTTATTTTCCAGCAGCTACTACGGTGCACGGCGTAACTCCTCCTCGGTAAACGCTCACTTCCCACGTGAAGCCGTGCACTCACGAACGGGTGCTGCTAGCGGTTCGCAGGAAAACCGCATAACATTGACGCTCAAAAACCTCCTGGTTACACAGGAAGAATGCAGCACTCGCAGTCCAAGAGTCAAGCAAAAACTTTAATCAAGGGGAACAGGTAAGCACAGACGCGTTTCGGCGTGAGCCTTCGTCAGTGTGTCACTAGTCAGTATCATGTGTCCCATTAAAATAAACAAAGTCTTGAGTACTGACATTGACATAAGCATAGGACTACACCTCCCTGTGGCCACTATGGGCGCCATATTGGAAGGGTGTTTTATCCAAGTAGGGAACTTATCTAATACAAATGTGACTGTTCTCACGTTAGAAAATATATATATATATATTTATATTTATATATATATATATTTATATTTATATATATATAGAATCACTGACATATTATCGAAAGACAGAATATCTACATACAAAAATATCGACACAAAAATATCGAAGTCAAAAATATCGGAGTTATATCTTCATAAAGGTAAGTACAAAAATATCGAAATTAAAAATATCGTTTTTTTAAATGTATTAATAATAATGTAAAAATACTTTAAAAATACATATAATTTTACAAATATTAAATAAAAACATTAAAACATATTTATAAAATTATACCTAATACATATACATTTAAAATAAATTAAAAACTCTACATATAAATTAATATATATACGTACTCCACATATTGCAACAGTAGGAAAATCGTTGGATAGCGCAGGGGTAAAAATTACTATTCCCACTCCAGAGGGTGCAACAGTAGGGAAAGCGTTGGATAGCGTAGGGGTTTAAATTACTATTCCCACTCCAGAGGGTGCAACAGTAGGGAAAGCGTTGGATAGCATGGGGGTAAAAATTACTTCCCACACTACTCCCCCTTTAACACACAACACACTACACATACAAAAAAACACAATTAATATAAATTTCAATTAATCAATTAATAACAATTAATATTAATAAATTGATGTAATTATAAATGAACTAATTAACACATATTAATTACTAATTACTTAACAATAAATACCAACAAATAAATACAATCTATTTAATTAATTACATTTAATTATATCACACCCTATCCCCCTATAAACACACAACCCACTACACATAAATAAATCACATCACTTAATCACTTAATAATTATTAATTACCAATTAATTATTAATTAACAATAACAAAAACATTAAATATATTAGCACATTAACTCTAATAATTTAATTTACTAATTAATATTTGATTACCAATTAATTAATTAACAATAACAAAAATGTATATATATTAAAACATTAACTCAAAATAATGCAATTAACTAATTAATATTAATTAATTACCAAATATGTATTAATTAAAAATATTTACAAAATATATAATAATTAATTAACTAATTATTATTAAATAATTATCAATTAATTATTAATTAAAAATGTTTACAAAAATATATTAATTAATTAATTATTATTAAATTACTTCCCACCCTATTCCCTATAAACCCACAACCCGCTCTGATACTAAAACGCAAAATGTAAACAAAATTACTATTTTTCAAACATACATTACAAGACATATTTAACAAACATATAAACAACATAATAAAATACATAACACTAAACAAAATTTCGATATTAGTAAATTTCGATATTAGTAACATACATACCTTAAAAAACGATATTCTGTCTGTCGATATTTTGGACATCGATATTCTATACCATCGAAATTAAAACATCGATATTATTGTATATCGATATTTTGTCTCACTACCATATATATATATATTCATGCTGAGCTGAAAAATGACAAAAGCCATTTATCACTCCCGGCACAGTAGTACAGCTTTGGACTGGTAAAATACCATCCACGTCAACCTGAAATGAATATAAAGCAACCCCTGACACGTGTTTTGCTGTCATCTCTGCACTGGAAAAGTATTTTAATAATTTCGATTATTCAGTTTCAATCAGGCCAACCACATAGCAAATTAGATGCCATTTCTCGTTTGGGGTATGTGGTACATAAATTCGCAACAGGAACGCCTGGTAAAGGGCTCCTGAGAATCACGCTTGCCACTTTTAACCAACATTGTTTTTATTCTCTTGCATATTACTTTTACCTCTTACTCTGTGCACTTGCGTATTCCCCGGTCCACCACTGAATGTTCAGATTGTGTGGAGGGAAGGCATTGCATACACCAGCAGTGAGGAATCTTTTGCTACTTTCCGCAGGTCAGCAGACTAGCCGCTGATACCTGCCCTATAAAATCAGAAGACTGTTGCAAGGCGCAGTGGACGAGCGCGAAGACAGCAGCCATAGCACTAGTGAGTACTTTCAGGAGCGCCTGGTAAAGGGCTCCTGATAATCGCGCTTGCCACTTTTAAGCAGCATTGTTTTTATTCTTGTTGCATTTTACTTTGAATTTTGACTTGCTCTAATCGGCTCACCTCTTACTCTGTGCACTTGCGTATTCCCAGGTCCAACACTGAATGTTCAGATTGTGTGGAGGGAAGGCATCGCATGCACCGGAAGTGAGGAATCTTCTGCTACTTTCCCCAGGTCAGCAGACTAGCAGCTGATACCTGCCCTAAAAAATCAGATGACTGTCGCAACGCGCAGTGGACATGCGAAGCGGGCGCACCGCCGGCATGCCAAGGGCAAGCCCGTCTACGCCAGGACCGGGCCCAGGGCCAGGAACCCTGGCTCTTCTACATCAGCAGAACCTTATATCAGGATGACATACTCCAGTAACCAGCTGAAAGTGATTCGTCTTGTGACCAAATTACATTCTTGTCCTTATCTACACATTCGCACATCAGCTCCTCACCTCTCTTTTAGCTGCTCCAATTGTTCTTTTAATCTTGATACTTACAATAAACCAGCACCATCGCAGATGTATACCTTGCAAACAAATCATGAATATACTCACCTAGCCCTTATAAACTCACGTTTCCTTCCCAAACATACATATGAAATACGGTATTTCCTAAAGGACCAAAATTTTGACATACTATTTATCACAGAAACCTGGGGTGATCCATCGTCTGGACCTGATTTCTGCACAGTGACCCCTGACGGGTACTGCATACTTAGACACAATAGAATCACTAAAAAAGGAGGAGGACTGGCAATCTTACATCACAACAAATATTTAGTTAGGACGAAGATAATTCCCTCCATGGTTTGTGAAGCCATGACTTTCTTGATAATGTTTAGTCATTCACAAACCTTCAAAGGTACCCTACTCTACAGTCCACCAGTCTCTAGAGCGGAATTTCTCTCTACCTTAGGCAGCTTACTAGAACCGTTAGCAGGAGATTCTGACTTCACCATACTGGGGGATTTTAATTTTCACTTGGAGAGCCTTAATGATAATGACACCTCATCCCTCATTGCAGAACTTGAGGCTGTGGACCTTCTCCAGTTGGTAACCAGCCCCACACATTCAACCGGTCGTACGCTGGACGGGCTCTTTACCAGCAACAAGCAAATCTCTTTAAAGAACACCATGCATCTAGTTTGGACTGACCATTAGGAAGTCCTGTTTGACCTTCAGATAAAAAGACTCAACCCTACGCACATTAGTCCAATCCCACGATCACAGTTTAAAGCCTGGAGTTGCATTGATCAGCATCTCCTTAAAACACACTTGTCATCTACTAACTATGATTCTACACTAGACCCTAAACTTGCGTCATCTATTTACTCCGAATGGCTTCACAACGCCTTCAACACTCTAGTATCACTTAAAAATGCCTCTAAAAATAGAGCTGCTCCTTCGGCCCCCTGGTTCTCTGAATCACTTAGACTTGAAAAACAACAATGCAGGAACCTCAAGAGACGCTGGCGTAGAGGTTACAATATCACTGAAAAAACCTTCTACAAGGAAGCTTTATCCAAGTACAAACAGCTTATCATCTTGGAGAAAAGCAAATACTACCTTAGTCAGATAGAATCTGCCCAATATTCCACCAAGCAGCTGTTTCAGGTAATTACAAAACTATCAGGGTCGGTGACGAATTCCCCAATAGCTCCCAGCCAAGATCTTTGCAACGCACTGGCCAGTTTCTTTCAAGAGAAGGTCAGCAACATATATGACAAATTTGCCGCACAACCAAAAGCCGATTTCTGGACGGCTGCCCTCGG
The DNA here is from genome assembly GCF_964261635.1 of Lissotriton helveticus. NCBI lineage: Eukaryota > Metazoa > Chordata > Amphibia > Caudata > Salamandridae > Lissotriton > Lissotriton helveticus. The sequence goes on along the minus strand of NC_136065.1, from coordinate 1,017,975,685 downwards.
CAATGAAGAAAGTACCCCTTCTTTCCCGAAATTCAGTCAAGTCTCACCAAAACAGATCATGGACCTAATCTCCACCATCAAATCGGGCTCCCCCACCGACCCCTGCCCCTCTTCAGTCTTAAAATGGATTCTGGAGCTAATAGCTCCTAACCTAACAGATATTTGCAATGCCATGTTTCAAACAGGAATTTGTCCTCCTTTTTGAAAAAAGGCTATCATCAAGCCGCTGCCGTAAAAGCAGAACCTTGATCCAGCAGGAACAAAAAATGACCGACCCATCACAAGCCTTCCATTTCCAACAAAAATCTTTGAGAAATGAATGAACTCACAGTTGACCCAATACATTGAGGATAACAAGTTACTGGCCGATACGCAATTCGGCTTTAGAAAAGGCCATGACACAGACACTGCCCTCGTTAAAGCATCAGATGAAATCAGGACAGTACTAGACCAAGGTGGTGCTGCTCTTCTAGTGTTACTTTACCTATCAGGAGCCTTTGACACGGTCGACCATGCTACACTGATCGACCGTGTCTCAGCCATCAGTATCAAACATAGGGCTAAAGATCTACTGACCTCTTTTCTCTCTAACCGCACACAACTAATGAGTTTCGGCGACTTTAAGTCCTCCCCATTTGCTCTCCCGTGTGGTGTGCCACAAGGATCATCTTTGAGTCCTACCTTATTTAATATCTATGTTTTGGACCTGGCTTGGGTCATCAAAACCCACAGGATGGATGTGACTTCTTACGTCGAGGGCACACAATTGGTGCTCACAATCCATAAAGACGGAGGATGAATTGCAGCCAGCTTTCAAGACGGAATGTTGGCCATCAGTACCTTGATGGCCAACAACTGTCTAAAGTTTAACGCTGATAACGGAGGTATTGATTTTTGGTAATCTTTTTCCTGCATAGTCCCCTACTTGGTGGCCAGCCAATTTGGGACCACCTCCACCCCCTGTCTCGAAAGTCAGAAATGTAGGTGTCTTGTTTGACGACAAGCTACCTTTCTCATTTCATGCCAGTCCAGTTATCTACTCATCTTTCTATAACCTTAGGATGATAAAAAACTCCTACCATTCGCTCCATCTAGTGCTGGAAAAACCCTTATCAGCACACTAGTAATGTCAAAAATTGACTATTGTATTGGCCTCTTCCTTAATGATCAGAAAAAGGTCATAAATAGACTACAGATGGTGCAGAACTCGGCTGCTAGAATGCTAACAAGCACCCCTAAGTATCAACCTATTTCAAAGGTAGTCCGAAAACTCCATTGGCTACCTATAGGAAGCCAAATTAAATTCAAAGCACTTTGCATTGCATTCAAAGCCATCCACAATAGTGAACCAGAGTTCTTGAAGAAGGCTTTGTTTGTCTACAAGCCCAACAGACCCTTGCACTCATCAGTAGCCAACCTCCTGAAGGTCCCTCGAACTAAAAAAGTTGCCTGGGGTGACAGAAGATTCACTGTTGCCACAGCTAAATTGTGAAACACCCTTCCCCTTCACATTAAAACCTGCCTTACCCTACTTGCCTTTAGGAAACTAGTAAAGATATGGCTTTTTAACCAATAACTACCTGGTCCAGGTTTCTGGTCTTCTACATAGTCTGCAGCCCCGAGACACCCAAGGGTATTTGTGCGCTCTACAAATTGCTTAAATAAATAAACAGAAAATCCTCACATTATACCACTTGATTGAATTGGAGGGGGCTTCTATTCTGAAAAGCAGTATACTCAAGAGGTGTCAATTGCACAGAAAACCAAAAGTGGAGGCTGTTGCTCATACACATAATGGTCAGAGGGTACACGATCTGACCTATATCCGAGGGTGTTCATATGTTCCCACTGTCCTGCTTCAACAACAGGCCTTAATGGTGCCATACACATATTCTAGTTGGGCATCCAGAGGAAAGGAAAATATTAGAACTCCTTAACAGACACTTCTGGTGACCTACTCTCACCATGAACATTAAACAGTACATATATGTTAACATAGTAAGATTAAGGGCTTCCATATCCACTCCCCCTGCTCCTTGGCATACCATTTCCATGGATTTCATTGTTGAATTGTACAAAACAGAATAGGGTCATACTACAATTTTGGTTATAGTGGATCTTCAAACCAAAATGTTCCATTTTACCCTATGAGGGGAGTACCCAGCTCTAAAGAGTTGTCTGAGGTGTTCTTGCAAAATATAGTGTGCCTTCATGGTCTCCCATCCATCTTCATTTCTGACAGAGGTTCTCAGTATGTTTCCAAATTATGGAAGGGGTTTGGTAACACACTACAGATAGAACATTCATTTGTCCTTGAGCCACCATCCACAGACAGATAAACTGAGGGGTTGAATCAGAGTCTCAAACAGTATTTACGGTGACAGCTGTTGCATAATGCCACAAACTGGGATGTGTATATTTGGGCGGCAAAATGTGCCTATAACAACATCATTCACAGCTCTACCAACTATTCACCGTTTTTCTGTAACTATAGTTTTCATCCTGGTTTTCTATTACTTTCTTCCTTGCTCATACCAGTGGTTCCTGTTTGTACAAAGCTTTGTTGATCGTGCACATGAGATGCAACAGGCAGCACAGGAGAATCTAAAATAGGCTAAGGAAGAGTACAATAAGTATGCAGACCAACATCACTGGACACATCATATTGCTTGAAAGGGGTCATGCAAATTCAAACCTCGATATATTGGGCCATAAAAAAATCTCTATAAGAAAATCAACAACATTGCAATGAAATTGGAGCTGCCTTCCACATTGTGAATACATCCTGTATTTCATGTTTCTTTGTTTAACCAATCATGTTTGGAACTCAGATCTCCGCAAGACCAACTGCCGTTCGGCTCGATGATTGACCTGAGTTTGAAGTGGAGGTTATTTTGGACTTCAAAAGGATACAGCGTAAATTATACCATCTCATACATTGGAAGGGATATGGTCCTGAGGACTGTACCTGGGAACCAGCTGACTCATGCCGCTGCATCCCTTACCTTGCTTCCGGGTTTTCCCACGTTGCTGGTGGCGTTGATGTTTTCTTAAACCCGATTACCACTACTCTTCCATCATATCTAAAGGATTTAGCAGACTTTTTGAGACACTTCTATGATGTTAAATGGGAACAAAATATGGTTTTGATGACTCTGGATGTCTCAACCATCTATATACGAGTATAAGACATCAGGCTGGTTTGATAGCAACTGAACACTTTTTAAGAATGAAACCCATTAGATTTGTAGAACACAACAAGATGCTGTTAGAAATGATGGAATGGTGCCTAACAAGGAACATATTTCTGTTTGAGAATGAGTTGTTCCAACAAGAGCAAGGGATGACCATGGGCACCTGCCTTGCCCCCAGTTATGCTGATCTACATCTAGATAAAATCATGATGTGCCTACAATGTATTGACTATGTTTTTGTTCTGTAGCAGGGTACAGAGACAGAGGCTGATCATTTTATTTCGGAATTGAATGAAAATTATTTGAATTTAAATTTTGTGGAATATAAAAGCAAAACATCCGTAGAATTTCTTGATAGCAAGATTTGGGTGAAAGAAGGTATATTGGAAAGCACAATGTTTAGGAAACCAACTACTGGAAATACAATTCTTCATGCCAGCAGTTCACATCCAACCACATTGATAAAACGTTTACCATTTGGGGAGTTCTACAGAGCAAGGAGGGCTTGTAGCACCTTTGAGGAATATTACAAAGTAGAACAGGAGATGAAAAATAATTTCCTACAAAGAGGTTATCCATCTTCCATTTTAGAAGCAGCATCAAAGAAGGCAAGGAGTATGAACTGAGAAAATTTACTTTTTGAACCATCAAACACTGCTGTAAAATAATAAAAAACAGGACAACACAGAGTGGACATAGATTTATAACAACATATAGTGCAGAACACATGAAAATTCGTCACATTTTAAATAAGCACTGACAGTTTATTAAGGACGACCTGGTTATAGGTCAGCAGACAACAAAACAACCACAGATTACATACAGAAAATCTAAATCATTAAGGGATTATCTAGTGAGAAGTGATTGTTCAGGGATTACACATCAACAAACTTGGCTTCAACAAAAGGAAGGTTTAAGAAAATGCTTAAAATGCAAGGCCTGCCAGCATGGAGAAACTATCTTGATTTTAAGAACAGTTGTTGATAAAACTATAGAAGGAAAGGGAATTCTAACATGCACAAAAAGTTATGTAGTGTATATTCTTATATGTCCGTGCCAAATGATATATGTAGGGAATACTACACTACCAGTGCACAAAAGAATATTACAGCATAGAAGAGCTATAGTTAACAAGGATCGTAGCTATACAGTTGCCAGGCACTTTGAAAAAGATCACCAGAGCAATCTGACACTAATGAGAAATAGCTGCATAGCACAGATACCTAAAAGGAGAAGAGGTGGAGACAGAGAGAAACAATTAAGGAAATTAGAATCTTTCTTCATCTTGGAGATAGATAGCAAAGAACCAAATGGTTTTAATATCGATGAAGAACCTTTTATTTGCCTTTATTGAAAAATGTACCCCATGATGCACTTACCTCATTGAGAGCGAATGAAAGCTAAATGAACTATAGTAACAGAAGGGGACATGAAAATCAGCACATAACACTTTATAGTAAGGTAGCACTTTAAGTCATGCACTTATAACATACATTTTAGTTATTTATTCTCTAAAATCATATGCACTACAAAAAGGCATTAGCCAAGTGATAAGACTGATAAGTATATACAGCTCCATTTTGCCAGAAATATAGGGTATAAGGAGCAGGTTAAGTGTATTTTAGTGAAAAATGTCAAACAAAATTAACAAAGATGTATGAGATTTTTTTTACACCAGGCACTTTATAAGGTTCAGGCACTTTAGACACAAAGCACTTTAAAACTATTGACACTTTAGTATCAGCACAGAGATGAATATATTGAGGATATCCGAAAGACACTATTAAGAGCACTAGCCAAAGAAAAGAAATTACATGCTTACTATGATCTTTGTATATAGAAAATAATGTGTAAGGGGAACTTTTCCAATTACATACATGTTTTAATGTACAAATTAATAATTATTGTCTTTAAGTTATTGAATGAAGGACAAAAAGCAATGATCTTCCATGTTCCAAAACGGCGCTGATGTTTGACAGATATGGTGTATGGACATTCTTGAGTATTTGTACTCTCTCTATGTTTGGTTAAAGCAAAGTTTGAATGTATTTATGTTTTTAAAAAAATGTTGCTTGTTGTAATAAACAAGGCTGTGTGTGGCAGCCGAAACGCGTTGATGATTGATGCACTCATAATATAAACTAGAGTGAAACCCACAGGAGTACTGATTTCATCTTTCTACCGAAAGGTGACTTTTTCATGAGATATATAAATCAAGGTCGCACGCTGACCGAAACGAGTTATGACATTGGATTGTAAATAAAGTAAGCAGGAAAAAAAAAAGCGGAGTTCATGCCCATTGTATTCTTACCAAAAAGGCGGAGGGGCGCATATCGTGAATCATATATATAGATATATCCGAATATTTTTATGTACACTACATTGTTTACACTTTTAACACTTTCTTATTCAGGTAGCATGTTTACACGCACTTGCACTTTATTCAAGACTACTATAGAGCAGCAGCTATAGCCCACTTGGATTTGCTTTGTAACTCCTTAAATGCAGCTATAGCTATAGGTAGAAATTAACTCTGCATTTCACACCATCAACAACATCCAATGGGTGACGTATTCACAGATACCTGGACGAGTCTCCTTCATTTGAACGTTGACTGTTAACAGGCAAATAACAAATATGAAATGAGTCTATCTGTTTGATTTACATATATGCACTGGGATTTTTTTTAAACTATTTATGATGAAATAATTATTTTGAAATTTTCAAAGTGGTGCAATGCCTGGTTACTTAATAAGCCTGTAGGTTATGTTCACTGTATGATTTACACAGGCATTATTGGATGTGAGAATAGATTGGCGTCCAGCTGCATACAATATCATGCAAAAGCGGTCGTTTTTTAAATGTTCATGTATTAATGTGCATTTATATACCTGTATTGATTAAAAAAAATCTTTTTAAGTCATTTATTGTTGCATGGATACATGTTAGTGTATACACCCACTTGGGTAAAATTCTCTCTTATACACTAATGTATGTTGGATGTAAACACCTGGTAGTTTTATAACCAATGTTTACCCTCACAAATGGAGTTCCATTGAACTATTTAGCAAAAATATGTTAGTTAATTAATGTAATCTTTTATTTTAATGTATTTATTTGCTAATTTGCACATAATGCATTGTTGCTGCTGCTACTTTGCCAACAGGTGATTGAAACACAAAACCTCGTAAAACTTATCTATGACGATTGCACTTTAATTTGTATGTCACGTGTTTCTACTGTCACTTTAAAAATGAGCTCCTTCCTTTTGGCTTCATGTGATCAAGGCCTCTGGAAGGGCAAAAATCGTCATGGCGGTAGTGCTGGGCTCTTAATTCAAATAAATACCTCACACGCAATCTGGGTTTGTATTTGTCCTTCCTGCATGTCTGGAGTTGCGTGACGAAGTTCTTCTGTATATGTATATATCTTCATTGTTCTCTTTTTATATCGCTCTCCAGCCATGCCATATGATCCTAACTTAAGAGGGCTTGATTAGCACTTAAGGTATGATGTGATTTTTTTACACGGTATCACTCAGGAAATAGAAAGAGTAATGTTTGATTACTATACAACACATTAGTCTTTTTTTTATTTCTTGCTTTTAGATTTTGGCATTTCCTGTTAACCTTGTTATCTCCACACTAGACGAAGGAAGGGAGCCACACAGGTATTAGCTCATTACTTGGTATATACACATTTATAGGAAGTGTTAGAAATCTACTAATAGGCATTTCTTTGATTTATTCTTCAACACAAGTTTTGTCATTACTCCTGATTGTCACATTGGGCAAGAGTGGTCCTCTGTTCAATGTCTATGCAATCAGAATTTATATTAACATCTGCATAAACTGATTGATAGTGGTAAATCAGTTGTAGGGTCTAACGAGAGTCTGCCTTCAGCTTGCTCAAACTCCTTAGTAATTGCTCCTACAGTTTTTTGGAGAAAGCCGTCCAGCGTGGTACAAGTAGATTTTGGAGCCGATGTAGCTTTACGTTTACCCATAGTTCAGTCAGCCCAGATTGCTGGTGTAATGTTGTGACCAGTCAATGAGTGAGGGAAAATACAATGATATAGTGGGCTTTTACCTGTTATAACTCTACACAACTAGGATTTGTCTATGATTTATCTTGAAGTCCTGAAATCTCAGACAAAAAAGATATGACAGAGAAACTGAAGAATTCCGTAGAATTAGATAATATAAAGGTGTTTCCCACTCCCTCTCCCACTCCACAAGTTTTTACCTGGAGGACTACACCCCAGCTAAAAAAGATGGTAATGTCGTTATGGCATCGTTGTCAGCAGTGCAAATAACGGCCTTATCCCAGTAAATCTTACCACACAAAGAGAAGACCTACAAATAATCCTTTATCCCCCTTATGTCCTATAGTATCACGGGGCGGGTGAAGACAAGACGGGATCTAAGAACACGAAACAACAAAACCACAGAGCCTTCCAAAAGATGATATTAGGTAACCCTCTTCACCAAACGCACTGCCGGGGGCCTGACACAAATATGAATGCCTTCCACGAGCTGCACAATGACCTCCACACAATACAGGGAGTAACTGTGCTACAATCCAAGTGGCCTGAACAAAGAAAACCTCCAGAACAGAGGAGCAAACAAAACTGCAACCAGGAGTGACCACTCACCAACTTAAGGTATTCCTTGGTCCGCAATCCAGAGGAAAGGGGGGTGGCCCAGCCGGGCCTCACTGGTCTATGACGGGCTAAGACGGGCCTGCCTTGCCCCAGTCTTTGCCCGGGCCGAGCCCGCACGCGTCCCGTACTGCAGGGTGCCGCTTCCATTTATGAGCTAGCACTCCTGTCCGCGTCACGCCCCCCAGGTGCAGGCATGAAGGTTGCGGTAAGTTGGAGGCTCCCATACTGCGGTACGCCTCTTCTGTTTATGAGCTGGCGCTCCTGTGCCGCGTCACACCCCTCAGGTGCAGGAGGGAGGTTGCAGTAAGTTGGAGGCTCTGATTTATCTATAGAGGGAGAAACTAGACTGGTCCCGATAGACACGCCTCCTGCAGCACAGTCATCAGTAGACGTCTTCCTTTTTCTCTTCCCTTCCCTTTCAGTTGGGGGTTGACTTTGACCATTGTTGGGTTAATGTTAATGTTAATGTTAATGTCAAGAACGATTTGTAGAGCGCACACACACCGATTGGTTTCATGGCGCTATAGGAAAAGGCAAAATTCGCTACTCGACAGGACACTAGTTGTAGGCTTGCTTATAGAGCCAGGTTTTAAGTGCTCTTCTGAATTTCATGAGGTCCGGGCAGGCTCGGATTTCCAAGGGGAAGGAATTCCAGAGTCTAGGGGCGAGTGTGGCAAATCTGCAGTCTCCTGTGCGCTTCTGCCTGAAGGAGGGTGTGTGAAGAAGTGAGAGGTGGGCTGAGCGTAGGTTGCGGGTGGGGGTATGTCTGACTATCAAGTTGTTTATGAATTTAGGACTTTTGCCGTGTAAAGATTTAAAAATCAGACATCCCGTTTTGAAAGTGCAGCGCTGAGACATGGGGAGCCAATGAAGCTTTCTAAGTAACGGAGTGGCTGATTGCCTTCTGGGTAGACTTAGGATCAGTCTGGCTGCGTGGTTCTGTACCATCTGCAGTCGCTTTAACAGGTAGAGTGGCATACCAAGGTAAAGGGAGTTGGCGTAGTCGAGGTGGGACAAGACAGTGGCTATCACCACCTGGGTGAGGGCCTCTGGCGTGAGGAGGCGACGGACCTTTCTAATTTTCCTGAGTTGGAAAAAGTTGTTGGAGACTACAAGACCCTCTTGATTGATTGGAAAGTTGGGACCTAGCTTCATGGCCTCCTCTGGCTCCAGCAGAAAATCCAGATGAGATTTCCAACAGTTGCAAACCCTATGATTTTACAAATCTCAGGATTGAAATCGCCTCTAGTCTCTAGTGGAATATCAATCAGCTGCATCTATCAAAGGCGAGAGGGGTTAAAATAGAGGAATGAGAAATGTTATTGGGAAACAACAAGAGAGAGATTCACCTCATAGAGCAGATCACCAAAAGGTTGGTTAAATCACATGTAGTTCATGAAATGTAGCAGGCTTAAATCAATCGTAACTCAAAATGATACTGAGAATATTAAAATGTTTTAATGCACATTTGCAAGAAACACATGTAACTTTGATATAGAATAATTTTCTTCTAATTGGTATCTTGGTACTTCATATATTTTAGGTCATGGGATTATGAATTAATGAAGATAATATTCTTACTGCTATCAGTAATGTGCTTAATCCTGGACATGGATTGCTTCAGCAGCACAACTCACATACTTTTAGGATCATTTCAAAATAGTTTACTGTGATTAGAACATTGGACTGTTTGGAGCTTCACTGATGACAATGAAGTATCTCAGGGCCAATAATAGTGGCTTCAGAACTTCTGGTCCAACATTTCACTGCTTGTCTTTCTGTTTAATTTCAACATTCTACCCTCAGTATGTAGAATGTTCTCATTGTCGTATAGCCCTTCTAACGTGGGCTTTACAGATTCTTTGGTCTTTTCCTTCATCATAGCTCAAGAAGAAGACCTTTAATAACTTTTGTAGCACCTACAGCAGCCTACAATGCTTGTATAAATAGCCATTAAACCAAGACCAGTAATTAATAGCTTTAGAATATCAAATTAAGTAAATGGAAGATTTTGTAACATTCCCTTTTGAGTCATTAGAGGAATATGAGAACAAAACATAGGCTTTACAATTCACACCCACAAAACTAGATGAGATTAGGCTTCGATTTTCAGGTAAACTACATTCCAATTTAGCAGTGCTTGTGATCTTTGATTTCTACCCAGGTACACACATTATGTTTGGCAGTTAAACTAATTAATTTATTGCTAATTTAGAAGCACTGATGCATCACCTTTGCATATTGACTGAGATATTGTCCTACAATTAGAAAGTGATCCTTGTTAATGAGCTTCAAATTGTTTCTGAGCACTAAACCAGGACATGTGACTAATTTCTCTAACCAATTCCTTACTTTGTTTTTTGACTAATAAGTAGTTTGGAATGAGGCTAATGTCTGAGCCTGTGTTGTGGTCAGATACTGTTTCTTCAACATATCACATAGTTCAACAAGTTAGAGCAGAGAATGTCTCTTTATATCTCTATGATACACCTACTCTTTAAAATATGAGTCATTTATTTGACGTTTTTTGGCGGACAAGGACCAGATGAAAGTCAAAACATATGACAACAACTAGCCTTACATGACGTGATTGGATTATTAACTATTAGACATGATATGCTAACACATTCAAAATGTCATCGAAAATGTAAACCAATGCTTTAAAAACACAGTTGTTTAAGATGAAATTAGACAGCAAAAGTTTAATTTGTTTCTCAGCAAATTCTCTGAGTGTAAATGAGTTTGTTTAAAACGTATACACTGCTGACCCAGCACATCACAAACCAATATGTACTAAGTGCGTACAATAAAAGCTAAGCCTATTTCATTTTATTCATGCTTGTGTTAGAGTTTTTTTAAATGTGCAATTATGGGTAACAATTCATTTTGAGTCTTGATTTTTATGGTGAATTCTAGTTGTAAATGTTGAATAAGTAAAATTGCACTTAAAAATAGTTTGCTGAAGCATTTAAATGTGTTTAATAATGTATTTTAGTGGTGCCACATTTACATGAAGTCTCCATTTTTAGGTCTCGCTAGCGAACGCAGCGCAGCTGCATCGCTAACGAGAGTCTATTGTCGTTGCTTCCCTTCGCGAAGGGAGACAAACCATTCGTGCGCCCGCCACCGGACAGGCGATGTGCACGCGCATGGCGTCTCCCACCGCGCGCCTGATTTAATACGGCTCGGCCGCTCACTCGGTGTTCAAAAGAATGAATTGTAGTGAAGTCATCAACAAACCAACATAAGTGGGTTGTTGGAGGCGTCAATTGTGTCCTTAAGCACCTCATCATCGTTGTAGATATCTGCTGTCATGTTTTACTGGAACCTGTCATTATCGAGTTCAGCAGTTCAACAGAACAGACTTTATTTGTTGGGCGCTCTTATCCAGAACATTCTCAAGGAAGGAGGAGTAAACGGCACTGTATTTTATACTTCACTAGGCCAGAAAATATACGTGGAGGACCCAGGATTGTGCAAAATGCTTCATTGAAAAATAATGGTATTGCAGGCTGGCTCGAAATGCGCCACGACCTGAATATCTACTAGTTTACTCGTCTTTTAGCTTCAGTACATAATTAAATGCAATACACCAACATTGGGGCAGTTGGTGAGGGGGAGAGCCCAGGGCAATGTCATATCTAAGATACGTTGCTACTGCTCTATTTCTCAGCACTGGGGAACAATTCAGCTGCCTTGCTCTGCACATACACCTCCATTGTGCAAAGCCTTGTGGGTGAGGTCTAGCCCAGGTTTTGCACTGAGAGGGTCCCCTTCCAATCAAGATACTGTGCTTGGCCATACTTTAGGGCATTTCTCACTATGAATGCATGATGTACAGTGAAGAATGCAGGCAAAGCTCGAAAGTGTGGGATAAAAAACAGTTTCTCCTACTTGGCGCTTTACTCGATGAGACATATTTTTTCAGCACCGAACACTACCTAAAAATGTCAGTAGATAGGCCTTTGTGTTAAAAATCATGAGTTGCATTCAGGGACACTGCAATTATACGACAGGAAAGGACCAAACTATGCAGAGGGAATTACTTTTGTAAGTTTTGTCACATGTTAAAATGGTTTGGCAGAGGTTTCACCTCAATAGAACCAGTTTAACACTGAAATACATTGATATGGAACTAAAGGAGGACCATTCAGACTTTCCATATGGCCTTATACTGGGTTGCAACACAGGTCAATGAGATTTTAGTAACTTTTGATCTAGAAACCGTGGCCCTGTTTGTAGTGTGGGAATGCCTATGAACCAGCCAGGGAACACCCGTCCGAGTCAAAGTAGTGCATGGTACTACTTTGTGTGAATTTTAGGCATAGTTCGAGTGCAAAGTTTTACACTGTAAAGTAAATAACAAATCAAAATTATGCGCTGGTTTGCATCACTTTTGGACACTTTACCCAGCCGCAGCTTCTACCTCCCAATGGAGCGTGTAGGGGAGAAGCGGCGGGGGAAAGAGGGTGTGATTGGGTAGAATGTTTTTTTTAAATCACTTACATCCGCCTCTCCTGCGTCCTCTTCCTTCTTGGGAGAAACAGGAAGCTCCAGGGCTCCCACGCTCCCGCAGCCAATCACAACGCTGCAATGCAGCGTTGTGATTGGTCTGAGCGCCGTGACACAGCGCTCAGCCAGGGGCTGGAGGGGTGGGCATGTTCTCCATCCAACCTGCATGGAGAACTGGGAAAGTGCGCATGGCTGTTTTGGGCGGGCCGAGAGGGCCGACCAAACACTCATTTTGCACTTATGAGAGTTGTACCCTCCTCCCCTCCTCTGCAGCCCCAACCACTCATGCAAGCTGCCACAGCAGGAGGACAAAATAAAATGATAATAACGTTAGTTACTGTCATTTTATTTTTTCCTTTCTTTTGCTGCATCAAGGCAGTGAGACGCTCCTCCTCCTTAGCGGAGGAGCAACCACTGACTTTACCCAAGCCCAAAGTGTTGATAAATCTGGTCCTTGGTGGATAGTAATTTTTTTTGATGTCTTTTCCGAAAATGTTTAAGATAGGGAGACAGTTTTTTTAAAAACCATGTACTAAACAACAATATGAAGAATCTTTACTAGTAGACTTGAATCCGAAAAATTAAATGTAATCTATTCAACATGGTAATAGCCCACTTACTCTTTAAGCTATACATCTAGTATCACAGAAAAAACGTAGGGTCATCACTACAGGTTTATCCATAATTTGTGCCACATCTCTGAGACCATTTTAGGAACAAGTCTGGCAAAAGCGATGTGGCTCAAAGCTGCTATTGTAACATGCTGATATTTTTAGGTAGCTACTACTCCTTCTTCAAATGATTTGTGGAAGAAGATTTGTAATACAGTGGGAAAACATCTGCATGAACTTTCAGAATTCAAGGGTGGAGGAGCCTAGGTATGAGGCAGGGGAATGAATACTATGCAAGAACATGAGATACGAGATTCACTAAAACATGATTGTCACGGGGGTCTTGTCTATCCGAAGCAGGAGCGGGGCGAGGACTTTAACAGCTGTTCCTTTCCGCCCCGCGAACAGGATGCCTACGGCCCCTTTAACCCCGCCTGGGCCTTCCCGGGGGTGGAAACCTCGGCCATGACGTCACTGCCACTTGTCCAATCCGGATCGGAGGAGGCGTACAAACTGCACCAGCAGGAAGAAGACGGCGCGAAAGCCGGGGGAGGACTGGGAGCAGAGACGCCGGAGCCGAGCAGCAATCCCGACAGCGAGCCCAGGACGAAGGAGGAAGAAGAAGACGGCCAGCCCAGTGAAATCAACAAGCCTGGAGGCCACCGACAACACGAACCGCCCCGCCGCACTTCAGGAGAAGTGTGGCTAAACAAGGTACGGGACCGATTCCGTAGACTTGCCTTTTCACAGGGTGGGACGGGGTAGGTGTGGTTGAGGGTGGTCATGGGACTGGTTGTGTGTGGTGGTTTCGTTTCTTCAGTTCAGTAAGCACGCTTACAAAGCCTCGCCATCCCACTACCTGATTCTGTTGTACCAAAACGCCGGTGACGGTCCCTGGTGATCCCCTCACTCCCCTCCCTCTTTCATATTCGGATCCCAGAAACATAGCAGTGACCCTGGGGTTTGTTTCTTTTCTTTTTGTCCTCGGTGGAGAGTTCCCTAGAAGCCCCGACGAGAGCGCCTGAAGTCAGGAAAGGAAGCCAGGAAGGACAACTGCCTACGCCACCCTCCATCTTTTCCTTGTCTTGTTGTTTGGTTGACACTTACCAATCACCCAGAAACAGGCTGTTAAGACTTTTTTTGGTTATAATTATCCTAAAAAGAAATAAAGAAGCATATATGAAGAACCTTTAGTGGTTAAGCGCTCATTTCCTCCTAGACCCCCCCAGTGCATCGGTCATAAATGGCGAGCCAGATAGGAGATTAACAGAAAGGAGCCACCGTCTGACACAAGATGGAGAACCTCATTCACCAAATGAAGGAGGGCCAGGCCAAGCTTGAGTGGGCCATAGAACAGACATCCACACAGGCTGACGCGGACCGCACGGCCTTCACCGCGGCTATACAGAATCAGGCTGACAATTTACTGAAACTAGCGGAGGACCAAACCCAGCTCATGGCAGTCCTGGGACAGGGAAGAACCAATGCCCCCCCTCCTGGAACGGTCAGACCCCTACAGAAGTACGCTCCCGGGGACGACCCTTTGGCATTTTTTTTTTATTTTGAAAGGGCTGCTAAGGCCAGTGCTTGGCCCGGGGACAGATGGCCTTTTTACCTCGCCCCAAGCTGCATACCAGATGGTAAACAAAGACGGTACCACCACCTACGCAGTGGTAAAACAATACATTCTGGACCGTTCAGGAGTGGATGAAGAGACTCACAGGTTGAAGTTTCGACAAGAACGGGGGTCCCCCGGAGATCTCCCCAAAACTCTTTTATAAAATAAAAGCATCAGCTGATTTGTGGCTCAAACCCCAGGACGCGAATATGGAGGATGTGATGAACAAAATATATCTCAAACAGTTTCTGGAGGCTCTGCCTTACGGTAGCCAGCGCTGGCTAAAACAACATGCTGGGTTGACTCTTGAACATGCCATCGAAATGGCTACCTCCTATGCTCGCACACAAGGGAGGCCTCCCATAAAGGAACCTGAGAGAAACCACAAAAACCTACCGGGGAGACCAGATAAGAAGTTAATGAAAACCCCAATAGAACCCCCACGAGCGCGAATCCCTCGACCTGACTTTCCATCTACTTCAGGCCCCCAGTGTTATGACTGTGGGGAGTGGGGTCATATAGCTCGGTATTGTCGGAAGAAAAGGGAAAAAGAAGAGGAGCCTATGGATGTGAGCTACGCCCCTCGCTCTCTCCTGTATGCCCAGGAAACTGGTCCAGTCTTTTATGTGAGTGCGGTCATTAACGGGAAGGTAGTAAAAGCATTGCTTTATTCTGGTTGTAAGCATTCCGTAGTAAGGCAGGAGTTAGTCACCCCTTCTTGTATAATGCCAGGGAGAAACGTTCATATCAGATGTGTTCATGGGGACGTTAAAGAGTATCCCTTGGCTAAAATAACTCTTTGTAGTAGCTCAGGGAATGAGACAGAGGTGGTGGTTGGGGTTTTAGCCACTCTACCTGAACCGGTTATTATAGGAACGGATAGTCCGGGATTCATATCCCTTATGTCAGATGCCATCAAACATACATCACATGACACCTTCCTTACGTCAGAACCTTGGGTTCGGGACACACACTTCAGGACGGCTCAATTAAACGACGCCAGTCTCACTAATGCGTGGCAAACAGCTCGCTCGAATCAGGACCCTTTCACTAGGTCTTATCCTACTTTCATCGAAAAAAATGGACTGTTGTACAGGCTAGCCAAAACCGATGGGGTCCCCCAACTCTTGGTCCCGACAGACTTCAGAGACCAAATCCTTTTTTTTGCCCATGCACATTTATTAGCGGGACACTCGGGTGTTGAGAAAACAGGGGAAGCCATACTTCAACATTTCTTTTGGCCGGGAGTATATGCGCAAATACAGCAATACTGCAGCGAATGTCAAATCTGCCAGCGACGCAGCCCCTATGTACCTCCTGCCGTACCCCATAATCCCCTACCTATCATAGGAAAACCGTTTGATCGGTTGGGGATGGATTTGATAGGTCCATTACCCAGATCCGCTCAGGGGCACCAGTACGCATTAGTCCTGGTAGATTATGCCACTCCCTATCCGGAGGCTTTTCCCCTCCAGGCAGCCACATCCTCCGCCGTAGCACAAAGACTGGTCGAGGTTTTTTCGCGAATGGGATTTCCCCGCGAGATAGTTACCGATCAAGGTACACCATTCGTGTCTCGTTTAATGAAACAAGTCTGCAACCAACTCCAAATCACCCATATTAAAACATCCGTTTACCATCCCCAGACAGATGGCTTGGTCGAGCGTTACAATGGGAGTTTAAAGCTTACCCTAAAGAAACTTCGGTCTGGGGACGGTAAACATTGGGATCAATTACTGCCTTTGGCTCTTTTCGTCCTACGCAGCCAAAAACAAGCCAGCTTAGGCACATCTCCTTTCGAGCTTTTGTTCGGACGGAGCCCAAGGTCCCTATTAGAGATAACAAAAGACAGCTGGGAAGGAGAATGAGCCCAGGAAGCTGAAGTATTGTTGGATTACACTCGTCAGCTACAAACTAGGCTCCATAAACTAAGAACCATGGCCCATGACCACCTAGCCATAGCCCAAGCAAAACAGAAAACATTCTATGATAAAGGCAAAAAGTGGAGGGAACTGGATGTTGGGGATTGGGCCTTGGTCCTCTTACCCACTTCTACTCATAAACTAAAAAAAGAGTGGCAAGGCCCCTTTAAAATCATTAGGAAGATAGGCAGAACCACCTATATCTTGCAATTGACCGGGACCAAGACACAAATGTATCATATTAACTTATTGAAAAAATGGCTGGGAAAACCCCCCCAAGCCGTTCATACCCTTACCACCACCACACATACTGTTCATGATACTCCCATCAACCCCGACCTCACAGATATGCAAAGAGAGGAGATACTATCTATCTTACTTCGGTATTCGGATATCTTCTCAGACCAACCAGGGAAAACACCGATAGCAGAACATTCCATCCCTACACCCCCAGGCGTCGTAGTTAAACAAAAGCCCTACCGTATCCCTGAAGCCAGACGATGTGCCTTCCAAGACGAAATCAACCAAATGCTGAAATCAGGGGTGATAGTGCCATCAAACAGTAATTGGTGTTCGCCAGTAGTTCTGGTTCCAAAACCGTATGGCAGCATCCGGTTTTGTATAGACTTTAGAGCTGTGAATAGGGTGTCCAAACAAGACGCATATCCGCTTCCTCGAGTGGATGAGCTACTGGAGCGCCTTGGTGAGGCTCGTTATATCACCACTATTGACCTCACCAAGGGATATTGGCAGATACCCCTAAATCCTGCCGACCAAGAGAAAACAGCCTTCTCTACCCCATACGGACACTTCCACTTCACCGTCCTCCCGTTTGGACTACACGGCGCCCCAGCCACGTTCCAAAGGGCTATGGATACAGTATTGTCACCTCACCACCCATACTCTTCAGCTTACTTGGACGACATTGTCGTTTTTAGTAAGACCTTGGAGGAACATACCAAACATCTCAATAACATCCTCTCTAGTCTTAGGGACACTGGCTTCCACATAAACGCCAAGAAATCATGGGTTGCCTTTAGGAAGGTGAAGAATCTAGGATATGTCTTGGGTAACAGGCGGATAGATCCCCAGATCGAGAAAGTAAAGGCTATCTTAAGTGTTCCCTATCCCAAAACCAAGAGAGATCTGAGAGCATTTTTAGGGCTTGTGGGATATTGTTGGAGATGTATCGCCCATTTTGCTAATATATCAGGTCCCCACACTGATCTCTTGCGAAAATCGCAAACCTCATCCAGACTATCAGGCCCCACAAACAAAGAAATGACTGCCTTTCACACCTTGAAAACCATCCTTACTTCCGCTCCAGTATTGGTGTCTCCCGATTTCCTTAAACCTTTCATCCTCAAGACGGATGCTTCGGGAGTTGGGATTGGCGCTGTTCTCTCCCAGGAGGATGAGGAAGGTCTGGAACGACCTATTCTCTACATCAGCCGAAAACTGTTTCCCCGAGAGGTGGCCTACTCAACTATTGAAAAAGAATGTCTGGCGGTTTGGTAGGGACAAGCTCAGATATTACCTCAAAGGCAGACCTTTCACTTTATATACGGACCATGCCCCGCTGACTTGGCTTCAAAGAAACCGTGGCCACAATGAGCGTGTACACCGGTGGTTTTTCGCCCTGCAGCCATACCAAATTGAGGTCGGACACTGGAAAGGCATGGAGCAAGGGAATGCAGACTTCTTGTCCCGTTATCCTCTTTCCCCCGATCGGGGAAATCCCGGGGGTGGGATGTGTCACGGGGGTCCTGTCTATCCGGAGCTGTTCCTTTCCGCCCTGCGAACAGAATGCCTACGGCCCCTTTAACGCCGCCTGGGCTTTCCCGGGGGTGGAAACCTCGGCCATGACGTCACCGCCACTTATCCAATCCGGATCGGAGGAGGCGTACAAACTTCACCAGCAGGAAGAAGACGGTGCAAAAGCCGGAGGAGGACTGGGAGCAGAGATGCCAGAGCCAAGCAGCAATCCCGACAGCGAGCCCAGGACGAAGGAGGATGAAGTAGACGGCCAGCCCAGTGAAATCAACAAGCCTGGAGGCCACCGACAACATGAGCCGCCCCGCCGCACTTCAGGAGAAGTGTGGCTAAACAAGGTACGGGACCGATTCCGTAGACTTGCCTTTTCACAGGGTGGGACGGGGTAGGGGTGGTTGAGGGTGGTCACGGGAATGGTTGTGTTTGGTGGTTTCGTTTCTTCAGTTCACTAAGCATGCTTACAAAGCCTCGCCATCCCACTACCTGATTCTGTTGTTACAAAACGCCGGTGACGGTCCCTGGTGATCCCCTCACTCCCCTCCCTCCTCTTTCATATTCGGATCCCAGAAACATAGCAGTAACCCTGGGGTTTGTTTATTTTCTTTTTCTCCTCGGTGGAGAGTTCCCTAGAAGCCCTGACGAGAGCGCCTGAAGTCAGGAAAGGAAGCCAGGAAGGACAACTGCCTACACCAGCCTCCATCTTTTCCTTGTCTTGTTGTTTGGTTGACACTTACCAATCACCCAGAAACAGGGTGTTAAGACTTTGTTTGGTTATAATTACCCTAAAAAGAAGTAAAGAAGCATATATGAAGAACCTTTAGTGGTTAAGCGCTCATTTCCTCCTAGACCCCCCCCCCCTCCAGTGCATCGGTCACAATGATGTAAGCAGAACTAAAGCATAATCAAATTATTTACTAACCGTAATCAGTTGAACACTTTCCAATGCAATTTAAAAGAACAGCCTTATAACAATGAAATAATATATTACCTAGTGGAGCTCGCCAATTTTTTTGATTTGCCTATAACTTTTGACCTCATGCATGGATTTACACAAAGTCAAACAATTTACCAGCTGAGACAGTTAATCTTCAGCCTGCCAAGTTTAATAAAAATCTGTCAATGAGAAAAAAGTTAAGGTTGGAGTGAAAAAAAGAAGGGTTTCCTCATTACAGCTTCCATATGAAATTTTGCTCACAATTAAAGCTGAATGGATTTACTCCAGTCTTGGTATGATAGTAGAACTAGACTCCAGAAACGTGGTTTGGTATACATTCATTAAATTGTTTTTTAGATACTAGCACCTAAAAGAGTTGCAGAGCGCATTTTAAAAGGTTAACATTTTTATGTATGTCTGCTGTTTGGGACTTGCAAATGTTTTTTTTGTCCAGGAATAAAAAAAAATCTGATTGGACAACAGCCTTTTCTCCTGTTCCCTCTTTTGGATCTGTAGTACCTGAGTTGGTAATGCAGGTCTGAGAGGTGCAAATTCTAGATGTCAGGGAATCACAAGTAAGAAATACGACTTGTGATCTGAATGATAAGATAAGAAAACATTTATAAAGCGCACTATACCTGCAGGTATCAAGGCACTAGGCAGACACAGTAAGGGAAGGAAGCGCAACAGCAAACTAAGAGGAGAATAACCATGTTTTCAGGAGTTTCATGAAAGCAGGAAGAGAGCTTGTATTGGCAATTGCTGGGGGGAGTGAGTTCCTGAGCTTGGCAGCAGCCACCGAGAAGGAGCAGCCGCCCCATCTGGATCTGCAAAATCTAGGCGAGACCAGTTTGTATTGCATAGATGATCTCAAAGTCCTCCCTGGAGTATACCGTTCAAGCAAGGATTTGAGTTGGGACGGACCATTGCTATGCATGGCTTTATATACCATACCTAGGACCTTAAATGAAAAACGCTCCCTAATAAGGAGCCAATGTAAGGAAGGGATCCCTTCTCTGATAGACTGATGTTTGGGATTGTTTAAAATTAGCCGTCCTGCTGCATACTGTACTACCTGGAGCTTGTTCAGAGATGCAGCTGTGATATTGAGGTATAGGGAGTTACAATAATCGAGACGAGAGGTAATCAAAGCGATGTTAGTGGGCCGATGTAGTTCCAAGGGAATGAGTGGAAGCGCGTTTCTGAGTGTTCTCAGAATTAAAATACATGTGCTAACTGTATGATTGACTTGAGCATCAAAAGTCAGACCCCCATCTAAAATTACCTCCAGATTTTTAGCTGTTTTAACCGGGGCTGGAAGAGGCCCGCATTCTGTTGGCCACCAGGCCTTAGACCAGATGGAATTCTGTGGTCCGAACATTAGTACCTCGGTCTTGTCAGTATTAATCTTTAGAGAATTGCCCTCCATCCAACAAATGATGTATGACGCACATGTATTGAACTTTTCTACAACTAGATGCAGGTCGTTGGTAATAGAAACAATGATTTGGGTGTAATCTGCGTAGGAGAGCACTTGTAATCCGTAGGATCTCACCAGTTCAGCCAGAGGGGTCACATGTAGATTAAAAAGAGTGGGGCTGAGCAAAGAGCCCTGAGGTATCCCACATGGGAGATCAAAAGCTTTTGTTGTAAAGCCTCCGCAGCTAACTGTGTGCCTTTTATCAGTTAGAAAGGACTGGAAAAGCTGCAAGGCTTTTCCCGTGACCCCCACTTCCTGCAAGCATTGGACCATGTGCACTGGGGAGACGGTGTCGAATGCTGCCGATAAATCGAGCAGAATCAACACCGCTGAGCCCCCTTGGTCTACCTGCATCCGAATGTGTCTGGAACCGGCAAGTAGAGGCTGCACTAAAGAATGGACTCCAGCTGCTGATCATTGGACTAGCAAAGAGAGGGCTGTGTCTGTGGTGCCCTGCTTGAGGGAAAAGTCATCCCGAGCCCCAGACAGAAGAAATGACTCCAAGAGTCAGTTGACTGTCTTCCTGTTACAGCCAGAGGACCAAACAATCTGAAGCTGCTTTGGCGAGTTGGTAGCCAAGATTGCCTAACCACCGCTAACTGCCAAAGTGCAGTCTGGATGATGAGTCTTGACACTCAATACTGGCACCTGGGACTGCTGGACCCGGGAGAATCATAAATATGCAGTTTGGTTGTCAGAGAATTACTCTAGCCTCAGTTGAAGGGAACCACTTGTTTAGCTGTAACCAGAGACTAGTAGATCAGTGGCAACTGGTTTTTGATTGGACTTCAACTGGACTTTAAAGGACATCAATCCCTGTGGCCAAAGTTATCCCACTGTATTCGCTGATAAGGGGGTGCCCCCATGAAGTCCCCCATCACTGGATCAGAACCTTCAGCATCTTTCAGCACCTTCAGCTTTCTTCATCCATTGCATCAGTACCATTACATTTATGTCTATGGTTGCTTGCTCATAGAACCTGGAACTGGACTGGAGACTGCCTTGACTGCAAGATAATTGTCCTGACAAACCTCATTGGCTCCTATGACTCAATCCCTGCCGGGGTTGGTCGCCCAGGCCAGACAGAAGTAGAAATACTCAACTTTGGAAAGGTTTTCGAATATTTTCCAGGTAATCTTTAGCTGCGGTAGTTGTCAATGCTGGTTTGCCATTTCAATAAAAAACAGTGATTTATTATTTGTTTAAATAGTTATATCTCTGAACCCTCTTGTAGATTTTCTCCATTTTGGTGCCTACAACATCATAAAAACAAGCATTTGCAATGCAATAGGTCTCGCATTTGCGAGAGTTTAATCTATTGGCATTGTAAATAACAATGCTTATTATTTATGTGTTTTGAAAACCTGAAAGTGGTACATAAACATGCACTTTGTACTTATAGTTGTTGCTTACAAGAAGCAAGGCTGGCAGTAACTGCGCCTCTTTTACTGCCAGCCTCGCTTCTCGTAAGCAAGGGCTATAAAGTGCAACGTGCATTTTTACGCACTGCTTGCAGGTTCTCAAAACACATAGATAAAAGGCATTGTCATTTACAATGCCAATAGCTCGATCTCTCCAAATGCGAGACCTATTGCATTGCAAATGCTTGTTATTAATTTGGATGTTTTTCTGATGTACTGTTCAAACTGCTCCAGCTCATCCCCCTCCCCCAACCGATGACCTCTGCATGACATCTTTCCCCCACAGTCTTCGCAGAGCTCAGTGTACTGTGATGAAACTCGTTATTTTCCTTCGAGTGAATGTATTATGAATTCCAATTTCTTTGTGTTCTGAAAGTAACCAATTCAAGGTCCCTCCACTGCAGTTTCCAAATGTGGGCTCGGTAGAAAAAATTGGTGTATGGATCTTTGTCTAATAAAATGTTTCATATTGTTCTGTATCCTGACAGTGACAGCACAGAAGCTACCGGAGACTTATGTCAAAATGGGCTAGTGCTATGCACTTTATTTAACATGTCAGACTCTGATTTGTCTAAATTGTGTTATCACTAGTCAAACCACTGTGTGTTTGCAATATTTGCCTAGTTTGTATTAAAAACTTTTTACAAAACCCTTTGGCTCTTGAGGCGAGCCAAATACTTTCCTGTTCCTCCCAAGACTCT
Source organism: Lissotriton helveticus (assembly GCF_964261635.1). Lineage (NCBI taxonomy): Eukaryota > Metazoa > Chordata > Amphibia > Caudata > Salamandridae > Lissotriton > Lissotriton helveticus. Next base: position 1,017,952,856 of record NC_136065.1, on the reverse strand, counting down.
GTCAATTTCTAAAGAGACGTTCTGAGTTCCTCCAGGGAATCTGTCTGATTCACTAGAGACTTTTCACTTTCTACTAGAGATGCTGTCAGCGTTCCTTGACAGAGAATTTCCTTTTCTGTCAGACATGCTGTCCGTTTCTCTATTGTTTGTTGTACATTTGGGACTCAGAATTATTCTGATGCCTGATTATGTGCTTTGCATTTATGTCTTAATGGTATTTCATTTGTATTCTGTACTGCTTGATTTTTGACATTTTGTAATAAAACCCTTTAACTTTTCCTTTGATCTAGAAGTCAGTTAATAAGCGGTCCCAGTTACTATTACCCTTCTAAGTTTATGCTGGTCCTGATGTTGAGGAGGGTAGTCTCCCTTATTGATGACCACGAGTGTTGGAATGGAATCACAAGAGGTAAAATCTGGGGTGATCAAAATGTTGGTTTGTCTTAAGTTTTGGCGTTTGGGGTTCTGCTCCCACACCTGCTATGCTTTAAAATCTGTTTGTTGGAATTGAAGGTCAAGTTTATACTTGGCTCGACTGCTACCCCTAGAAAGTAAAATAAGATTAATTTATTTTAGAGGTTGTTCACCTGCTATTTGCCTATCTTACCTGGCCATTTAGCTGTTTAGTCATATTGCAAGGCTCAAGATCTTATTGTTACAGACAGCAGAAATAATGCTCAAGTTACAGCGACCTTGCGAGTTCAGCCTGCCACCATATCTCTTAGGCTACCTCAATCATACAGGCTCGGTCCTAATACAGAAGTGGTGATCATAATGTCATACAAATATATCACTATCGATGATAATTACCCTCCAATGAGGCATGATATAATAGACAGAGAAGCAAGTATGCTCTGGCACCATGGAAATAACAGCAGTAATAAGCATTCCTGGCTCGGAGTCAATTATTGCAGAAATATCAGCATATACATTTATTTTGGAAATGTACCTACTACTTTCTAATACTTCAGCTCATTATTTTCCTTTTACCTGCAAACCCCAGTTTTTTTTATTTTTTATGATAAATAAACATTTATTTCCACAAATATCTGTTCATTTTATACTGAAAATACACGTATATAGCCATACAATGTCAGCTTTTCCCCTCTTTATATGAATAGTGGGTATGAGAGGTGGCCAACAGTTATCAGCTGTATCAATATTACAACAGGATCAGATACCAGTTAGGGGATGCCCAAGAGATTCCAGGATGGAGATGACGGAGTGTCGCACATTTTGACAGGGATTGCCTACATTGTACCAGATGTGACAATCAGATGTCAGAGACAGTCACCAATGTTAAGACATCCTGCTTTGACAGGTGTGGTCACCAGACACTAGGTTGCCCACCAGATGAAAGGATATCTGTCAGACTGGGCACCTACACATTGTCCCTTAAGGTCCCCCACCATCACTTAGATAAAGATAATCCACGGAAATAACATCAGTTATTTCTCTATGTTGGATCCCTTTCATGTGTCTTGCTCTAATGTGCTGGTGAGGCATTCATTGGCAGGGCTATAGGTGTTTCCAATGCTTGTCTTTTTTCCCTTTAGCTCTTTTCCAGGGTCCATTTGTTACTGGGGGCAGGTTACCCCACTTTCAAGGGCGATGACAACCAACCAGACATGGCAGAAATGCGGCCTATTGATTACCATACTGGTGACAGCCATGAATGATGAAACCAATGAGATCTCCATGCCTGTCCAAGTTTCCCCCTTCTGCAAGTCAGCGAATAAAAAGGACTGTTTTTTCAATGTTGGGAGACCCTGATTCGCCATCAATTTGTTTTTAAACTCTTATCCTAGAAATGTCATAATAATTGAAGAGGACCCCTGAGAGAAGTGAAGTGATGAAACTGCTGACACTCCTAAGGTGGTCACTCACTTCTCTTTAAGAGAGGAAATGACACAAGAAATGGGGAACTGGTCTTAAAAAGTTGTTTCCATTTCAAAACTCTAAAATCGTGCATAGGTTATGTCACCTGTTGAAGACTGATATGATTTGTCCTGAAAAGAAGATGTTAGGAAAGCTGTCTTGAAAGACAGAGAAGCACACTGAAATATTAGGTTAAGGGAAAGACCATTTTGAAACCAGGGATATCTATCTAGTTTAATACCACAACGAAATGCTAAGTTTGTCTTGTTCCTTGCCTGAAATATTCTGTTACGCACAAGTTTCTGATAGTGACCACCAGACACCAGGAATAGAATGACCGCCAGATGATAAAGCAGGGATATTCATCTTATGCTGGAGACTCCCCCTTCACACCACAGTTTCCTACTTAGAGTGTGCAATGGCCACCATATTCCAGAGATTGGATGCTAGCCTTATGCCTGTGGCTTCTCACCTTCTATCAGGGTCTTTTTGTGCCAGGCGATCCCAGCGTATGTCAGACAAGGGATAGATTCCAGTTGTCAGTGAAGGTATGCCCAAATTATATGAGGCATCCCGCTGCTTATGCAAGATGTGGCCAACAAATGTGACGGATGCTCCCCTGACATTTGTTTCAGATACGCAAACATACACAAACAGACATGGTTACTATCACAAATATACAGAGATGTACAAGGACACAACACATGCACACAAATACACATAAACATATCATACATCAGTCCCAATCCCGCAAACCAATTTACCAGTGTGTTAGTGTTAGGGGCTGTGTTAGAATTGGGGGTCTATAGTTGGCTGAGGCAGTTACCTTAGGCCACATAGGGACCCTTACTTCTAGTCAGGGAAAGGAGGGACACCCTCTTTGATAACCCCTGCTTACCCCCTGGTAGCTTGGTACAAGCAGCTAGGCTTATCTTCAAAGCAATGTGTAAAGTATTTGCAACCACACTCCCAGTAACACAGTGATAACACCACAAATGGACACCACTCTGATGTATGAAAATAACGGTATCTTTATCAAGAAGAAAAATATGGTAAGATCAAACCATAAAAATCCAACATATGTAAATTCGTAATATTTCACTTTGCCAGTTATTAGGCCAACAAACATTTGTAGGTTCTTGCGGTATTAATGAGCAGTTCACGATGTTCAAATGCAGTCCTAGTGCAATCCTATGCAGTTCATATCATCAGAGTAATGTAGTTAGTAATGCAAGAATACTGCAATCCTCAATGCACGTAATCAGGCAGTTAATTATGCAAGAATAATTCAATCCTCAATGCAGATAATAAGGCAGTTCGTAATGCGAAAATAATTCAATCCTCAATGCACATAATAAGGCAGTTCGTAATGCAAGTATAACACACTCCTTAATGCAAGTATAACTCACTCCTTAATGCAAGTAATACGTCAGTTCGTAATGCGAGAATAATTCAATCCTCAATGCACATAATAAGGCAGTTCGTTATGCAAGTATAACGCACTTCTTGATGCACGTAATCAGGCAGTTTGTAATGCAGGAATAATACAATCCCTAATGCAAATAATAAGGCAGTTCGTAATGCAGGAATAATACCAGGTCAATTGACGCGATTAGCACAGGCACCACTAGGCCCCCACCACAGCCAACAGTCCTGAATTTCTGAGGGCGGCCCCGGTCCTGCCGGGCAGGTCCAGCCCGCTCGAGGACTCAGTGCGTCTAACGCAATGTAGCGGGAGAGAGACAAGAGCACTTCTCTATTCCTCCTGCACGCCTCCCCAGGCCACACACGCTTGCGGCTCCCAACTGGAGTCCAAGCCTTACCTGGGGATGCGCTGCCTCACTCTCTCTCTCTCCCAGCTCGTCGGACATACTGCTGGGTGCTCCTGATGACGACGCAGCTCCGATGCAAGGCGACGCTGTAGCCGGACAGGTTGCGGCGCTGCCTTCTCCGTTGTGGACGCTCTTGGGAAGATTCCTCTTGCGAATAATGATCACGATTACCTCACGACTTCCTTAGCTTTACAAAATCCTTCAGCATATTGCGGCTCGGGCCGGCGGCAGCGATCTTGATCCGCAGCGTCCGTTACGATGACGGTTCGGGCCAGAAACAACTTCACAGCAGCATAGGCAATGATTCACGCTGTGGGGGCACTGCAGTCACAGGGCACTTTCCAACCAGCACCAAGGACCCCACACAGTCTCAGGCTGCACACGCACAAAGTGTCGCAGAGACTCGGTTTGGGTTTCGGGCCACACGGTCCCGGGGTAATGCTTACAACGGTCTCAGGCTGCAAAAAGCACACGCACACATCCCCCCTGAGACACACTTGGAAACTTTGATGTTCCAGAGTTTCCACACCAGGGAGCCAGCTCTACTCGGGCCCTTGGGAACAAGTTACTTCGGGACACAGCCCACAGCAAAGTCCTTTCAAGCAGGGAGACACAGCACACAGCAAAGTCCCTTAGTCTCTTCTTAGTTAAATCAGCAAACTGCAGGCCAGCCCCAGAACACACAGCAAGGGTCAGTCCTTCTCTTCAGTCCCTTCAGATGTTCTTCCTTGGCAGAGTTTCTTCTTGACCATGAAGAAGCTTCAATCTTTTTCAGTCTTGATCAGTCCAACGTTCAGGGGTTTCAGCTCTCATAGTTATACCCCTAAGTGTCTTTGAAGTCTTTGTGTTCAGGGGGGCACTGACCCCTGTCCTAACCAGTTCTGGTTGTCTCCCTGCCAGTGACACTTTCTTCCTTTAATTAGGGGGTGTCTGGTTCCTCAATCACTCAGCATGAGGTGGAGCTATTCTTTTATGGCAGCAGCCCAGGCCTCTTCACCTCCAGGGGCTACTCCTACCCCCAACACTCCAGATGCATGCCAGCCTTTTGCTGTCTCCTACTCCTCCCCTGGGTCAAGACATTTCCCAGACCCTATCACATTCAAATCCAGACAGTCAATCCACAACCAGGCAGAGACACACAGAATTGTTAGAACATAGAAAACAGTCATTTCTAAAAGCGCGGGTTCTAAACACACAATGCAAAAACCACCTTCACAAAAATGTCACCTCTCCATCTTAAGCCTATGGGAAGATAGGCTGGAAACATATTACATAGCCTTACCCATTCTGTCCTATGGGGAAGATGGCCTTGCAACAGTGACAAATGAAATGGAAAGTATTTCACTGTTAGGACATGGTACACACCTCAGGACATTTCCTACCTTTCACAGACACTGCACCCTGCCCAAGGTGGTACCTTGGACCTACCATAGGGGCGTCTGGTGTGCAATGAAAGGGAAGGCTAAGATCTGGCAAGTGGGTACACTTGTCAGGCCAACATGGCAGTTAGCAAACTACATGCAGGCACTGCAGTGGAGGGCCTGAGTTCTCTCTTTAGGGCTACTTGTGTGGGTGGCACAATTAGTGCTGCATGCTCACAAGTAGCATTTGCATTACCAGCCCTGGCACCCATAGTGCGCTTTACTAGGGACTTTGCAAGTAAGCCAAACATACCAATTATGGACAGCCAATTACCATAACACTTTATATAGGAAGCACGTGCACTTTGACATTGATCAGCAGTGGCAAAGTGCCCTAACCATCTACGCCAGTAAAACGCAATCCATCACAGCATCAAAAATAGAGGAGGTAGAGACAAAAAGTCAGGGGTAATCACGCCAAGAAATGCCAGGTCTAACAGTCTGCTAATGTCTTCACAGTGTTTTCTTTGGCTTCAAAGCACTATTATGTGCTGCTCAGGGAGGGCTGCATGTGAAGGCCACCTAGAAATGTATCTGGGCAATCGGACTCCCCAGTTTCAGGAACCAGGGACCTGCCTCCTGAACACAGGAGAAGCATGTGTGAAAGCACTTGGGCAGCCAGGGGCCAGGCTGGTGGCACAGAAAAGTAAAGGAGAAACAGTAAAGCACACAGCAGGAGGTGCCCCACACTTACTTGCATAGTGTACACAGCTAAAACGCTCACGTCCCTCCCTCCTCTCCAGCGGGTCTCTTCCCCATCCACCCTTTTGGACCAGAGATCCATGAATACGTGGACAAAGAAACAGTCCGACATCATGGGGGATGGGGACTCCAGGGGAAAAGTCTTCTTGACTCTGCTTACACTATTGTACTATGTTGTATTGTACTGTAGCATTTGGAGAGTGCTTACTATCATTATGTGGGGTACTGAAGCACTTCCCCAAGTGATAGCAAGTTAAACAATGCAGTGTGTGTATTGGGGATATTGTTGTTTTGGTTTTGACTCTATATGGGAAGTATTGTCATGTTGTGCGTGATGACCACCGAGGTGAGATTAACTTTTTGTGGGATGTAGCGCTCGTCAGTGTGAAGCTTGAGGGTATGTGAGAGATAGACACTCAGATTATAATTAGAATAAGGACTAACTAGTTTAGCAGCATTGTGAGAAGTTGGCCTGGTAGGGGATGTTTCCAATTCTGGAACCACCTACTACCTGACCAAACAATCCCTTATGGTGTCTGGTTGTAAGTCAACCTTATTAGACAAGCTATCCTAGGGGTAGCATGGACTAAGCAGCCTAAAGGCTTAACTTAAGAGGTCGTGTTAAGCGAGCTGTTTTACCACATACAATCCTGTAATATCAAATGAAAGGACACCACACAAGTATATATTATAAAAATATATGTGTTTATTACTAAAAACAATCCCCAGTATTCTTTATGAATAAAGGGGCACAAGCGTTAAATCAAAAGCACTGTTTAAACATACAAGTTGCACAATTATGGATGAGGGCGGGTGGCCACTCAAACCATATACTAAACAAGTGGTATAAGAGAGGCCACTCGAACAGTGGTTAGGCCTAGGGCCTAGGGAATCGCTGGGAGCAGTCAGGACAAGCAATGCTGAAGTCGGGAATGGCCCTCGGGATTCGGGAGATGTGCGGAAAGCGCACGCATGCACCAATGTTAACCAATGGTGCGTAAAAGTCATAAAGTTAAAGTTTAAGGACACTTCCGCTGGACCTAGAGGAACAAAACTTAACACACAGACCCTAGAGATGTGCACCAGTGTGGGAACACCGGCGGAGCAAAGTTACCTCACCCACAGGAAGTGGGTGCACAGGGTCGAAGTGGCGTCGGGTTTTGACACGCAGGCTCTTGGTGCTTGAAGCTGAAAGGGCTGCAGGCGGGTTGAAGATGAAGTGTCCGGTGGAGTCCAAGGGTGGACTCAAGTCGAAGGGTACCTGAAAGCAGAGGGGACAGAGTCTGGGTCACTCAGCAGTGACCAGGGTGGAACCAGGACGGAACCAGGCAATGTCGGGCGCAATCAGGTGGTCGTCGAGGAGCTTCTCTCCGCTGTCACGTGGGCTCTGGGGCATCTGCGACGTCCAGGAGCAGGTCACGATCTGTCCCACGCAGGCTCTCACCGTCGGTGCAGTCGGCTTCAAGTTTGGAGCAAACAAGCCTTGGCAAGAGCAATCCACGCGGGATCGGAAGATTGCTTCTCACTCGGACCAGGAAGGTCAGAGTCGGGGCTCCTTTTCAGGGGAGCTGGTGTGGATCTGGAGCAACCAGATTCACGAGTCTTCTTTGTAGTTTCGTCGGCACAGGGACCACTAGCCAGCTGGCAAGTGACCGGCCCAACGCGTTGAGCCAAATAGAGCAGGAGGGCCCCACGCAGCACTCATCGAGTGTGGAGGGCTGAACTTCGGCTCAGGAGTAGCTCAGGGTGGGGCTTCTCAAACCCCGGTGCACAGCTTTGAGGGTCACTCGTGGGCTGCACGGTCAGCGTCTCGTGGTCAATTCAAGATGGCGTGCCCCACGCTTCCGGTCGCCTCCACGGGTCTCAGCTCTGCAGGGACTGTGGATCGGGCTGTTGGAAGGCAGGCAAGCTTGATCTCGTCGATCTCAGTCGCTCGAGTTCCGGCGGGAACTGCAACTAAGTAGACGTCGAGGGCTGGATGGTGCCTGCTGCTGCAGGGTGGTCACTCCTTGACCACAAGGGAGATTCTTCGGGCTTCCACGTTGAGATGGAGGTCCAAGGGTCCAGAGTTTCCTTTCTAATGTTTCTTCCAGGAAATCTGATGTGCATTGGCACTGCTCCCACTCTTATTCCAATCTGGGGGGCGTGATTACCTGCTAGGTCCCCTCCTATGGGTGGGACCCAGGAAGTGGGTGGATATACCCCCTTCCTTTGATCCAGGCCGCCCTGGCACGAGGGCTGGAGTGCCCCAGAACCGGTTTGGCCGGATTATGCAAGGGGCAGCCTTGTGCGCCCCAGGCAGTGTCTGGTTTCTTTCAGACCTCCCTGCTACAATCCACTATCTCCTGTCTGGAGGGCGGTGACACCCTCCTGTGACAGGAAACCCTTTGTCCAGGACCCATTTGGTTGAGTTTCGGTCAACTGCAGGGGTCCAGACATTTGTCTGTGGCAGAGGCATCCATTTTGTGGATCTTAAGGTCTTTGGAGAAATTAACCGCATTTAAGTGAAGTAACATGTCTTACCCCTCTAGAGGGGTGGAATGCTATCCCCGTCGCCAGAACTGGCGAGGGGATAGTATTCCAAATCGTATGACACCTTACACGACATGTTTTGATAAAGCCAAACCAGAGTTGCTATATAACCGCGAGGATTATAAGGCACTTAAGAGTATATGGTATGGCATTATCCTGAAACAGCTTAGGGAGTTGTTCCCGACAGCTGCAGACAGGCTCAGCTCATGCTAGAGCTCCATCTCACATAAAACCACGCACTCTGCCTCCAGGATTGATGAGGCCTTCCATAGGAGTGGCTCACAGGTTTACATGTGTCCAGATATAGGTTTAGATATAGGTATACTATATCTAAGCAAGGGGTGCTTATACCACCTTACCCCAGCTGAGTGATCAGCCAGTTGTGTCAATTTAAGAACCAGCCAGGGGTGGCAAAATATATGCTGCAGCCCCTGGTAGGCCTTGGTGGCTCCTATGCCCTGAGCACCTATAGTGCATTATACAGGGGCTGACAAGGAGTCCATTTCCAATTGTGGTATGTACCTAGGGTACATGGAATCCATTTTACAGAGAGAGCAGATGGCCTGGGGCCCTGATTAGCAGGGAACGAGGTCAACTAAGTCAAAAAACCAGCTAAACACAGGCAAAAAATCCGGGGTAACCATAGTCAGGTAGCCACCTTCCTACATAACCCCCCCCCAAACGAAAGGAGATAAGGCTATCCTTGGCCAGGTAAGCCTATATTGCCTGAGTGGCCATATAAGGAAGTACCTGCACTAGCATGGGTACCCCCTGTCTCATGGTCCACTAAGCAGTCCCTCACCCTTTGGGTATTAGAGGGTCTCCACCATAGGGAATTACTACCTTGGGTGTGTTTATGCAAAGTTAAAGGCTGGTTTGGATATGGAGTATTGAAGTGAGGCTCTACTAAGTTAGGGCTTGGCTTCCTCCAATTATCTTCCACCATGTGTGCCTTTCTTTCTTTAACTGAGTTGCACTGTGCTCTCAGGGTCAACCTCTGGCTACCTAAAGCTGGAGGCTGGGTCCCTCTGTTTGGCTTGCTGGAGGGACAGTTCAGGTTTGGGCCCCTTGGGTCCCAGGTTTGGCTGTGCCCAACAGAATCCATCTGTGGGAGGTCCCTAACTGTTTTTAAGGGGGCTCCCTCAGGAGTATTTAAAGTTTTCACCTTACTAGGGCTACTAGTTTTGGTGCACCTAATCTTTTGATGGGGGTGCTTTATTTGACAGGAGGCCCTCTGGATCTCACTGTCCTTCTTGTCCTCTGCAGCCCTGGGCTGGCTAAGGCAAGGGAGAGAGGGGCAGGTTACCTGCTCCAGACTGGGTCCCACCTGAGAAGGGTCCACTGACATCAGGGGTTCTGTCAGGCTAGGCCCAACCACCTCTGGGGCAGTTTCTTCGTCAGGGGTAAGATCAGTTCCCTGAGGAGGCTGATCCTGTCCTAAAGTCTGGTGAGGGGGAGATTTCTCTTCCTCCTCCATGCTCTCAGTTTGTGTGGAGTTATCCATCATTTCAGGTTTCACAACACACATCTCAGTTTGAGTTTGGGCTGTGGCCATCACAGCCCCACCAACCTTTTCAGGAGGAGACTCAGTTTGGGTTTCTGCTGTTACCATAACAGCTTTGCTATTCTGTTCAGGAAGAGCTTTTGCTAAAGATGGGGCAGAGAGTTTCTCAGCCCTACCAACCTTTTCAGGAAGGACATCTTGCATTGGGGCTGTAGCCATTACAGCCCCACTAACCTTTCCATTGGAATTTACCATTCTAGAATGGGTTTCCTGTTCAACCTCAGCCCAGGCTGAGATCTCCAAATCATTACCAAGTAGGCAGTCTACAGGCAAGTTTGGTGACACTGCCACTCTCTTTGGGCCAATGACACCTCCCCAGCTGAGACTTACTACTGCCATGGGATGATTTGTTTGGATTCCATCAATGTTTGTAACCTGGTATGTGGCACCAGGTAAAAGTTGCTTAGAGGGGACTATGCCATCAGCCACCATGGTGATGCTAGCCCCTGTGTCTCTAAAAGCTTCAACTTTCAAACCATTGATGATGGGTTCTTGTCTATACTTGCTCAAAGTATTTGGGCAAGCAGAGAAGTTGGCAAACCCCATGCCAGTCTCATAAACAAGATCATTGGGTGATGGGGACCTGGATAGGCCAGGGTCCACCTGAGCTCCAACAGTAAACCCACCCAGATTCCTGGGTGTGCTTCCACTTCCTGGGGGATTACTGCTGACAGTAACAGGAGGTGTTGAAGCTGGCTTTGGAGGTATATTTTCTTTATTGTTATTCTTGGGACAACAGTTGTCTGTTTTGTAATGCCCAACCTGTTTACAGGCATAACAATAAGGCTTTTTCTCTGTTGAAGAAGTGTCTTGGGACCCACCCCCATTCTTGGAGTTTTGGGGCCCTGGGGAAGTCTTTTCTTTATTTTTATCCCCACCCTTATCTTGAGGCTTGGTAGACTCCTTCTTCTGGTTACTGTCCTGATTCTTAGGCCTAATCCTGGTTCTGACCCACTTGTCTGCCTTCTTTCCCAATTCTTGGGGAGAGGTCAGATCAGAGTCCACCAGGTGCTGGTGTAAGAGCTGGTTCTGACAATTACTTAGGATCTGCTCCCTCATAATCAAATTATACAATCCTGTAAAGTCATGTACTTTGCTGCCATGTAGCCAACCCTCCAGAGCCTTAGTTGCACAATCAACAAATTCAGTCCAGTCCTGAGTCTGTGTCTTCTGGGTGTCTCTGAACTTCAACCTGTACTGTTCAGTGGTTAAGCCAAACCCATCTATTAGGACACTCTTCAGGACTTTGTAATTGTTTGCATCCTCATGTCTGACAGTGAGGAGCTTATCTCTCCCTTTCTCTGAAAAGGAGTACCATAAGATTGCTGCCCACTGTTCCTCAGGAACCTGCTGTACCATGCAGGCTCTCTCAAGAGCAGTTATCCACTTGTGGATATCATCCCCTTCCTTGTAGGGGGGCACAATCTTTGTCAGGTTTCTACTATCATAGGACCTGGGTTTCTCTTTAGGAATATTGCTGCCACCAGTGGCATCTAAGCCACACAATTTTTGCTCTCTTGCCAAGGCAAGTTTAGCTTGAGCTAAGGTAAGTCTAGCTTGACTCAGGGCTACCTCCTCTCTCTCTATTTGGAGTCTGACAGCCCTCATTCTGGCCCTATGCTCAGTCTTTTGAGAGGCAGTCATACCTCTCTCAGATTCTCTGGAGGCACTAGAAATATGAGAGTCCCCTGAGGGAGATCTCACTCTTCTGTTGCCTGGGAGAATAAGACTGTGGGATCTGGGGAGGTGCTGGCCCTCTCCATTTCCCAGTAGGTTTAAATTGGCCTGGCTAAGCCTGGCAAATCCAACCTGGCTACCCTCCTGACCCTGGTCTTCTGTGTCCTCAATCTCTGAGTCCTCATCCACCTCTTCTCCTTCTTCCTCCTGAGGGGTACCAGTTACAGCTGGGTTCTCTCCATCTCCTGACCTTAGGGGAATTCCCTTCGCCCTTTCTAAGTCATCCTGTTCTAGAATGGCTATCAGGATTGGACAGGTGGGGCTTCTGCCCCTTTTTAACCCTCTTGATTTGCACAAGGCAACCAAGTCCTTTCGGGTTAGCTTGTCATAGCTGGAAGTTGCCTGGGTAAGGTCAACTGTCACAGGAGTAGACCCTGAGGCTTTTCCTGTGTCAGACATGACTCTAGTGTGGTGTAAGTGATGCACCTACCTACACTAAGTGTTTTCCTACTGTACCTTACTAGTGAGTTGTAGTCAGGGTGTGCTAATCCCTTCAACCTACAACTACTAAGTTCAGTAGAACTTAATATGCTAAGCTTTTGATTTTATATGTACCCAGAGGTACTTGATGTGATCTTTCAATTTGATACAAAGATTGCAATGGTAAAACAACAGCAAGCTCAAATCCGCACCGCTGCTCACCAATGTGAGAAGTTGGCCTGGTAGGGGATGTTTCCAATTCTGGAACCACCTACTACCTGACCAAACAATCCCTTATGGTGTCTGGTTGTAAGTCAACCTTATTAGACAAGCTATCCTAGGGGTAGCATGGACTAAGCAGCCTAAAGGCTTAACTTAAGAGGTCGTGTTAAGCGAGCTGTTTTACCACATACAATCCTGTAATATCAAATGAAAGGACACCACACAAGTATATATTATAAAAATATATGTGTTTATTACTAAAAACAATCCCCAGTATTCTTTATGAATAAAGGGGCACAAGCGTTAAATCAAAAGCACTGTTTAAACATACAAGTTGCACAATTATGGATGAGGGCGGGTGGCCACTCAAACCATATACTAAACAAGTGGTATAAGAGAGGCCACTCGAACAGTGGTTAGGCCTAGGGCCTAGGGAATCGCTGGGAGCAGTCAGGACAAGCAATGCTGAAGTCGGGAATGGCCCTCGGGATTCGGGAGATGTGCGGAAAGCGCACGCATGCACCAATGTTAACCAATGGTGCGTAAAAGTCATAAAGTTAAAGTTTAAGGACACTTCCGCTGGACCTAGAGGACCAAACTTAACACACAGACCCTAGAGATGTGCACCAGTGTGGGAACACCGGCGGAGCAAAGTTACCTCACCCACAGGAAGTGGGTGCACAGGGTCGAAGTGGCGTCAGGTTTTGACACGCAGGCTCTTGGTGCTTGAAGCTGAAAGGGCTGCAGGCGGGTTGAAGATGAAGTGTCCGGTGGAGTCCAAGGGTGGACTCAAGTCGAAGGGTACCTGAAAGCAGAGGGGACAGAGTCTGGGTCACTCAGCAGTGACCAGGGTGGAACCAGGACGGAACCAGGCAATGTCGGGCGCAATCAGGTGGTCGTTGAGGAGCTTCTCTCCGCTGTCACGTGGGCTCTGGGGCATCTGCGACGTCCAGGAGCAGGTCACGATCTGTCCCACGCAGGCTCTCACCGTCGGTGCAGTCGGCTTCAAGTTTGGAGCAAACAAGCCTTGGCAAGAGCAATCCACGCGGGATCGGAAGATTGCTTCTCACTCGGACCAGGAAGGTCAGAGTCGGGGCTCCTTTTCAGGGGAGCTGGTGTGGATCTGGAGCAACCAGATTCACGAGTCTTCTTTGTAGTTTCGTCGGCACAGGGACCACTAGCCAGCTGGCAAGTGACCGGCCCAACGCGTTGAGCCAAATAGAGCAGGAGGGCCCCACGCAGCACTCGTCGAGTGTGGAGGGCTGAACTTCAGCTCAGGAGTAGCTCAGGGTGGGGGCTTCTCAAACCCCGGTGCACAGCTTCGAGGGTCACTCGTGGGCTGCACGGTCAGCGTCTCGTGGTCAATTCAAGATGGCGTGCCCCACGCTTCCGGTCGCCTCCACGGGTCTCAGCTCTGCAGGGACTGTGGATCGGGCTGTTGGAAGGCAGGCAAGCTTAATCTCGTCGATCTCAGTCGCTCGAGTTCCGGCGGGAACTGCAACTAAGTAGATGTCGAGGGCTGGATGGTGCCTGCTGCTGCAGGGTGGTCACTCCTTGACCACAAGGGAGATTCTTCGGGCTTCCACGTTGAGATGGAGGTCCAAGGGTCCAGAGTTTCGTTTCTAATGTTTCTTCCAGGAAATCTGATGTGCATTGGCACTGCTCCCACTCTTATTCCAATCTGGGGGGCGTGATTACCTGCTAGGTCCCCTCCTATGGGTGGGACCCAGGAAGTGGGTGGATATACCCCCTTCCTTTGATCCAGGCCGCCCTGGCACGAGGGCTGGAGTGCCCCAGAACCGGTTTGGCCGGATTATGCAAGGGGCAGCCTTGTGCGCCCCAGGCAGTGTCTGGTTTCTTTCAGACCTCCCTGCTACAATCCACTATCTCCTGTCTGGAGGGCGGTGACACCCTCCTGTGACAGGAAACCCTTTGTCCAGGACCCATTTGGTTGAGTTTCGGTCAACTGCAGGGGTCCAGACATTTGTCTGTGGCAGAGGCATCCATTTTGTGGATCTTAAGGTCTTTGGAGAAATTAACCGCATTTAAGTGAAGTAACATGTCTTACCCCTCTAGAGGGGTGGAATGCTATCCCCGTCGCCAGAACTGGCGAGGGGATAGTATTCCAAATCGTATGACACCTTACACGACATGTTTTGATAAAGCCAAACCAGAGTTGCTATATAACCGCGAGGATTATAAGGCACTTAAGAGTATATGGTATGGCATTATCCTGAAACAGCTTAGGGTGTTGTTCCCGACAGCTGCAGACAGGCTCAGCTCATGCTAGAGCTCCATCTCACATAAAACCACGCACTCTGCCTCCAGGATTGATGAGGCCTTCCATAGGAGTGGCTCACAGGTTTACATGTGTCCAGATATAGGTTTAGATATAGCTATACTATATCTAAGCAAGGGGTGCTTACACCACCTTACCCCAGCTGAGTGATCAGCCAGTTGTGTCAATTTAAGAACCAGCCAGGGGTGGCAAAATATATGCTGCAGCCCCTGGTAGGCCTTGGTGGCTCCTATGCCCTGAGCACCTATAGTGCATTATACAGGGGCTGACAAGGAGTCCATTTCCAATTGTGGTATGTACCTAGGGTACATGGAATCCATTTTACAGAGAGAGCAGATGGCCTGGGGCCCTGATTAGCAGGGAACCAGGTCAACTAAGTCAAAAAACCAGCTAAACACAGGCAAAAAATCCGGGGTAACCATAGTCAGGTAGCCACCTTCCTACAAGCATGTACAGTGGGTCGCTGTGAGCCCATACCCAAAAAAGGGGGTAATCAGAGAAGGCCCAGTAATCCATATAACGACATGAGACAGGTAGAGATTCTGTCGAATGCATAAAAATATACTAAAAGGGCAAGAATGTGAATTGAGTACATGAGCAGTAGCTATGCACCATTTTCTTTTTTATATTTTATACCATCTACTGCTGAACAAATACACCACATGATGGGGGCTAGATGGGGAAAAGCAAACAAGGCTGGCAACCTGAGCAGAAACTACACAAACTTTGAAAGGTTCAGAATCCACCTACTCCTGCTGAGCCAAAGGAAGCCAAAATGTGATCAGGGATTTATGCTTTTATGCCCCAAGCAAGTTCTCAGGCTCCTGCTTGATGGGTTTTAAAGGCAGGTGAGCACCATTCGGGCGACCTTATTCAAGTGGTTGCTCAGACATCAGCTAGAGGTACACTATCATAGAAGCTGCATAAAAACCGGACCTACAGAACATTGTTATTTATATAAATGTAATTGCCACTAACAGTTGAAACAAAAAATGTAATGTAAATTAACAATTACTAAGACATAAAACAAGTTTTTACCTGGGGAAAAATGTGCTTGCATTTATCTACTCTAATATGTGATTCATCTTAACTGTGAACCCTCATAAAATATTTGCTCAAAGTACTTTAAGTAGCCACAAATAATTCTCCAGTCTGCTTTAAATGGATTTAAAACTACTCCTGCGGAAATCAAAACACAAAAGCCCTTCTCCAAAATCCACGAAAAAACACACAAACATGCACACACACTCTCTCTTTCTCTCTGTCTCTCTCGTCTAAAATACAGGTTTTACAGCCTGATTCATCAAGCCGAAATCGGCTCGCAAAGGGCCAGATTCTGAGAATCTGGCCCTTTGCGAGCGCTATTTTTGCATTTGGGATTCATCATCCCAAATGCAAAAATCGGTAATAGCGATTTCGCTATTTTGCGAGGAATTACATTTAAGGAATCTCTATTTGAGATTCCTTAAATGCAATTCATCATCCATTTAAAATTTGCGAATTCGCAATTTCAGCCCGCTATTTACCGCGAGGTCAAACCTCGTGGTAAATAGCGAAAACTTAGAAAATTGCTTTTAAAAGCATATTTCTAAGTTGCATGTTGCACACACACATGTCCTTTGGACATGTGTGTGCGCAACACCTGTTTCAATTTGCATTTAAGGGGTGCTTCAGGGTGTTCTTTGGACACCCCTGGCACCCTTTAAATCGCTATCTTATTTGCGATTAGCTAATTGCTAATCGCAAATAAGGAATACTCCCCATTCATTCCTATGGGCCTTTTGGCCCATAGGAATGAATGGGGAGTTATTCCTTATTTGCAATTAGCAATTTACTAATCGCAAATAAGGAATGTGTAGGAATCGCTATTTATTTAGCAATTCCTACATGAATCCCGTTTTGCAAGTCCTTAATAGCGATTCCTTATGAATCGCTATTAGTGGCTCGCAAAACGGGAGAATGATGAATCAGGCTGTTAGTGCTTTATATTTTCAAAGCACAAAGTATTATGCCATCGCCCAAGGGTAGAAAAGGGGCATGAGGCCTCTTTCGGGTGTAGAAAAGCTAACCACACCTACCATGTTCTAATCCTGTGCCACATCTGATCAACAACTTTGCAGCTAGAGACGGCGCATGCAGATTCTGAGAAATAATAACCCTGGGTTACCGTGGAAGCAACGCATACGAGTAATTTGTGCATCATTGTAAAAACAAAAGTTTAGTTGGGATGAAGGGGTCAAAATAAACATAAAATCGTGGAAAAGTGATTAACATGGTGTACACACCGCATCAACTGCATGTTCCCTTGTCTATTTTCGTCTATTAATGGCTTAAATAGATAAAAATATAACAAATAAAGAGAGTAACCCTTCTCAGACCGAGGAAACATGGCTCTATGAACAAAAAGCAGAAACTTCTCCCGGGGCCTACACTTCATACGAAATCAATGCTTCTCTTGCTCATTAAGGACATTCACTCAACACCACAGATACCACAAACACTGTAACACACATCACACTGGTTTAAGAAAAAATATATTACATATATAATATTTTATTCCATATTCATCAAAGACAAAAATGATAGTCTTCATAAATCACTCATTAAAAACTTTAAAATTGCCATTTATGAAATACATAATAGCAAGAAAGATTAAAGTTTTAAAAAACTTTCAAGGAGAATATATATGTATATGTAGACAGCACAATTTGTCATTATCTCCAAACACCTCTACTTAATCCAACACTGGGGGTATATTCACAAGAAGGTGTGATAAGTACCGCAAGAGTAGCGTAACGCAACTTTGAACAACGCAGCCTATCGCGAGAAAATAACCCTGTGCCAACATGGAATTCACAACGCGGCGGTAGCATGCAATAGTCAGCAGATAACTCAGCAAATGTCAATGTGAAAATCAACACCACGCCGCAAAAATGTGATACACGAATGCAAAAAAACAAGCAATGAAGCCAAACATGGTACAAAAAGTAGCGGAAACCAGCCACAGGCCTGCAAATCCCACACGTCTGGCAGACAATGCACCATAAAAACCACAGAAAAAATACACCACATACAAGCCAAAAACCGTAGCAACATGGATGCACCCTGACCCAGTGCAGAGGCCAACTCGAACCCCGCAACCCCCACAGACTACCAGCAAGGAACAACGGGGTCGGGGAAGGCCAAGGAGAAGAGGGAGAGGAAGACGGGGTGCAGACCGCAGGAAAACAAGACCAGCATCACGGAGGTGACAGAACACTACCAGCAACTGGCCCACTAGCAGACCACCTGGATTGCAGTTGGAGTGCCGAGGAGGTCAATCCAGGAGGCCAATAGGCGATGGCATGAGGTGACTACCTAAACCAGGCACCAACCTGCTGCCAACAGGAAGGCAGCAACGGCGACAGGAGGTGGCTGTCCAGCGCCACTGGAGGAAACCCAGGCCACAGTCATCAGTGTGGAGACGGTGCAAGGAGTAGGGATTATAGACGCAGCTCGAGAGGACCTGACACAACATCAACAGGGAGTGCAACGAATAGGGACTTGGGGGACGGGGGAGATGGGAACAATGGCATACATGCACAATGATGCGTAGCACACTGCACACCCACAAACACCATGGACCGTGTCCCAGATCCCCTTGGCACCCTGCAGCACACACACATAGCACAAACACCACACCCACATTGACCACAACATGGCACAACGCGCATAGCCGACACTGCAGAACAGAGGACACAACTGGCTCCGCACATGCTCAGAAACATGCCCACCAAATCTGGCAGAGCCGGAAACAGTGAAATGGAAATATACGCATACGACCTCACATCCGTCATGTAGTCCAAATGTACACTTACCCGCAGGAGAATCCAGCACCCCCCAAAGAGTCACAATGTACATTGCCAAACACCCTGCATGCAAACAAGCACAATGCGCCAACATATATGTCAACACTAAATCAACATGAACCTCCCCTTCATATCGCAGAGGGGCACGCAACACCTTCAGCAGAGCACAGAACACAACACATCTGTGATGCCGGAGAGGACCACCACAACATCGACGCCCTTCAACAGCCCATGGATATCCCACGCAACCCTCACCAGGACCCCGCCCGCCAAGCTACTCGGAGGAGAACACCGAGCCTGCAACATACCACACAGCAGGAAGCACCCGCAAGCACAGCTGGTTCACAAAACTTCACCCACCCACATGTGGCACCCCAATGCCATGTGTCAGCACGCCAAAAGGAGGCGGCCCAACAGGTGTGGGTGGGGTCAGAACCCATGGAATGCGAACAAGGGCACATACATAGGGGTCTATCAGCCTTCAGGGCCCACCCACACCCAACTAAGGAGACCCACACTGCCATAGAGACACAAACAGATGCACATGCACAGCACAGAACCACGCCCAGGGGCGCTCAAATAGCAGTCACACACCCATGTTGGCTGTGCGTACGACGGCCCTGGCCACTCCCCTTACGAACTGAGTAGGTGATGACAAAGCTACATGTCCAAGCTCAAAACCGCTGCCTGCTGTAATATGTCTGCATCCGATGTACACAGCACAACGTAATGTCATAGGGCCCAGGGCCCACATGCATACTACAAGACCACAGGGACACATACAGATATCATGTTGAACTGGCTATGGGCACACTTGCCCAGCCCCTTTATTGACAGGGCCACATGTACAGTGACGCCTGTGCTGAATGTGTGTGGGGTGAGTGTAAGCCATACAGCACGGAATGTCTGGTGCTGGCAACCACTGGAACATTGGACACCGGTGCAATGGAAACAGAAAATAGGCGCAATACAGAGTTAACTGATGAGCAACAAGGAGTGAGCCAGAGAAAGTCCAGAGGACAGCCAACATGCAAACAGTTGTTTCCATGAGTTGCAGTGCACTGGGGTTTGGACACTAGAGATGAGCGCGCTCATGTGAAGATAAAGTCTCGGATTGTGTCCCTTCGATATATTCCTGATGCAAATGCAGTGGGGTGTGTTAGACCTGCATCATCTTACCCATCAACGTCTCAGGGCCTACACACTGTTTGAGGTGACATACCTGCGCAACCGCTCCACAGCACAAAACACAATCAGCAACGGACAATGACCTGCGGTGCACTTAGTCACTGGCACCTGGAGTGCTGAGCAGGACATCAGGCCAATGATGGCATCAACAAGAGGCCTGAGCAACTCTGTAAGTCTGTCAGGACCACCGTTTCAACTCTGGCAGATGGCGGTTGGAGGTAGTCCTTGCGGTGGTGGCGTGTGCCTCCTGCGGTGATGCGTCGTCTGGGCCGGTCTGGAATCGCTTTGGTGTGTGAGTCCTGGTTGGACGATTTTGGGCCCGGAGTCTGCGTACAGCGCCAGGCCACAGAGAAATGGCGTTGATGACCCCACGGCCTATGCTTCAGGGCCCATCCAATGTCTCAGGAGAAGGGGTCCCGGACTTAACCAGCACAGAGTTAGTGGCCCCGGATGCACTGCGGCCGGCACAGGCACCCAGCCACGGGACGGTGTGTTGCGGTGCAGTCAGATGGGCCATGCAACCTGAGCGGGTCACCATCAATGTCCGAGGTGTATGATGCGGAGGATTTCCGGGGACAGTGGAAGGTGTCCTCCAGTGCAAGACACTGAAAGGTTTCATTTTATCCGGAAGCAGTAAATGTAGGAGTGGAATGCGACAGCCTCGTTGCCACCACCAATTTGGTATCAGCTACATGAGGATGAAAACTGCCCCCTAGTCCATAGACTCAGACGCCACCAAAGTTCAACCAGAGAGTGTCCATGAATGTCGGGGAACAGACTTAGGCATTGGGGCTGAGTGGGGAAGCAGTCAGTGATGATGCCGGTACACTGATATGAACTCCGCCATTGCTGAATTATGACTCTGTGACCTACTGGACCGCAGTGTAGGCCGGAGGCAGCGGTCAGCAGCGGCACCCACAGCCACATGTCTTTGGCTCACGATGCACAGCACTAGTGACACCAGGGCAGTTGTCAGTAGTGTATGAACACCTCCATAACGATGATCCTTTACTCTCCACCAAGATGCTAGGTGTCAACCTCTTACTCCTCTCCTTGCATACAATGAAATGTGCCTTTGCATACTCAATGTTCAGTTCAGAATCTATGACCTACTCGAGCGCAGCCTAGGCCGAGAGCAGTGTAGGCTGGAGGCAGTGGTCAGCACGGGCCATTCACTGAGTGTCGCCGGCATATGTTGGTGGCCCCATCGGCCTGTGTAGTTCAGGTTCAGTGGCACCACGTGTTCAGTCACCTCCGTGACTGTGACCTGGCTTTCGTCCGGACTGTACTGCATCTTCCTCTTACTCCTCTCTGTGTGACCACTGGTGTGTACTCTGCCATTCGTGAATCGCTACTAGGTGCCGGATGTGAGACCTACTGGTCCGCAGGGTAGTCCTGGTCCCTCATCCACGTGTTGCCGGATGATGCTGAACAGAGTTTGTGGCAGCACGTGTCGCCTGATGGTGTTGAACAGAGTTTGTGGCAGCACGTGTTGCTGGATAGCGTTGAACAGGGTTTGTGGCACCACGTGTCGCAAGATGCCCATATGGAACTATGCCTCACTGATCGGGGGGGGGGGTCTGGTGCTGTGGCCGCTGGTCCGGATTTTGGGTCACTGCCATTCATTAGCCAGGAAAAAGTTTCACATATGGGACCCACTGGGCCGCAGAGGAGGCAGGTAGAATATGTAAACGAGAAAGGAGTAATGTGGGCCAACGTCGGGGGGACAGCGGTGGTCTGAAAGGCTGTCCGGGTCACGGGCCCCAGGCTTGGAGGCTACACTGGCACGTGGTGGGCCCTCCTTGGCACACGCTGGTGTCTGCTGCTGATCAGTGTGGCCTGGCTGCGCAGGGTCGGCAGGCGCACAGGATCTCAGGCAACTCCGCTAACGAGGACGGCATCGGCCTCGTGGCAGGGTGGGAGGTGCCACCCTGGCAGAGACGTTGGGCTTTCCGGAAGAGGACCACGCCCAGGGCTACGTGCTTTTTATTCACATCCCTACGCTGGCCTGGCGAAAGCCAGCCCATCCCACTCTGCTCACACTTATGGGAGGCGTAACAGGCAACATTTCCGCAAGGACCCCCACTGGCTGGGGTGACATGGTTGCGTCCACTGTGGGTGTGTTCTGCATACTGCGGTCTGTCCAGCACTTGGCCGCCACTATTGGCATTGTGTACTTTCCCACATCCTTCACACATGCCTGCTTGCCTCCTCTCCCCACATTCTTCCATTGTGTGGCTGAGGCGCCATGAGGCTGATTGGTCATGTTCACAGCTTGCCCAGGTTATCATTGTAAGTTGTCCAATCGTGTCTGGTGGGTGGGCATGTTGTTGTGCATGTTGGTTGTGAACTTGTGACGTGTGTATTACCAGATTTGTGGATTGTATGGTTGTGGAGTTGAGGGGAGTGGGGTGTTAATTGGGAACTTGCCTAGGAGCAGTGCATTTCCCTGGGTGCAATCCTGGGAAGGCTGATTGCTGATGGAATGCCAGAGGGTGAAGGGATCATGCACATGGCTGTGTACTGGGATGCGACATTGGTGAAGGTCCCAACGTGTTCTGATGTTGCCTGCACATAGATGTGTGACGTGTGCTTCCTGTTGCGCTGATTGTGTGTTGTGTCACCAGGGGGCACAGGTGGAACATGTGTGCAGTAGATTACCCCCAACACGTGCGTGCATCCGGCTATGGTGTATGGTCCTTGCTTGGTCTCCAGAGGTTCATGCGCATTGTATTGGCCGTACGGGGCTGGGGTGCCAGGTTGATGGTGTTGTCCATGACAGGTGTGGGGAACTTGGATGTCGCTGTCTGTGAGACTCCGTCTACTCTGGCGGGTGTTGGTTGGGGTGTGCCAGGGACCAACAGGTGCAGCACGGCCAGCAGCTTGGTTTGGGGTGGGATGTTGGTGGTCCGCTGTGTTGGTGCCGTTGACCTGTTGAGCGATGACTGCCAGGATGCCTAGGATGGTTGTCCCTTTCAGCCTGTAGTGGACAGTAACATTGTCAGATGTTGTGCCTGTGAAGCAGGTTTCCTGGGGGCCGCTGTCTTTGTCTGCGCTGCCTCTGTGGTGGTCCGGAAGGGGGGGGGGTGCCGAGTGGGTGTTGTGGCCCTCTTGGGTGTCCGGGCTGCATGTTCAGTTGCTCCATGGCATCTGTTTCCCTTCCGATGACGTCCTGGGCTGGGCTTCCTATTGTGGCTGGTGGTTGTGAATGTTAAGGCATGGTGTTGTCGTGGCTTTTGGCACGGGAACGCCTACTCTGCATCTCATTAGCGATAGTTGCGGGGGTCCTCTATGGAGATGTTTTTTGCGGCTGCTATCGCAGGAAAACTGGTGCTGTGGGCTGTTAGCACCTGCTTGTGAATGGTTGGGTAAATTTATTACGACTTTGCGATAAAGTGCTGTTAATTCGGCGATAGCTCCTTGTGAATATACCCCTGGGTGTCTATACATTCATTCACACGTATCTTAAAACATCCAGCACATTTTAGATAGTGATGCAGTGTCACTGACACGTTGCAGTGGTATACAAAAATCACTACCACCTGCTTCAGGACAAAATATATATATTCTACGCGGTATGTTACCTTTACAACGCAACTTTTACAACGCACTACCATTACAACGAAACTTTTACAACGCAAAAACCATTACAACGCATGTATTTACAACGCATGTTTTTACAACGTAGGTACCTTTACAACGCATACCATTACAACGTAAGTATAGGTAAGTATATAATTATATTTAAAATGATATATGTTTGGGTTTTTTTAAGGGGTATTTTTAGGGTTCAGGGTCAGTTTTGGGTTTTTGGGTAAAGGGGTATATTTAGGGTTCAGGGTCAGTTTTGGGTTTTTGGGTAAAGGAGTATTTTTAGGGTTCAGGGTCATTTTGGGGTTTTTGGGTATAGGGGTATTTTTAGGGTTCAGGGTCAGTTTTAGGTTTTTGGGTAAAGGGGTATTTTTAGGGTTCAGTGTCAGTTTTGTGTTTTTGGGTAAAGGGGTATTTTTAGGGTTCAGGGTCAGTTTTGGGTTTTTGGGTAAAGGGGTATTTTTAGGGTTCAGGGTCAGTTTTGGGTTTTTGGGTAAAGGGGTATTTTTAGGGTTCAGGGTCAGTTTTGGGTTTTTGGGTAAAGGGGTATTTTTAGGGTTCAGGGTCAGTTTGGGGTTTTTGGGTAAAGGGGTATTTTTAGGGTTCAGGGTCAGTTTTGGGTTTTTGGGTAAAGGGGTATTTTTAGGGTTCAGGGACAGTTTTGGGTTTTTGGGTAAAGGGGTATTTTTAGGGTTCAGGGTCAGTTTTGGGTTTTTGGGTAAAGGGGTATTTTTAGGGTTCAGGGTCAGTTTTGGGTTTTTGGGTAAAGGGGTATTTTTAGGGTTCAGGGTCAGTTTTGGGTTTTTGGGTAAAGGGGTATTTTTAGGGTTCAGGGTCAGTTTTGGGTTTTTGGGTAAAGGGGTATTTTTAGGGTTCAGGGTCAGTTTTGTGTTTTTGGGTAAAGGGATATTTTTAGGGTTCAGGGTCAGTTTTGGGTTTTTGGGGTATAGGGGTACAGGGTAAAAATAAAGTAAAATTAAATTTAAATTAAATTAATTAAATTAAATGAAATTAAATTAAATTACATTACATTAAATTATATTAATTTCAATTAATTTACATTAAAAAAATTAATATATACTTATCAATACTTACGTTGTAATGGTATGCATTGTAAAGGTACCTGCGTTGTAAAAACATGCGTTGTAAATACATGCGTTGTAATAGTTTTTGCGTTGTAAAAATTTCGTTGTAAAGGTATGCGTTGTAAAAGTATGCGTTGTAACGTCATACATCCATTCTACGCAATGGAAAATCCTTATAGAATCACTGCACCAACGTTCATTCTTATCTTGCTCTCTTCCATTATATATCATGTGACTATGCATCACAATCCTTGCAAGAGTGATGCTTGAGTTGGGAAATCTTATGTCAAATTACTTCTCTCCCCTCCTCGTCACTCCCTAAAATGTCATCCCAAGGAAAAGGATCACACTTCAGCCTTAGAGGGGTTGAGAGTTGATGAATGTGGCAATAATATAGTGGGTGGTGACATCTTGAGCCCAAAATAGCGAGGTGCGATAAGTCTGCCCTAACTGAGGACCCCTGGTGGAGGTACAATTAAGGGAGTGATGATTGTGAAATGCTCGGTAGGCTGTGTGATCCTTTTAAGAGGCTTGACTTTACAGTCAAAAACACTGATCGATTTCTAAGCAATTACTCTAAAATCCCTTCCAGTAATTCATGTCAGCGATGCAGTCCCCCTTTACATTTTACATATGTTATTTTGGCTCGCTTTCCCTAAAAGTATTCGCTTTTCGCAGATGTACTTTTGTAGCTTTTTTAATGCATCATCTGGCTCTTGTATAGTGCCTACTGTGAACCGAGCCACCTCTAGGTGTCTGGGTGAATTCATGACGCTGCACGACCAAGAGCTCTGAAGTTGAAGCTGTAGGCAGTGGAAGGTTTTGACAGTGCCTATCAATAATAGATCATAAAGATGTTCAGGTTATGTGCTCACCACACAGCATACAGAGCGATGGTCACATATCTGCCAATTGAAATTACCATTTTATGCGAAAGCTGTGGAGGTATGCAGCCATCAGAATATTGACAGTGCCAAAGGAAAGGAATGTGTGTGTGAGATAGAGCGAGGGAGAGATGGCATAGAGAAGGGGAGATGACTCCAGGAAGTACATGCAGAAGGGCAGTGTGAAAAGATGGTGATGAAGTGAAAGGAGATTGTGCGTGAGATGGGCGGATAGGGGGAATTGAGAAAAATGTTAATAAGAACAAGGCTGTAAGTGACTAACAGTGTGAGACTGCTGTGGAACGTGGTTTGAAGGGGAGAGCGGGAGTGACCGAGATACTCCGAACACTACTCCTTCCACAGACCTTAGTAATGCTTAATTCATAATCTCATGCTCTCACGAGTGAACGTTTTTACATTCTAGTTATTCACAGTAAAACATTCTCACTCATTTATCTGATAGTGCTAACAAGCTTTGGCAAAACCAATAGGGCTGGCTTCTTATAGGCATATGTTCGTTATTGTTTGATATCTACGGATCTGATATTATTAACCTTCATTTTGCTCAATATACACTTAAATACATACTTGAAGAACATGACTAAAAGTCTAAGGGAAGAAGTATACGTTTAAGGGGCAGACAACAAAACCACTGGGTTAGCGGAGGCCCTGCATTATTTATTTATTTTTTATTTATTTATGGGTATTTATTGGCAGACATCTATCAAGCCAAGCCCAGTCTCTTGGCGCTAGCAACTGGAACAACTAGGCCCAAAGGTAGATATGCAGCAACGAGTAACTTAAAAGCTAGGTTTTTATAGTTTTGCTATATTTCAGTGATTGGAGGTCAGTGCATATCTCAAAGAGGGATCCTTGTTCTAGAGGGAGGAGCTTTGGACCCCGAAGTCTCTCCCACCCCATCTGGAGAATTTGGTGTTGGGAACAACACAAATGGCTTTGATGCAAGATCAAAATGTTCTGGAAGGAATGTAATCTTCATTTTTTGTCAAGGAAACGGGGTCTAGGCTGTGGCATATTCTGTGCATAAAGCAGCACATTTTTAAAATAATGGGCTTCTGAACCAGGAGCCGATGCAATTGGCGAAGATGGCCCGATACAGATACATTGTTTACAATTAAAGGTGGTTCGACAAAGTCATTTTGCATCTTTTGTAAGTGACCAATGTCTTGTTTTGGGAAGACTTGCTATCCAATCTGGATTGAACAAGGATGTTGGCAACCGTGGAATGGGTGGGCCTTAGTTACACTGGCAGTCTCGATATCAAGGTGAAGCCTGGAGACTAGTTTTACTCCAAAACCACAAATTGATACAACTTGTTGAGGGCATGATAATGATTCTAGCCATAGATGACTCTTACCGCTCAGGGGAAGTTTCAATACAATTCAAATAATGTAGTTAAAATAAATGTGCAGAATTAATGTATTAATGTGCAAAGCTTAATGGAATTAAAAACGTGTTTAAGATTGTTGGAAATGCACTAAGCATTCACATTTACATGTACTATACCTTAAAATGACTGAAGCAATAATGTTTGACAAGCATATTCACTAGTTTTGCTAAAACACACAGTAATGTTTAACTCTTGACCATTCTATGATCACATTTTTCCTTTAAAACCAACTGTTGCATAATTTGTTTCATATAACACTGCTAAATGTCTCTAGTTATACAGAAAAGGATGCTAAAGTTATGAAATACTGTCGTTTTTGTAAAAGAATCAATAGAGCTTCACATATAAAACACAGCATTTAGCACTGAACTTGACCTCTTTGAACATATTTGTTTATTGATATCGTACATACGGGAAATGTTTTCTTTTATGCATCAATGTATCATCTAAAGTCTGATTTTTTTTTAAATTAGACAAAACTAAATTGCAGCGTGTGAAAAACAATCTGACCAATATACCAGTACTTCCAATCCAACGCGCCACTAAATAGAGGAAAAAAGGCAGGAAGCAGTAAGGGAAGTGAGGGGGGAGGAGGAGGATGGCAGAGGTGAAAACAGGCCAGGAGAGTGGAGGGCCCCAACAGTGTGCGTGCAGGGTGGTGAGGCCTCCAGCGGACCTCTGTAGGAGGGTGCAGAAAACGGCCCCGGTTAGGGTACAAGACACAGGGTACACTTGGTTGCCCTCAGCATAATCACGCATCAGTTAGGAATGGAGCCAATTTGTGACCACAATTTGAAGGCCAAAAACCGACACATTTAGCGAAAATAGAAGAGGGACTGCAATTTTACTTCAAGGAAGCAGACAGAATGACAGCGCTCCTCAGCAGAAAATTACAGAACAGGCAGATAGAATATACTTAAATGCTATTTTTTAAACCCAGTAGGTTGCTTGTAAATTAAATTGCTTTCATGAAACAACTGATAACTATCCCTACTTTGGGGGGAGGAGCCTAGCCCGCGAGCGTCATGGTCGCCCTTTAGCTCGGCTCCTGCAGCCCTCCGGCCTGATTGCCTATCCTGTCTTCTATCCTGTCCGGGGACGACACATTTTTGGGGAATTGGAAACAGAACGACTTGTTTGTACTTACCATCTGGCCCCGGGGTCTCGGTGTGCAGCGGCTCCGGAGTTATGTCCTCTGCGAGATCGGGGCCTCCGTGAAACTTAGACCGGGACCTAGCCGGTGGGATCCGTCGGCTCTCGGCCCCGGCCGAGAGCGTGAACCAGTGATGGGAGCCGTTGTGCGAAGGTCCCGGCGATCCTGATCCGGGCCTGCCCTGGTGGCCGCGCGGCCGATGTGGGTGAGAAGCCCCGGGACCTGATTCTGTGAAGGGGTCTCCCCCCGCCGCTGCTTTGTCCGGCGGCCCTGGTCCTCGGTGCCCGGACTCCGCTTGTTTGGGGCGCCGTTGCTGGTGTTGGCAGAGACCCGTCTTGGGCAGACATCCTTTTGGCATCGAGGCCGCCCTTGCTGGGACCCCCGGAGCTTGTAAAGTCCTACATTTTCGAACTGTTCTTTCCGGGGGTCTTGGTGGGCGGCGACTGGGCTGATTTCACGAAATGGCGGCCGACCCTCTGGAACAAGAATCACCCTGTGGCAGCGGGCTCGTGTTGCCTAATTGTGCGGGGATCGGATCTGGTGAGCGTGAGCCTACGGTCAGAGATATCCTGGAAGCCCTGAGATCCCTGCACGCATCCCTGGCCCCGGGCGTCTCGGTGGGTCCGCCACGATCTGCCGCCATTTTGGGCGGCCGTTTCTTCTTGTCGCCCTCTTGTTTCAACGACTGCATTGCCTCGCCCCCCTCGATTGACTTGAGTGTCTCCACCACTGATCGAAGATCGTGTTGTGTGCCGGTGACTTTGGGGCGCCCTGTTTTTCGGGGTTCGGGCCCCGGGGACTTGGACGCTGTGCCGCGGCCCTGTTCGACATTAATGCCTGGAACTATTGGTGGACTGCCTCCTGTGCCTGCTCCGATGACTTTGCCTGTGTCTATAATAGAGACCACCTCGCCCGCTTCAGTGGCGAAACTGAACTCCTGTTTTTCATTACTCGTACTGCGATTGTTGATGCATCTACACTTTCTGTTTGGACTTCTGCTCCCTTGCGGATCGATCTACCCCCCATGTAGCTATGCTAGTCACCATTCTACTCGATTATATGCTGGTCTCGTATTTAGTATTTGGTTTTACATTGACATGTGGTGGGTGGGATTTGTCGCTCGAAAGGGTTGGGGGTGATATGTACGACTCCTGTTTGATTCCTGGTATACGACTTAGTAGCACAATTGTTTCTACCCGTATAAAGGTGGGAGGTCCCCTTCTCAGTATGTTTTGTGGCGCGTGATGGGGTGTCGTCCTGGTCTGTTTTTGGCTGTGCTTGTTTGGTTGGGCGGAGGGCGGCGGCCGACCATTCTGATTATTGTTATTATGCTCCTCCCTCCTGTCTTCTTCTTTCTGCTTCTGTTCCCTTTTTGTCTCGTTTTTCTTTCTTTCTTCTTGCTATATTTCGGGTTCTGGTTTAGGGCGACAGGCACGCTGTTTGAAGGGTAGGCCATAGCCTTCTACAGGGGTGCAGGGTGGGGCGGGTGGGTTGGGTTCTACTTGTTGTTTGTCTTCTGGTTCTATGGCCCTTTTGTATCTCTTTTTCGTGAGGCCGCGTCTGTCCCGACCTCCTGTGGGGTGTTTCGGGTGGGGTGTGTGGCGTCGTTAATCCTCCTGCTATGATTAGGCTGCCTTTCTCCTCGATCGCCATACCCTCACTTGTGCTGCTACTCCTGTTGTCTCCTATATTCCCGCCACGGGGGCCTGTGTCGACGTGTCTTCTTCCTTTCGTTTTTATATTTCCTTCCTTTTTTCATTGTTTCACCTTGTCCTCCCTTCCCTTTCCTTTCCCCTCCTCTTCCCCCTCCCTTCTTCGTCCCCTCCCCTTTTCCTTTTTGTTTCCTAGAGCTTACTATGACGGGCTGGTTTTGATGCACTGTTTTTCCGATCCCTCTGTTTTTGCTTGGTTGTGTCTTGGGTGGCGGGCATGTTACGAGGATAATGCTCAGGGGCCGATTATGTCTCACATATCCTGCCTTTCTTGAGTGCATTGTGTAGTCCCCCCTGTATTGCGGCCCCATGCCCCCTTATTGATGCTGAGGTTGGTTACGGGATATCGGATGTCTCCATACTGAAAGTGAGCCTGTCATACGCCTTTTCCCCATATTATAAAATTAACCCCTATTTACTCCTGTGTCCTGGCCCTTTGGTTCCTACGTCTCTTCTCCCCTTTTACGATTGTACAGCCTCTGCTTTGTGCTGACTGATTCTGTAATATTTGCCTTGAGACCTCTGATTGCTTTGCACATTGCGGCCGGCCGGCTTGGTTGTAGGCCTCGACTTGTCTCTCCTTTTGATGCCAATAAAGGTTTTAAAAAAAAAACAACAAAAAAAAACTATCCCTACTTTGTAGAAAACCAAATAAACACCTCCCACCGTTTTCAGTCGACTCTCTGTAAAAACCGGGACAGGAGCCAAATTTCCTGAAATCTGCCGATACAACTGGTGAAAAACGGGGACCGTCTGGGCTAATCCGGGACGCCTGGTCACCCTAAGCCAGAGGTCTTCAAACTTTTGGATGCCGAGACTCCCCCTGTCAACATTTTGAGGCGCAAGGACCCCCTCCTGACAAAAAGTTCTAAACCTGTAGGCAGGGCTACTAGAATTATGAGGCAAGTGAGGACAAATTACCCAACAGGCTTGACTAAATTGTGTGGGAAGAAAATGTAAGTGATGTTATGTGATGCCGCGTATTTTGGGATAGCATTGCTTCATTATTTTGACATTTTTTACACACAGTAACACTGAGGAAAGTTTTCACCCCATCAGTACCCGTTTATGACCAAAATACAGCAATTAACATCAGAAAGATTTCTAGTCAACCTTTGAGAAGGGCCTTCCATTCCGTGCTGCCACATTAGAAGCTCACCTGGCCCTGGCCTGGAGAGGCAGGGGTCCCTTAAAAACCTGGCGGTTTTGTGCAGAGTTAAGCAGTTTACCCATGCAGCTTTCCTCTCACCCCCTCCCTTCCATCCCGCTCTCCTCTCCTAACCCCGGATCCTTCTCTCACTTTGCAGGCCATTTTCTTTCACTCCTTTTTACAACATCTGAACTCTCCCCATTCAACCTCTCACTTTAACAATGCACCTCATCTCTCTAAAGCACCTTTCTGACAAACATTTCATTTTTTTATAGCGCTACTCATAGTTTATTCACACTCAGTTCTGTGATCTGCATGGTACATGTTCTTTGTAGCAGGCACATTAACCCTCTGCGGGAAACAACCTTTACAACGCAACTTTTACAACGCACTATCATTACAACGCAGTCATTACATCGCAACATCCCTTACATCACATGCCATTACAACGCAACCATTACATCGCATGACACTACAACGCATACCATTACAGCGCATGTCATTACAACGCAGTCATTACAACGCATACCATTACAACGCATACCATTACACCACATAGTACCCTTGCACTATCCAAAACGTACCCTACTGTTGCACCCACTGGAGTTAGAATAGTAATTTTTACCACTACACTATCCAACACTTACCCTACTGTTGCACCCCCTGGAGTTACAATAGTAATTTTTACCCCTACACTATCCAACACTTACCCTACTTTTGCACCCCCTGGAGTTAGAATAGTAATTTTTACCCCTATACTATCCAATACTTACCATACATCCAATGCGTTGTAATGGTATGCGTTGTAAAGGTAGTATGTGTTGTAATGGAATGTGTTGTAAAGGTAGTTTTAGACAATTCGTTGTAATGGCATGCGTTGTAATGGAATGCGTTGTAAAGGATGTTGCGTTGTGAAAAATGAGTTGTAAAGGCATGCGTTGTAAAAGTATGCGTTGTAACGTCATACAACCGGGTAAGAGGAGTGACTGCAGGGTGAGTGAGGCGGCGTATGAATTTGGGTGCGGATGCAAATTCAAAATGGGACGAATGAATGTATGATTACTGATGGGCTTGTTTGAGTGAGTTGCTTATTGAGCAGTGAGGGGGTCAGGTGAGTGAAGTGTCACATGAGTGCAGAATGAGTAGCGTACTCGTGTGACTGCAGGGTGAGGTATAGGGTGAACAGCGCAAGTGCATTGTGATTACTGTGAGTGCAGGGTGAATGGTGTGAGTGCATAGTGATCGGTGTGAGTGCAGGGTGAGCGTGAAAGTGAAGGGCTATAATGAGGAGCAAGTTGTTTGAATGCAGGGTGCATTTCCATACACTTGAAGTAACTCAGCATGTTCCTGACGGCAGCGTAGGGTTTAAGATCTAAGTTAAACTACTGCGTCATTAATCGGGGATCGAGGGTGGAGAAAATAAATAATGTGCTGATCCTGTAAAAAACTTGCAGTCCCATGGTTAGGGTTGCCAGCAGATTATTTTGATGGCCCAGTCGGTACAAAAATAAGCAGACACCTAAAGCTGTATTTCAAGCACTTATCTGTGCATACTTCGAACAACAAATAAAAATGGAAAGCACTTTTAATTGTGTTCTAGGGCTGCCTCAATGATCACTGACTGACAAAGAGAAACAAGCATTTGCAATGCAATAGGTCTCGCAGCATTCAAGTTTGAGTTATTGGCATTGTATATGACAATGTGTTGCATGAATTGTTTTGCAAACTCTGTATTGGCTGGTGGTGTTTGTGCCTGGTGAAAGCGTGCACTGACGGATGGTGGTGTTTGTGCCCGGTGAAAGCGTGCACGAACAACTTACGGTGTCTGTGCCTGGTGAAAGTGTGCACTGACGGCTGGTGGTGTTTGTGCCTGGTGAAAGGGTGCACTGGTGGCTGGTGGTGTTTGTGCCCGGTGAAAGCGTGCACTGACGGCTGGTGGTGTTTGTGCCCGGTGAAAGCGTGCACTGACGGCTGGTGGTGTTTGTGCCTGGTGAAAGCGTGCACCTTCTGACTTATGGTGTCTGTGCCTGTTGAAAGTGTGTACTGACGGCCGGTGGTGTGTATGCCTGATGAAACCATGTACTGATGGCTAGTGGTGTGTGTGTGCCTGTTGAAAGTGTGCACTGATGGCTGATGGTGTGTGTGCATGGTGGAAAAGCGCGCACTGACATGTTTAGAAGTAAAGTGTGCCATACTGCGATTGCTACAATAGTTAATTGTGGATGTGCTAACCATTGATGCGGGCACTGATGGCTGGTGGTGTGTGTGTGCTTGTAGAAAATGTGCACTGATGGCTAATGGTGTGTGTGCCTGGTGGAAGTGTGCACTGCCAGCTAGTGGCGTGTGTGCCCGGTGAAAGCGTGCATTGACGGCTGATGGGGTGTGCCTGGTGAAAGTGTGCACTGACGGTTGGTGGTGTGTGTGTGCGCCTGGTGAAAGCGTGCACCGACGTCTGGTTCTGTGTGTGTGTGGTGGAAGCGTGCATTGATCGCTGGTGTTGTTTAAATAGCAACATACTTGGGTCCAGCATAAAGAGTACTCTTTTTAAACAGGCATTAAGAGTGAGACAGCACACAATGATCCAATGGTAATTACTAGTTGAAGGCAAATCGCATATAGAACATTAGGAACACTGCAATTCTTTACATTGATTCAGACGGTCCTTGCTGCATTCAGGACATTATCAAAAATCAGTCTGTTTCGTGAGAAGTAATACCTTACATCCTAAACAGCTGTTTTAACAGAATGTTCCCGACTTTAAAAAGAGAGATGCCTAAAACATTGGCAGGGAGGCAGCATCCTGAATTTAGGTTGTATGAATGTCACTTTATTGTTTAACTGAAAGAAAAAAGCTCAACTATAATAAACTCCTAGCCAACGCTGCAACACCATTCTGCCAGCTAAGCAAGCCGAGTAAGAAGGGATGTGCGGACTTCACCCGAAGGTGTCAGAGCGAATTCACAATAGAAACAGAACTGATACATGAGAACATTACTTGTGAACAAAATACAAAGGCAAACGTTACATTACATGAGGCAAAAGTGACAATGATAACAAAACGTGCCTTACACAGTGTGTAAGGCACTTTTTGTTATCTTAGTCTAAGCCCGCCTGATTCTATGAAATGGCGGCGGGCCGCGGGACAGGCCTTTATCCTTTTCTTTCACTTTCCGTTCCGCACTTCCGCCGCCGCGTATGCGCGCGCCGCGTGCGTGGGCAGCAGGGCTGGCTGCTGCTGAGTGGTGGTGAGCAATGCCAGGCAGCCCCAGGGCACGCACAACATCATGCGGGCCAATAAGCGGTAAGCCCCTGTGCATGGCATCAGGGGCGCGGCAGGCGGCGCGCATAGCCAAAGAAGAAGACAAGAGAAGAACAACGAAAACTACGAACTTAACTGCCTTCCAAGTCCAAGACAAAGCAGCCAGGCGGCCAGGCCCGCCCATGCTGAGCTGCCCTGTCCGATTTCCGAATCCGAGTCCGAAGACCAAAGTAAGCCACTCAGAGTCCGTCACTCCGTCTCCGTCACCGACCGGCGGGGCAGGGCTGCTGCTGGCTGCCTGCCTCCAGGCCTGCTGCGTGCACTAATTAGTTGCTTTCCTGTCGCGCATTTGCCTGCTTCTTATTTATGTCCCAACTTGTCACTCGTGTTTGTCCCTCCTATAGAACATGCTTTCTCGCTTCTGTACTTCTTTGCTCCCGGGGCCGCACTCCGTGTTGCTCTCTGTTCTTGCCTGTGTGCCGCTTCCCTCCATATTGGGTTCGCCCTTGCACTCAACCAGCCCCCCAACCCCTGTTGCTTCCTCGCCTGCTCCATTTGCCCTCGGCTGCTGCTGAAGCAAGCAAGCAGGCAAGCCTATATTATAATAGTTACAGTGCGCAACGCACGCCAGGGACGGATGGTAACGGGCCCTGGCCTATAAACATTAATTATGGTGCCGTGGTGCGCACGCCCTACCGGCCTGGCCTGAGCCTTTTTAAAATTAATTAAATAGTTGGTAGTGGTACGCACTGGAGGCGAGCCGGGTCTTCATAATTAAAATGGTGCATGGGAGTGGCGGCGCGCAGAGTAGTGCTATTTTTATTTTGTATAGTGGTCATTTTCCTGCAGTTTTGCTCTTTTAGACTACTGTAAATAAAATGCGCTTTTATCAGCCAACGTAACGGTGTTCAATGCATTGGTCTTGTTAAGATGAATAGCTAAAATACTAGATTGTTATTCCATCATGTTTTTAAATGTTCAGCATCACATGCTTACTTTCGTGAGCTTTCTATGTACTTATGACATATGCATCATCGTTATAGTTGCTTCAGTCAAGGAAAAAATGCGTGTCTCTGCATCAGATGTTTGGTGATTAGCAGCTGTCCTAAGCAGGTGTTGCAAAAGGAACCTTACATTATTAATCTAGTATGTTTGCACTCCGGAATTTTTCAAGCTAGCTCAGTTGGTTGATGCACCTGTTACAATGATGCAACTGCAACCTAATGGCCACTAGTTTGGAATCAAAGCAAGTTCGGCTCAGCATTTCATCCTTCTCATGCTGAGAAGATGAGCACCATGCCTCGAAATTGTTTGAACACCTTCTGGGGCCTAATCCATTTTTAAAATAAAACGTGTTCTAGCATCACTTCGTAATGGACATACACAGGTGATATTCACGTGGCTCCTTGCTCGTAGTGGGGAGTAGAATCAGGCCAAGCCCCTCTCCTGTGATAACAAAAACAACACTCGCAGGCAACAAAATACACATTAATGAGAGAGCTGGACCAAAAGCAGCAGAGTGCGGATCATCCTTCTCTTGCTCTGTCAGGGTAAGCTGCTGTCTGCTGAGCTACAAATGGGATCACATCTGAAAAGAACCCACCCGAGAGAGGAAGTGTAAACAAACACAGCGCAGTGTAATTTAGATTGATTATTGCAGTAGATTCTCGTGGATCGAAGCGCTCTCTTGTAGTGGGCTCAGGTGCACCAATTATCCCTAGACACCTGCGACTGACCTCTGTCTTTTGGGGTCATGAGACGATGAGAGAGAGGCAATGTGACCTGTCATCACTCAAAGATCTCTAAGCAGTTGCAAGACCTGGCATCCTTGACGTGTTTTCCTCTGTCTTTTTGCTCTACCACCTGTATTTTTGATGTTATGCTGGACTTCTTTTTTGCTGTTTTATGTACTCCGTACACTTTACCACTGCTAATCAGTGCTCAAGTGCAAATGCTACCTCTGTCATTTTTAATTCTGCTGGGTTCTCCATAATTTGCATATTTGATTTACTGGTAAGTCCCTAGTAAAGTGCACTGTGTGTGCCCAAGGCCTGTAAATCAAATGCATCTAGTGCGCCTGCAGCAGTGATTGTGCCAACCATATAAGCACCCCTGTAAACGTGTCTCCAGCCTACCATTGCAGTGCCTTTGAGTACAGTTTTAAACTGCCAAGTCGACCTGGCAAGTGCAGTCTCTTTCCAGGCCCTAAGCCTCCCTTTTACTACATGTTGGACACCCCTAAGGTAGGCCCAAGACACTCCCAGGGGCAGGGTGCAGTGTATGTTAACATGTGTAGGTATGTATTACATGTCATGATAGTGAAATACTGCTAATTTCGTTCTTTACTATTGCCAGGACTAGCTCGCCAATAGGATATTATTGGAGCTGCCTTGTATGTTTGCTGACTGGGAACACATTTTAAACCTAGATTGAGGACAGATTCCTCATCCCTTGTCAATACTTTTATGGATAAATTGACTACTGTCGATGGTGGGATTTCTATGATTTGTAAAAGTTTCTGCGCGCGGTGCGCTGTAGAGTGCGGTGCGCTGTAGAGTGCGGTGCGCTGTAGAGTGCGGTGCGCTGTAGAGTGCGGGGCGCTGCGTTGCACTGTAGAGTGCGGGGCGCTGCGGTGCGCTGTAGAGTGCGGGGCGCTGTAGAGTGCGGGGCACTGCGGGGCGCTGTAGAGTGCGGGGCGCTGTAGAGTGCGGGGCGCTGTAGAGTACTGGGCGCTGTAGAGTGCGGGGCGCTGTAGAGTGCGCTGTAGAGTGAGGGGCGCTGTAGAGTGCGCTGTAGAGTGTGGGGCGCTGTAGAGTGCGCTGTAGAGTGCGGGGCGCTGTAGAGTGCGTGGCGCTGTAGAGTGCGTGGCGCTGTAGAGTGCGTGGCGCTGTAGAGTGCGGGGCGCTGCGGGGCGCTGTAGAGTGCATGGCGCTGTGGGGCGCTGAGAGCGCGGTGCGCTGTAGAGTGCATGGCGCTGCGGGGCGCTGAGAGCGCGGTGCGCTGTAGAGTGCGTGCGCTGTAGAGCGCAGGGCGCTGTAGAGTGCGGGGCGCTGTAGAGTGCTGTAGAGTGTGTTGCGCTGTAGAGCGCAGGGCGCTGTAGAGTATGGGGCGCTGCGGTGCGCTGTAGAGTGCGGTGCGCTGCGGGGCGCTATAGAGTGCGGGGCGCTGTAGAGTGCGGGGCGCTGTAGAGTGCGGGGCGCTGTAGAGTGCAGGGCGCTGCGGGGCGCTGTAGAGTGCAGGGCGCTGCGGGGCGCTGTGGAGTGCGTGGCGCTGTAGAGTGCAGGGCGCTGCGGGGCGCTGTGGAGTGCGGGGCGCTGTAGAGTGCGGGGCGCTGTAGAGTGCGGGGCGCTGTAGAGTGCGGGGCGCTGTAGAGTGTAGGGCGCTGCGGGGCACGGGGCGCTGTAGAGTGCGGGGCGCTGTAGAGTGCTGTAGAGCGCGTTGCGCTGTAGAGCGCGTTGCGCTGTAGAGTGCGGGGCGCTGTAGAGTATGGGGCGCTGCGGTGCGCTGTAGAGTGCGGTGCGCTGCGGGCGCTGTAGAGTGCAGTGCACTGTAGAGCGCGGTGTAAAGTGCGGAGCGCTGTAGAGTGCGGAGCGCTGTAGAGTGCGGGGCGCTGTAGAGTGCGGGGCGCTGTAGAGTGCGGGGCGCTGTAGAGTGCTGTAGAGCGCGTTGCGCTGTAGAGCGCGTTGCGATGTAGAGTATGGGGCGCTGTGGTGCGCTGTAGAGTGCGGGGCGCTGTAGAGCCCGGGGCGCTATAGAGTGCAGGGCGCTGCGGGGCGCTGTAGAGCGCGGTGCGCTGCGGTGCGCTGTAGAGCGCGGGGCGCTGTAGAGCGCGGGGCGATGTAGAGTGCGGGGCACTGTAGAGTGCTGTAGAGTGCGTTGCGCTGTAGAGTGCGTTGCGCTGTAGAGTGCGTTGCGCTGTAGAGCGCGTTGCGCTGTAGAGTGCGGGGCGCTGTAGAGTATGGGGCGCTGTGGTGCGCTGTAGGCTGCAGTGCGAGCGCTGTAGAGTGCGGGGCGCTGTAGAGCCCGGGGCGCTGTAGAGTGCAGGGCGCTGCGGGGCGCTGTAGTGCGCGGGGCGCTGTAGAGCGCGGTGCGCTGCGGGGCGCTGTAGAGTGCGGGGCGCTGTAGAGTGCGGGGCGTTGTAGAGTGCGGGGCGCTGTAGAGTGCGGGGCGCTGCGGGGCGCTGTAGAGCGCGGGGCGCTGTCGAGCCCGGGGCGCTGTAGAGTGCAGGGCGCTGCGGGGCGCTGTAGAGCGCGGGGCGCTGTAGAGCCCGGGGCGCTGTAGAGTGCAGGGAGCTGCGGGGCGCTGTAGTGCGCGGGGCGCTGTAGAGCGCGGTGCGCTGCGGGGCGCTGTAGAGTGCGGGGCGCTGTAGAGTGCGGGGCGCTGTAGAGTGCGGGGCGCTGCGGGGCACTGTAGAGCGCGGGGCGCTGTAGAGCGCTGTGCGCTGCAGAGTGCGGTGCGCTGTAGAGTGCGGTGCGCTGCGGTGCGCTGTAGAGTGCGGGGCGCTGTAGAGTGCGGGGCGCTGTAGAGTGCGGGGCGCTGTAGAGTGCGGGGCGCTGTGGGGCGCTGTAGAGCGCGGGGCGCTGTCGAGCCCGGGGCGCTGTAGAGTGCAGGGCGCTGTAGAGCGCGGTGCGCTGTAGAGCGCGGGGCGCTGTAGCGCGCTGGGCGCTGTACAGCGCGGGCGCTGTAGAGTGCAGGGCGCTGTAGAGCGCGGGGCGCTGTAGAGTGCAGGGCGCTGCGGGGCGCT
Source organism: Lissotriton helveticus (assembly GCF_964261635.1). Classification (NCBI taxonomy): domain Eukaryota; kingdom Metazoa; phylum Chordata; class Amphibia; order Caudata; family Salamandridae; genus Lissotriton; species Lissotriton helveticus. The sequence continues at coordinate 1,017,914,224 of NC_136065.1, read as the reverse complement.
GTAGAGCGCGGGGCGCTGCGGGGCGCTGTAGAGCGCGGGGCGCTGTAGAGCACGGGGCGCTGTAGAGCGCGGGGCGCTGTCGAGCCCGGGGCGCTGTAGAGTGCAGGGCGCTGCGGGGCGCTGTAGAGCGCGGTGCGCTGTAGAGCGCGGTGCGCTGTAGAGCGCGGGGCGCTGTAGAGTGCGGGGCGCTGTAGAGTGCGGGGCGCTGTAGAGTGCAGTGCTATGTGATGTAGAATACTGTGTGCTGTAGAGTGGTGTACATTGTAGAGTGCTGCATGCCGCAGAGCGTTGTGTGTCTCTGTATATAAGTGATCTTCCTGCCGAACTCCAACTAGGACTATGCACTCCTCCAAAGATTGCCAATGAGTGCATACACACATTGATGTATGCGGATGATATTGTCCTCTTTGACCTCACTCCGTTTGGACTCCAGAATCTCATAGATATCTTACACAATTACTCGAGGAAAAATTACCTTATCCCAAATATAAATAAAACCAAAGTGGTTGTATTTTCAAAAAAGAAGAAATGTGTAAGGTACGAATGGAAGCTAGGAGGAAAAAAATTAGAACAGGTAAACGAGTATACATACCTTGGGAGAATTTTTTCAAATAATATGAACAACACCAAACAAATAGAACATCTTAAAAGGAAGGCGGATCTGCATGCTGGGGCCCTGTCACGTTTATACTCAGCCGCTGGGAATAGACATTTCTTTGCACTTTTGCAAGTCTACAAAGCGAAGATTCCACCACTTATGTCTTATGCCTCAGAATATATCCTTACAAAACAATGGGTATATATGGACCAACAAGAAGGCAAAATACTAAAAAAACTAATGAAAGTTCCCATATCTACACCGGTACAGGCATTGAGAATTGAATGCTCCATCACGAGTGCATATGCCACTTCAATAACAAGCATCATCAGGTGGGCTTATAATTTGCTACATTCAAAAGAAGGAACTTTGAGATACTTGTTAAAAGCTGAAACATTTAAAAAAGATTCTGCTCACTTTACCTTTTTTAAAAATATGGAAGTTGCATTCCAGCTTGCGAAAACTAGTCTGGAAATTCTGTCAACCTGGACGCCGGCACAACTAAAACTTTTCTTAAAAAACTTCTCGCCCAAATTGAGCTATGAGCTAGACCATAACCATTGTAAAAAACTATCTGTGTATAGGACCTATGCTGACTCTCAGGAATACAAACAAAAACAGTTGTATTTAGGATACACTCTGGCACATGGTGCAAGGCGAGCGATCTTGATGCTGCGCCTAGGTATACTCCCAGTATTAACTTTTTGTTCTTCGTGGAGTCCGGATAGAGCTGTGATATGCACCCTCTGTCAAGGGGGCATACAGGATTTGGCACACCTTCTTTTTATCTGTCCTAACGAGAAAATTGTAAATGCAAGGTCATCATGTATAGAACCCATCTTCCGATCTTGTAGGATTGCTAACACTAAGGACTTCTTAACACTATGTAAAAATCCACCTAATGAATACGTTTGTTATAGAATTTTTAAGTTTTTGAAAATTTCGTTGAAAATGTATTAATTGTATGAATTTTTATTGTATTTTTATATTTTAACAAATTTGTGGTCCTCAATAGAGTACCGTAACAAATAAAAACTTTTTGACTTTGACTTTGACTTTGTTGTGTGCTGCAGAATGGTGTGTGCTGTAGAATGGTGTGTGTTGTAAAATAGTATGTGCTGCACTGCCCCTGAACCAGTAAGAACAAAAACGAAACTTTAAAACTGCAACATAGTAGCACACTGTAGAAGCCTGTGTAAAACTGAAACTGACGAGGCAGGAGATGGGCTGTGCGTGCCCACGAGGTGAAATCCGAGCTCTGCGCTCATGCACCCTTTCCTGTCCACATTCCCAATAACGGGCAACATTAGTTGTCGAAGCAGACTGCAACAATGCTTATGCATTGAAGCAGGTCGTGCTTCGACCTAAAAAGACAGAAAAATCACTTAACTAATGCATAGATTTTTTTGTATTTAAAAGTCTATTTAGTGTCAAGAGGAGGTCTTTGCAGGCTTTTTAAACAAAACAGGCAGGCGTTTTTCTTTTGGCAACCCTACTTATATTCCTTTTCATTAAATGCATTCTCACACTACAGCAGTAATTGTAAAGTACAAATGTAAGGACTAGGCACAGTGGGGGCCGAGGGGGTCCTGAAACCAGGAAAAAAACTAAGCCTCTGTAATCAGTTTACAAAGGCATGTAAATATGCAAATGGTCTTTAAAGACCTGTGAAAAACTCGGCGTGCTGGAGATGACTCCAGACACTGCCCAGTCGAGCCTAAAGCAGATCGAGTTACACTACAGCAGCCCGGGCTGAGAGACACGACGAGGGAGGAGGGGGGCTGAAGCCCTTGGGTCTGGGAAGAAGTATGACTGTGAAGGCGCTACCCCCTTTGCATCGCTCCACAGCCCCCCTGTGGGTCGCGCCCCACAGTTTGAAGACCCCTGCCCTAAGCCAATACCGGCAGATAGATATCCAGTTTATCACTGAGTGTGTAAATGATCTGCTCATAGGACACTATCTAAAATATTTCTGCCAGCCATTCCTCATATGTTGGCGTGTGTGAGGAGTACCAGGGCTAAAGGATGCACAGCTTTAACACAGTGAAAGCCGTGAGGAAGAACCAGCTCTCATGATGTGTCGTCTGGGGGCATTTGTTAACGTATGCAAAAGTACTGTGTGGCAGGTGAGTGGGGAGAGGAGAGGTAGCCTCAGATTCAGTGTGGCCTTCACCTCTGTCCACAGACCTCAGATGTCTGGACATTCGTACAATATGTGCCGAACGTCACCACCCGGGAGGTTGCATCGCCAGCAGCGCGAGTGACATAGGAGGTCACTGCGCTCCAATTTGGGGGGTGTTCAGTACCAATCCGGCACCATCAAACTTTATCTTGGACTACCTTACACCAACTGTGCTCCTTTTAAGTACTGCTGCTGTGTTTTTCAGAGTTTTCCAACTTCTTCTGGCAGTTTTTTCTTCTAGAACTTTCCAGCAAGATGCTGGAAGGCTCTACATGTTGGAAAATGGTAGTTCAAAATGCAACTAAGGTGTGACCCATCACAAGAAAACACAGCATTCTGGGTACTGTAATTCCAAGAATTAAAAACATTGTGCCAACATCTGAAGCAGCCAATAAGCCATGCAACCAAACCATCACTTTTTTCCAAAGACCAACAAGGCCTACTAGATGTCCTCTACTTTGAGGCAGCCACATGACAGGAACATCAACACTCCTGTTTCTTGGCAGACTTATTAAAAAAGTGGAATTAAATACAATTGTGATGATTTTTGCTTCATCCCTATAATCATCTGTTCCCAATCATACACACAGTTATAAGAATTTGGGAAATCTGCAGGTTCCTAGTTATTGAAAACAATTAGATGCAATATCCTTCAAGGTAAAATGCACTTCTCTGGACAAGAAAAAAAAACATATTTAGATTTCATACTTTTTCCAAATGTTGATAGGTTGGTTCTAATCAAAATCGAAACTGAGGAATCAAATTGTATCTACCGAACACAAATGTCTGTATTTCCTTTGTCAATAACTGATCAAATGCACACACTAAGGATGCCTAGGTTTTCAAAGACTAGATTCATCAAAGGATATTCCATTGTAAATTAATCAAAAGGCTTTTGTGATCTACATTCCATTTTGCATGGACTTTTAAGGAATTTAAATCCCCTTGTTCATCCTGGAAACATTACCCAGGTCAGTGTTTGAAGAGTTGCTTACCCCTTCTTGAAATTAATTTACATTACTGTATCTTTAGTTTCAAAATGCGGTGGATGAATTTTAGAGGCTTACAGTTACAACATATTTAGATGTTTCTAGAAACTTGGTACAGAAGTTTGCCTCTGCTACTTTTTTTGTAGCCACATTACAGGTCCTATCAGCACATGTTATAATCCTATTTGATATTTGATATAGGCCACATCTTTTTAAGTTTCTGTTCTATGAGTATTGCCAGTTTCTCCTCAAAGTTTATCATACAATCTATAAAATAAAAGCTATCACCTTTTCATGAATTCTGAACTCCATAGACTTGTGTCAGGCAAGGTTTTAAGCTGGAAAACTTCGTTGAAGACTGCCTAGCAAATCCTTTTTAGATGTATATGCATTGAAAAACCCTCTTCGTGACTTGCTAATAGATCTGAAAGCAGAGCATCATAGAAAGAGGCAGATATTCAATTATATATTCATGTATCAAGCCCTCTTAAAGACCCTCCAAGTCAGCCTTCTATGACAAGGGACTGAAACTTGCTAAGGATGGATCTACTTCATTTAAGGCAAGCATCAATAAGACTAAGATATTCCTATTTTCAATGTATTGCCTCTAGAAGGAAGCACGTTGTATGTTCCAAATATAAGTTTGCTCCACTGCTAAAGTTTTGAAATTTAAAGATCATGAACCCACACATTTAGAGAATGAAACTTGAATGTGGCCAACATTATTCACATGTTCTTCAACTGTCCAGAATTGGTCCCTTTCTGGAATCATGCTATTTAGCATACTAAAGAGTGCTTTAGACACTGAATTGCAGTTGAGTGATGATGGGACTTTTTTTTAGGTCGAGTTTACAACACAGAGCAAACTGTCTGGTTGCAAAATGCCTATCGTCACCTCACCAAGAACTTACATTGGGCTTAAAACTGCAGACTGCTTCCTCTTGGTAGGTTTTGTCACTCTCATTTACTTGTTTCTCTTTCAATGGCTTGCCATGTCCATCTTGTGTTAGCCCCTCACCTGGAGCACAGTCTCTTTACTTTTGTCCTTCCACTGCTCACTTTTAGGGAACTACTTTTTTATTTTTGCTTAAGCCCTCCTTGACAGGGCATGTGTTTTCTGGTTGTCTCCATCTTCTGCCTCTCTATTCTGCCTTCACTCCGTGTTGCTCTCTGTCTATGTGCTTCTCTTTCCCTGAGCACCGTTTTGCTCTGTCTCTCATCCTTGTGCTTCGTTCCTCCCGTGCTCTGTGTTGCTATGACCTTACCACTTCTCCCTTTACCCAGGTTATTCTTTGCTTTATGTCCATCTCTCCTCACCACCCCATGATCACGGCAGCACTGGGTACCAAAACCAGCCCTGGCAAACAGCTTGGTCAGCGGAGGGGGTGCTAGTTGGAAGCACCATTCCTGTTTGACTGCTGCCACTTTTGTTACAGGGGCCGATATTGCAGCTATGCAGCAAAACCGGCCCCAGAAACAAAAACAGCCCCCAGGGGTCCAAAACCAGCTCCCACACTGCCAGCCCACCGGGGAAACGCCCAGTGCCTGCTACGGCCAGTCCGACCCTGCCCTTGTTGAGCCCTCCTTTGAGTGTTTCTTTTCCCTCTCCCACTCCACCTGCTCCCTCAAACTGCTCCTTTTGTTTCTTCCCTCCTTCCACCAAACACAGTCCAATTTTCTGTTGAATTTTAGCTTTTTTTTTAATGCCAGGCAGCACATTGTTGCCAGCCCTGCCGTTATAATGTAAAAGTGGTTTTGCGCTACTTCATTTACATATCTTTTGTTCATTTACGGATTTGTCTGGGATCAGTAAATCTAAAAATGGCACTCCCATTTCACACATAAGCATAATGACGCTGTTGCGTACACAGTCCTGACCGCTGCACACCACAGTGATCCAACGGGAAGATTGGATCAATGGGAGAGGACCACCGTCCTTCTCTGCGAGATGCGGGAGCTCTGGTTGTCCGGAGCTCCCGGACTACGATACCCAGCCACCCGTGCGGGTGACGACGCACGCGCACAGGAAGTGACGCGGCAATGAACTTCAGGCCGGCTACATAAGCCGGAGTCGGAGGAAGGAAGCTCGCAGATTATTCCGGCTTTGCAGTGAGGCGTACCTGAAGGATTTGGGCTGCTACACATCCCGGTGGGGTAAGGGTGTCAGTGACACCGCCAAGAGTCATTCTCCTGTCAAGACATTTTCGCGCTAGCGACTTCTAGCATTTTCCTGGATTTGCATTCTGCGACAAAAACTTTATTAGTAAAATGCGGTGGCATTTGAAGCACACCCGTTTGTGTCATATCAGTTACTGAACAAACCTGAACGTTATCTGGTGGTTACACCAGGTGGTATATTATTTAACCCAACTACGTTGTACTGCACTTAGGCTGGTTGCAGTGTGTACTACGTGTTAAAAATTGTTTCAAGGATGTTTCAAACTTGACAATGAAGTTCCCTGTGATATATGTGTGTGTGTTTGTTCTCGCCTTCTAGCAGGGGACGTAAGAGAGGTAGCTGCCCTTAAGCGTAATCTTCGTCCCTTGTGAGGCCCACAACCATACACCGACTGGTGGGTAGAGTAAGCCTATATTGTTTTGACGCAAGTACCAGTTACTGTGGTGCACTGTTTATGGTTTCCTTGTTTATTTATTCACAGTGCTCTGCCTGAAATTACATGTGTCTGCCCTAGGAACAAACAAAAGAGGGTAGCCAAGAGGAAGTCTTGATGACTGTCAAATCGTCCTTCTTCTTATAGCTACCAGAACTGCTTCTTTTCCTTTACAGGTAGACTTGCTTGGGTAAAGTGAAATAGAATCAAATTGACCATTGATGGTTTTAGCACAGTGTGTCTAAATAAACTTTTCTATTCACAGGTCTCCCTCCCTGCTGTTCCCATCCTTTCCTTCCCCCGATTGACCCCCTTAATCTTCCGTGCCGTCATGACAATTTGGAATTGAGGTTGTCAATAGGTGGACCCCATTGAGCAACGAGCCGATCCTGAGAGGCCTCCGAGGGAACATGACAGAATAATCTGCCTTATATATAATATACCTCTCCCGGTCGGTTCGTTGTTGCCATGGCCACCTTAGAAGATGTGTTAGCTACATTAGTGACGCTTCAGCAAGAGATTACGGATTCCAGGACAGAAATAGCCGCCTCTAGGGTGGCAACAGCAGCCTTGCAGGATACAGTTAACAGGATACAGAGGAACCCCTTTGACGTACAGCCGGGGCTAGGTGCTGGTGGGAGTCTTTTTCAGTTTGGAACACCCTCAGTTTTCACACCATTTCCAGGCGAAACGCCCACTCCCATTCCCTTAGCGGCCCGGAGCATTTTTATGGGGAGGCATCCAAAGTACAGGTCTTTATGACACAGGTGCTATTGCATTTTTCCTGTAAGCCTAAGGCCTTTCCCACTAATCAGGCTAGAGTAGCCTTCATGATCTCATATTTAACAGGAGATGCGGCTCAGTGGGCTGTGCCATATGTACGCCACGACGACCCGCTACTCTATGATTGGGAAAAATTCCGGAAAGAGTTTGAACTGGTATTTGATCACCGGGCTGCCTCCTTTTTGGCAGACCGAGAACTCTTAGAACTCAAGCAGGGCAATAAGAATTTGGTGGTGTATATTAACACCTTCCAACGACTAGTGGCCGAAACACAGTGGCCTGAAGAAAAAAGGGCTGCACTGTTTTATCAAGGGCTGAAGGAGGACATGAAAGATGTGCTAGCCCAGATTGACCCCCAGCCCTCTACTTGTATAGAGCTGATTAACCTTGCTCTACGATTGGATTATCGTATGGGCGAACGTAGAGGGGATCGGAGGTGAGTAGAGCTTCAGCCCATGCGTTTTGATAAAAGCCGGAGTGCAGGGGGGGGTTTGATGCCTTTCGTTGAACCTATGGATATAGGTACCGTGCGAGCCCCACTGATGCAAGCTGAGAGAGAAACAAGGAGAAAGACTGGCCTCTGCATGTACTGCGGGAAAAAAGGGCATTTTGTAAAGGAGTGCCTGGCCAAACCTCGATCAAGCTTAGGGGTGAAACGATTATCAACTATCAACCCCAAAAAACCCGTCGGAAAACTAGTAAGCTCAAGGAACTCAGAAGGGAAGTCCTTGGGTGGTGTAAACCACCCTTCCACAAGCAATGTCTCTGATCTTCCCAACATTTCTTTCTTCCCATTCAAATAAAGACACACAAAGGATGGCAGAATATTGAAGCCATGATAGATTCCGGAGCTACAGGGATGTTCATGGACTTAGGTACAGCCAGGAATCTATGCCTTGGGTTGATTGCCAAAAGACAGCCCAGAAGAGGTTCTAGCTGTTGAGGGGAAGAAACTAAGTACAGGCCCTATCAAGTTCCATACGGACAATTTAAAAGTATGCTGTGGGGGAGGACATACTGAATGGTTGAGTTTTAATGTCATCCAGGCACCACAATATGGGGTGATCCTGGGTCTCCCCTTGTTGAGGCTTCACAATCCGTTCATTAATTGGAGAGAAAAAAAATTGCAGTTCGGAGGTTCATGGTACAAGGACCATTGCTTTAGCGAGCTCCCAGATCCCTTGCTTAGGGTGACCATGTCACATACCTTAGCAACTTCAGCAGAAACAGATGTCCAGCTAACTTTATGGTATCGGGAAAACCAAGACGTATTTTGTGAAAAACTAGCTGATACCTTACCCCCTCATAGCCATTACGACTGCCGGATCGATTTAATGCCGGGAGCAGTGATTCCTTGTGGGAGGTTATATGCTTTAACTGAAGCAGAAAACACCCATTTACCCGAATACCTTGATAAATACTTCGAAAATGGGTGTATACGCCCCTCAAGGTCACCAGCAGCCTCTCCTCCCTTTTTCATCCCTAAAGCTAACGGAGGGAAAAGAGCATGCATAGACTTTTGAGCCTTGAATAACATAACGATTAAAAATAGGTATCCTCTTCCCTTGATACCGGTTCTTCTGGAACAGGTCAAATCCGCCACCATTTACACACTTCTAGACCTAAAAGGAGCGAGCCATTTGGTGCGGGAGGGCGACGAGTGGAAGACGACCTTCCGCACCAGGTACGGGCTATACGAGTACACAGTAATGCCCTTCGGCCTGTGCAACGCCCCCGCAGCATTTCAATATTTTGTTAACAAGGTGCTGCTGGAGTTCTTGGACAGGTTTGTGGTGGCATATATCGATGACATCCTAATCTATTCTTCCTCGGATGAGGAGCATCGTTCTCATGTGTGTCTAAGTATTTGAGGCGTTAATACAAAACAAACTATACTGCAAACTCAGCAAATGTGAGTTCCATGTGCGTGAAGTAGAATTTCTAGGCTTTATGTTGACACCTACTGGACAGGTAACTAAACTATTGAGAAAGAATTAACCTTTCTGTTGGACAAAGGAAGCAGAGACGTCCTTCCAGTCTCTAAAGAATGCCTTTGTTTCAGCACCCATTTTGGCTCACCCTGACCCTGACAAACCGTACATAGTAGAGGCGGACACCTCCGATGTCGCGGTAAGAGCCATACTCTCGCAAAGACATACAACCACAGGCCAACTCCATCCGGTTGCCTATATGTCGCGAAAACTGAATCAGGCAGAATTACGTTACACCGTGGCTGAAAAGGAGCTGCTGGCCATAAAAGAAGCTTTTAGCGATTGGAGACATCTGCCGTTAGGAGCCAAACACGTGTTAACAGTATACACAGACCACAGCAACCTGCAGTTTATGCGGTCCACCAGAATGTTGTCTCCCAGGCAGTTACGCTGGATGCTTTTCTTCTCAGAATTCCATTACCTAGTTACATACAGACCAGGGGCAGAAAATAAAAAGGCGGATGCCTTGTCCTGACAAGAAACCCCTTCTGGGAACCAAACTGAACAACAGTATTCCATTTTGGACCCCAACAAGGTCATCGGAGCACTGCAAACAGACGCCTTCCTTCAGAAGGTAACCCAAGGGGTAAAAAAACGATACTGGAGGAACCGGTTAAAAGAGCACCCACAGTGGAGAGTGGTAAACGGTCTTCCGGTGAAGGGTAAACAACTGTTGGTACCCAATCAGGCCTTACGAAAGGAGGTGCTACAGTGGTGTCACCACACCCACAGGGCCGGACATAACGGTATTCATAAAACCCTCGACAGGATATACCGCCAGTTCTGGTGGCTACGGTAGTTGAAGACACCACCGCCATGATACGCCATTGTGAAACGTGTATAACAGCCAAAACAGACCATGGAAAACCCCAAGGGCTGTTACAACCCCTTCCTACACCATTGATAACTTGGGAAACCATTTCTGTTGACTTTGTAGTGGGTCTACCAAAGGACCAGGGATGTACCGCCATTATTGTAATAGTGGACAGTCTCCCCAAGATGGGTCACTTCATCGCCGTGCTAAAGAACCCACGTCAGGACAACTGGCAAAAATCCTATTGTTGCATGTGATTAGGTTGCACGGTCTTCCAGCCAATATCATTTCCGACAGGGGCCCCCAGTTCACCACTAGATTTTGGAAGGCTTGGTGTAATGCTTTGCACATGAAAACCTCCAAATCCACCAGTTTCCACCCACAGTTAGATGGACAGACCGAGAGACTGAACTAGACCCTCAAACAGTACTTAAGGTGTTATGTGGAAAAATATTGCGATGCTTGGGTAGACTTGTTATGTCTGGCGGAGGTGGCGTACAACAGTGCCAAGCATCAATCCACTCAATTTATGCCCTATTACAGCAACTAAAGATTCCATCCTCGTTTCATATCTTTGATTCATCCTGCGGTCACACAAGAAGTACCCGAAGTACAAGCCCGAACTAAGCATATCTAACAGACCCTAATAGCCACCCGTAGGAATTTGGAGAAAGCTAAGGGAACCTACAAAATCATGGCCGATAAACACCGCAAGCCTAACCCAGTGTACAAAGTAGGAGTTGCAGTATGGTTATCAACCAAGAACATTCGGTTCCGCAAATATAGCGCTTTTAGCCCCAAATTCATTGGTCCTTACAAGACACAAAAGGTGATCTCACCCCTGGCCATGTCGCTATATAAATCTTTATAAATAAATAAAATACTGAAGCTTCCTAAGACACTAAAAATACATCCTGTTTGTCACGTGTCTCTACTGAAGTCTTCCTATACCCCCATCAAGAAAAGACCATCTCCTATCTGGATCAACAAGGAGCCAGAGTATGAAGTACGAGCAATCTTGGGTTCCAACATGAGAGGGTTCAAGTTATGGTATCTGGTATCATGGAAAGGGTACGGGCTGGAGGAAAATTCATTTGTGGGAACCTGCAGCAGGGATGCATGCTCCTCGTTGTATTAAGTCATTCCATGCCTGCTACCCCAGCAAACCAGGTTCGTGTCAGCGGTCTTTGGGAGAGGGGTGTGCTGTTGCGTACACAGCCCCGACCGCTGCACAGCACAGTGATCCAACGGGAAGATTGGATCAATGGGAGAGGACCGCCGTCCTTCTCCTCGAGATGCGGGAGCTCTGGCTGTCCGGACCTCCCGGACTACGATACCCAGACACCCGTGCGGGTGACGACGCACGCGCACAGAAAGTGATGCGGCAATAAACTTCCGGCTGGCTACGTAAGCTGGAGCCGGAGGAAGGAAGCTCTCAGGTTATTCCGGCTTTGCAGTGAGGCGTACCGGAAGGACTTTGGCTGCTACACATTCCGGAGGCCTCCGAGGGACCATGACAGACGCATGCACATGCCTACAAAATGATCCAGCCCTGTCACTGTACCTTTTTTTGTTCTGTTCACACTGTACATCATCAGAACAAAAGTCACTGGTAGAGTTGATAAGTCTCTGTGACAAGACCTATTGGCTTTTGATTATTCCACTAAATCTCTGGCAGTGTTTTGCTTTGAACTCTGACAAGTTCAACAAATCACACCATTATGGTTTTCTCAATCCTCCTTCTCATGCTGTATATTATAAGGGCTACAAAGAATGGAAAAAATACAAAAGAACAGAAGAAGAAAATTATGTTTCATCCATCTGGTGAGTCCCAAAACTAATCTGTGTTAAAATGCTTGGCCTAGTTTTTAGTGAATGCAATGTTAGCACATGGTGCCAGATTTACGACCAGCCAAATAGAGACTCGCAAATTGCGTCACTTTTGCGACTCGATATTTGGCATGTACAACAGTGTCTTGGACACTGTTTGCGATTCCCAATGGGATCGCAAAATGCGAGGCTCCTGAATATTAATGAGCCATTCACATTTTGCGACCCCATTTGGAATGGCTGGCCCTCCTAGGGATGGTGGCCTGCTGGGCTCAGCAGACCACCATGTCAGGCACTGCCTTAAAGGAATATGGGATGCATTTAAAAAACATAAAAATGAAACGTTTTCCTTTATTTTTTTAAGGGCAGGCAGTAGTCCCAGGGACCACTGCCTGCCCTTAAAAAATTATTTTTCATGCATTTGCAAGGTGAAGGGGTCCCCAGGGGATCCCTTCCTATTTGCGAATGCATTGCCACCTACTTGAAGTAGGTGGTAATTTGAGAGTGTTTTGTGACCGCAATTGCAAAACATCCATACATGGCTATGGAGTCACTATTTGGAAGGGAATGCCCCTTCCAAATACCGAGTCGCAAATGCGAGTCGCAATTTATTTGCGACTCGCTAATAACTGTTTGTTTGTGGGCCCATGGTTTTTAGCGTGCACAAACGTTTGCGCACGCTAAAAACCATCGTACATATGGCCCATGAAGTTTTGTATTTAAAACTTTTTTTCGCAATTAGCACGTGTTGTAAAATAACACATTTAAACTACGACAGTACATAGAAATAGTCATGAAATCTCCTCAATCTAAAAGCATATGGTGAAAGATTACAATCAAGAAATTCCAATTGGGGAGAGACTGTGGCCTAACGGCTAGGGTGGTGTGAGAGGGATGGGCGGAAAAAGCAGCGAGGAGGCCTTAATAGTGGCTCAATGATGGCTTATTTATTCGAAAACAGGGTCACAGACCCAGGCAAATGGAAAATGTCTTTGACAGGTCCCGTTGGCTTGCGTCCTTCTTCCTTCCTCCTCGAGGTGGGTGGGGTGTGACTTCCCTGGGGTACTGAGAGAAAAGAAGAAACAGTAGGTGGTAAATAGGTTTGTCCGGTATTTTTCAGGACTCAAGAATAGGAAGAGAGATACCATCACCAGTCCCGGGAGCGATAAGTATATGTGCACTCTATGAGAGTAGTAGTGCGGCCGGGGCTGGAGACTGCCCAAAAGACACAAGACCTGTCGGAGGGTGGCCCTTTCTTTTACCTCCTGCCCCTTAACTTCAGATGGCGAGAAATAGGTAAATCAGGGTATAAAGAACTAAAGAAGGAGAACGTCTCCTTTATAGGCGGTGGGCATGCAAGACAAAACAGTGCTATGCTTTTCCTGAGAGTTCCAGCAGCTAAAAGACCATAAGACTCTAAGGCTTGACCCATAAAGAAAGAAAGAAGAAAAACAACAGTGGCTTGTGTGCTCAGTGACCCCCCCATCCCCAAACAACGCAAAGTAGCGCGAACAACCGAGCCCTCCCCCAGCCTTCACTCCCGCCCTGTACCCGGATCATGTACCACAGAGGCCGCAACTCTCCTGAGTTGAAGCAGCGTGTGGGTGTTCTCCGGGGGTGTCCACCAGTCCTCTGTCCAATTCTCTGGCTCCGTGGCCACGTGCTCCATTTCCCTCTCGTGGATGATGCCTGCCCAGGATTCTTCGTCCTCGCGCTGAGGTGGGGATGGAAACACTTCCTCTGCTGTTACGGTCCTCAGCGGTCGCCCTTCTCCCGGTCTCACTTCCGTCTTCTCTCCCTCAGCATCTTCCGGGTTCTCTATTCAAGGAGGTTGTTCCTCCCCTCGGTTTCCTGGTTCCCCCATCCATTGGTTCCGGCTGTCCCAGGGATGGTCCTAGTCCTGTGCGCAAGAGGAGCCTGGGTTAGTAAATCCATGCTTTCCTGGTGTTTTCCACTACTGCGGGTGAAAAAGCGGACAGCGAGTCGGGTGCCGGGGTCATGAAGGGGGTATAGGCTGGCTGCGCCTCACAGGCGGTCACCTAGGAGCTGGGGAACCAGGTTCAAGTCTCAGCAGGTACGCTCAACATCCTGTGATTCTCGTTAAATCACTTAAAATCTCGCCCCTAACAAAGATGAATGTGTCCGTCTGTAACATAAATGGTGCTCCTGTAAAGCGCACTGATACCTTTGGGTCTAGTTGGCGCTTTATAAAACTCCACAAAAAAACAACTAGCACCTTTGCCAAAAGCGGAAATTCTACAAACTAATTCTTCACAGAACATAAAAAACACAAGCAACAAAAATCAAAACAAATCGTGGACACAAGCCCTATGATAAATAATAGTACCATAATAAACTGAATACGATTTACACATAAGTAAGTACAACTAATCGCAAAGACTCATGTCACAAACACTGGCATGCACTCATAAACACCAACATTGATGCAAGTATTGACAGACTTTTATTGCACTGTGCTAGAATTTGTTTCCTTATGTTGTGCAGATGTAAGAACAGGAGCAGGCTGCCCAACACATTAGGGCGTTACAAATGGTCACATGGAGGAGAAGGCCTACGACTCCCGACACAAGGGTCAATTAATTAAACACATCAGAGCACCAGGATACTCCCAGGAGTAATAGTGCACTCTATAAATGCCCGTTACATTACATTACAGTGTCTGGTTATAACAATTCATTACTTAACCCAACACCCCTGTGTCCTGGCAGCTCCATCTTACCATCACTCTATTTCTAACTCGCCCATCCCCTGGCTGCTCTATTCTAATTTATCTTTAACCCCTCACAGGGTGCCATAAAGGTCCTGGGTACTTTTCCACCACTTTTTCTTGGCTGGTGGTGTTCCCCCTCAGACCTTTTTGTTTGTTTGTTTCATAATCAACAAAGAGGGAGAGAGAAGTTACGATTCATTCGGCTTCCGGCCATATGAGGTATAATCAAAGGAGAATGAATCACTTGTCCTGCGTCATGTGTGATCGTCTTAAAAAACCCTCATTCACGAATGAACCATGTGTGTGGTATATCTTGGGATAGTTACGTGAAAAGTATCATCATTGGGTCTCGGTTATGCTTTCCTCCACCTAGAGGGGGACCAACTGGTATTGACAGTAGTGATTAGAGAAAGTGAATGTGAAAGTGCAGCATCGTTAAAATTGCCTAAATCTATCGATCTACTGTTTATTATGTCATAGATGGGCAAAGGTTAAAAATAAAGTGAAGGTGCAGCGCTTGAAAGGTTACTGTCCTATCGCAACTGTCTGCGAGTTGGCGACATGTTTAAGCCCGTGTGTGCCCAATCGGGTCTATGGGCTTTCTTCAGGACCAAGGAACGCACGTTAGATTGAGGTTACGTGCAGGGGCAAGTAGTTCACTTACCCTTCTTCTTAAGTGAACGTATTCAGACACTTATATGTTGTAGATGCAACTGTGTCTACAACTTATTTAGAGGAAAACGTGCCTCCGTCGGGGGACAGGCGCTTGAACTCTCTTTCTGAGTCTCCAAAGCTACTTGTGCTGGCGCCTTCTACCGGGGCATGGTAGACCACGCCAGCACAAGTTGGCAAGTTTCCCGCTGGCCAAAGGAATCCAAATATGTGCTCTGGTTAAATCACAATATCCCAACAACTTTCTGAGCTCCATAGGGTTCAAAAATTAGACTTGAGGGCGTTCATGCATGAGCATTGACTCTGCATTCTGTATGTATGCTATGTTAGTGCATTTGGTAATATAACAAGCAGAATTATGGTACGCTCTTACTTCACATGTGGTACAACTGCACAAAATTATCGCATGCTGGAATACCAATACTATGATAAGTGGTTTTATATGTGTAATCACATTTTTTACATGTAGTTTTACTGTGTGATATCTGTGCTGCTTTACGGGAGGACTCAAAATGAGTGGTGCCGTGGAATACTGCCCTTTTTTCAAGTTTTCTTGGCAAAGGTGAACTGTCCCCTATTCAAAACGTTTTCGTTGGTAGTGCTTGACTTGATGATGACTGGTAAAAGCTTAGTGAGAAACACACAAAGTGAGAAGTGGGCACTCTTCAGACTATCGATAAGACCAGGTGAATTTATTTCTCCACCCAAATTGCACTGGACAATTGTGTTTTTGTACCTGAAATGAATCTCAAAATAAATGGAAAGTGTGCAGTAGATGGATATGGCATCCTTCCATGGAATTTAGGTGTATGCTAATAAAAGTTGATAGCCAGCATATCTGATTGGTTGATAACTCTAGTGACTCTGCTGACGGCATGTTGTTTTCAGTGGCATGAATAGAACTTTTTATGCAATTTTTCCATATTCTATAACAGCTTTACAAGAGCTTGCTAAGGGTTAATCTGTGCTCCTGTCCTTAACTAGCCCATGCTAAATTATTGACAGGTACCTGCTTCAGTCTTTTGAGTAGTCTCAAACCCATTGTAGGCTTTTTCGACCCCCAAACTAGGCAGACCATTATTCAAGCTCTAATTCTGTCCTGCATAGATTACTGCAATGTCCTATACCTAGGAGCTAACAGAGCTGTCGCAAAAATACTTCAGATTGGCCAGAATGGTACGGCAAGGCTGCTCTCCTCCCAGTCACTCTCTAAATGTCGCTCTGCTGCTGGGCTTCTCCAGACTGGATGTATGACGTTACAACGCATACTTTTACTCCGCGTACCATTACAACGCGGTATTTACAACGAATACCGTTACAACGCATAGCGCTTTGGGGTGCTGGATAGTGGTAAGTATAATTTACTATTCTAACTCCAGTCCCCGTGGACCCTAGGGAAGGTGTTGGATAGTAAATTAAACTTACCTCTTATCCTAGAGCGCCCCCCAGCGCAATGCGTTGTAATGCCATGCGTTGTAATGCCCGCGTTGTAATGGTAGTGCGGAGTAAAAGTTGCGTCGTAACGGGTGTATACCCTCCAGACGCTTTACTGGCTCCCTGTGGACAAGGGTGTACACTTTGAGACCCTATGCATTGTCCACAGGATTCTTTACTACCAGGGAACTCTCATATCCCCTTCCTTACCATCCTAACATTTCTGATCTGCCGATCTTAACTTACCCACTGTTCCTCGGGTTAAGAAAGCAAGAACTGGAGTCCGCTCCTTCTGAGCTTGACCCCAATCCTATAGAACAAACTGTCTCTAGCTTTCCCTCTTACCCCTTTCTTTCATTTGGTTTACAAAGTTTCTGTAACTCTATTTTGTGTTCAGCACAGCGAAGCCCTGTTTCTGGGGCAGCTATATGCTTTACAAGTTCATTTAACATAATATAACTGGACATAGTGAATGTTGTCTCTCGCTCCCTTCTTAATTGCCTGTCCAGCTACAGTCTTCCTGGCAAGAGAATCCAATAGGAACAAAGCAGCAAAAAAAGAGCAAATATCAGGCTCAAAAGGCATCTAAGGCAGGTGATGAAGCCCCTTTATGTATGATTGAAGCATGAAAATGGTTCCCTTTCCATCTTGGAAAGGGAAGCACTGACAACACAAACTGGAATGATAATCATCTTGGTGAGAAATGGATATAAGCCTAATTGTGCTCAACTTCTCAGGAAAATGGCAGCACAAGAAGGAATACAGAATGTTTCGCATTGTGAGCTTAACTCATCAGCTGTCCCTGAGCCACTTGTTCTTCTGAGTCCTCAGTCTAGACTCAAGGACCGCGTGCAGAGCAGATTACTGTCTGTGGGAAACTATTGAGTCTGTCGCAGAGATGCTGACACCAGCTCGCGGTTCTCGACAAAACTGGTGGACAAAACTAGGAGGATATTTATGAGAGAGGCAGAGTACACGAGAGACACTTGCTTCTCCAGTCTATTGATGCAGAGCCAGGTGACCACACTACTGCCTTCACTGCACCAAAGCCAATAAACTGTGAGTTATGTCTGCAGTTGCTTCATTGGCCGGTGTCATTCCAGGGTCATCTTCAGCCTTGCTGAGTTGCGTAGACTCAGTTGTAGTCTGGTGGTATTTGTCTCTTCTTCTATAGCGCTAAGAGATACCAGATATGCAATGCGTGTTGGGTCGAATTTGGTTGTTCAGATGTATCCACATCACCTGTAGTTTACTGTTCTGAGGTTAGGTCCTCTCAGAAGGCTCATCAAGTTACTTACAACCCTCTACTGCATCTGTAGGCCCACGTCTACCCCTGGATAGCTACAATATAATGCAAACTAACCACAATGCTAAGATTATGTAGCACAAGGGGCTCAGCACTGTATTGTGTAGGCCAACAATGGTCACAAATCAAGGTAAATCTGCTATCCAACAGAAAAGTGTATTTGTCATCATAGTAGCCGGGCAGTCAGCCTGCTTGATGCCCTAACACAAGCACTCCCTTTCACACCAGGACTCTCTGAGTGGAACAATTACAAAATATGGGAAATCAACTTTATTTCATATTAGAGGTCAATTTGAACAGCAGCCTTTTTGTTGCTTATTAATCCCTAGAAGGAAACCATCTTAATGAGCATTTTAATTTTACGCACACTTATTTATCTATGGATGTCCTGAGCTATTCAGGATAAACTGACCTTTATAAGAATCCTTCAAAAGGATCAAAGTTTAGGAAACATTTAAATACTCATTTTCCAAATGTATCAGAATCAATGAGTGTTCGCCGAAGCAAAGTGGTCCTTGGGTGTTGGATTTTCTTGGTTCCTTCGGAGATATAATTTCTTGTTGTCTTGAGAGATCTTATTTCAAGGACTGAAAGGTTACACTGCCAAACATAACTATGTATAGAATAGGTATTTAAAATAAACTTAACAAAATATAACAAAATAATTTAACAGTGAGGTCAGATGTAATGATCTCCTTGTTAAACTGTCTTCTGTTCTAGTTGTTTTATTTGAATATTATTAATTACAACATTTTTTCGTGGTAAAGGGCGGAGTAGATTTGGCCTGGCCTGTTTTCTGGATGAAGGGGCCAATGAAAC
The DNA here is from genome assembly GCF_964261635.1 of Lissotriton helveticus. Lineage (NCBI taxonomy): Eukaryota > Metazoa > Chordata > Amphibia > Caudata > Salamandridae > Lissotriton > Lissotriton helveticus. The sequence goes on along the minus strand of NC_136065.1, from coordinate 1,017,895,463 downwards.
AGAATACCCAGATAAGGTATTAACCATTCGGGCACTCAAAGAAGGGTACAAAAGCATTTGAATTGCTTTTTTGCCCTAAAGTCCCCCATTACCCAAGAGCGGCTCCTCCACTAAGGCGGAGGAGGGTCACCCCACTGCTTTGTCGCAATGCGAGGAGCAGAAACATAAAATGGTGAAACTACCATTGTATGTTTCTGCTTCTCACACTGCGAGAAAGCAGAAGTGTTTGGTTTGGGGGGCGGGCGGGTGGGCTGGTCGGGGAAGAATGGCTTGCCCACTGCTGAGGGTGCTGACTGTTTTGTTAGACCTAGGGCCGACCAAACCAATCAGGCAGACTCTGCCTTTTCTGCATGCAGCCTACATGTGAAAATGACCTTCCATGGGTGCATGGCTGGTCGGCTTCCTGACCAATCTCAACGCTGCCATTGCAATGTTGTGATTGGCTTAGGGGAGGGAAGGGAGGCTACCTGCTTCCTGTTCCTGCCCGAGGCAGGAGAGCAGGAGAGGAGCAAAGGCAACGTGAGAACGGGTAGCGGAGGTAAGTTAAGTTAAAACATTTTTTTTAGATTAACCGCCCCGCGTGACCCCATCCCCCCACAATCCTGTCCCCACACGATTCCCTCCCCGCCCCTCCACCTGCGAGTCATGCTGGCAGCGACTGCATTTACCCCATTCCCCGGTGATCCATGCTCAACATGTGCACGTGCCATCTTTATGAAGGCCAGTGGATCGTGTGTAGTTTTTTATGGCCTGTACCAGGGTGCCTTAATTGCGATGAACCACTAGGCTTGGCAGCTTTATAAATGCATACCAGGTGCAATATTTTGGCAAACAGACTTGAAATTTGGTTTTGGTACTAATAACTTATTTAATACTATTTGAGAAAAGTTTAACACAATTTGAGTTACCTTTAAGAATGTTAAACATGGAAACTTAACTTACTAGTATTAGTCCCCATTTCTATAAGGGAAGGAAGAATTTGGAATAAATACAGCGGCACCGAGTTTCCTTGCATGTATGTACACAGCACTGCCATATAAAGATTGAAGTGTAACACTGCGTGGGGCAAAACAAACAATTAATTTAACAGTTTTGAAAAAAGTGACAATAGATAGTATATAATTATACACAAGGTCAGGAACAGACATGTGAAATATGAACAAAAAGCTGGTTGGGTGGTGCTGTTGAATTTTCCCCACTGAAGTTCAACTTTGCTCTGCCATTTGCTTTGTTCAATTAGAGCAAAAAAAGTATAAGCAACAAGTGATCTGTGTAAAAATGCAATACGCCGGACATTTGGTGCCAATATCAGTTTTAGGCAGATTGGTCAGTATAAATGATGTCATGCACTAGTTGTTTGGTGCCATTATCAGAGCAAAATTGCAAAAGTCTGAGTAAATCAGTAAAATCTGTCTCTATAACTTTCCCATTGTTGGATCATCTTGCCCACTTTTTAGCTCTCCCCTATGAAAAAGCTCATGTGCTGTCTTGTGAGACATATTAAATGCTTACTAAGAACATACAGGGGCTTGGAGCCCACCCATTGCTTACGATTGGCTGGCTTTCCATTCACTCTCATTTGCCTTCTTTTTATCTGTGTCTCAGCTCGTCAATCTTGTGTATGTCCCTTCCACGAAAATGTCCTCTTTAGCATCACTTTTGATATACTGGCTGCTATGTTTCCAGCGTTTGCTTTTCAAGCACTACTTTTTTCTTTTTGGCTAAGCACTCCATGAGCATGCATGTTTTTTCGAGCTGTTTCCATTGTGTGCTACTCTCCCCTTGTACGCGATGCTGCTCTTTGTCATCCATGTACTTCTGCTTACCCCTCCATGTTGTACTCACGCTTGTGTACTTCTCACCCTTACTTTCTTGTGTGTGTAGCTTTCCTAATTTGCTCCATTTTGCTCTTTTGCTCGTTTCTTCTCCTCCCCACCTGTGGCCGCCTCTCTCACCTGTTGCTTCCCCTCCTCACCCCATACGTTCTCCATTGCCTGCTCGTCAAGGTATTTCTCCCCACCCACTACACGTTAATTTCTCGCCTGTTGCTTATCCTCCCACACCCTATGCGTTACTTCCTTCACCATGTTGCTTCCACCCTGTTGATTCCCCACCTGTTTTTTTTTGTTACGCTTTCACACGTTTTATTTTTGTTTTAGTGACAAACCCAGCTTGGATTGCTTGGATTGGAAATAAAAAGAAAAAAAACACCCATTTCTTTTTTTAAGCATACACGCATGTAATGCACCTGCTACTTCAAAGGCTTTTTTTGTCTTTAGCCATGCTTCACAGCATCTGGGATGCTGTGCACCATGGCTATAAACCACAGGGACATTATCCAATAAGTTCCAAAAAAGAGACTTATTGGCATTGCCAATGCTTGTTGGTTTTGCTGGCATCGAGTAGTGTTCCTGTATATGAATTGTCATTAAGAAAAGGTCTTTGGGTATCATAATTTAAGCCAGGCATGCCAAACCCCCAAACACCAGTTATCCTGCAATTTCAGTTGAGAAGGAAGTATACAGAAATGTTCTTCTTAAAGTTTAATTAGTTCTTCAAAGTTCATAAAACCTTCAATCAAGTATTCTCTTCCTTGCCAATGCGACTAAAAGAAGATGTAAAAGAAGCAAACTAGTGGTATAATCAGAGGTTAATCAAATGAAAAACAATAATGACGAAAGAGAAGAAAATGAAAAGAACATTTGATGTGGCTTTATAAACAATGAAACTTTAAGAAGTTTATTTTTGTCTCAGGCCTTCACACAGACAGAAACAGATCTTTGACTATGGGCACGTGGCATTGGTTTACACGCACGTCCACTCACAAACACCCACCTCTCCTGCAAAAACCTTTACATAAATCCACGTTAGCGATGGAATCTCTATTTACATTTCACGTGTTTTCCTTCACCTAACATTCCCTACGCGCACTGGCTTTCTTTTTCAAGATGTTGTGTTTCGTGGATTTTTTTATGCACCATACGATTTGTACAGTAGTTTGAACTGAGTCCAGGGTTGGATTGGGATTAAAAATCGGCCCGGGCACGCATAAAAAAAATCGGCCCACATTTGCATAATGCCTTTCCTTAAATCACTGCTTGCAGCGTAATTTTACATAAAGGAGGGGGGGGGGGCGGGGAATGCACGCATCGGTTTACACTAGTGAAACACCTGAAAACAAGTGAGGCCACTTCTGCTGAGTCCACTTCTGCTCAGGCCTCCTGCCCCGCTCAGTATGCCTACATTAATGGAGGCTCAGCAAGAGAAAAGGGGTGACATCTGTACCTGTTGCTGCTATACGGGAGATAATGAGTTCCCATCTCCCTCCAGAAAGGCCACTCAGACACCCACTGGGCCTCTGGCGGTATAGTTGAACAACAGAGACACCGCCCAAATCGGCCCCCAGGCTGCACAAAAGCAGCCTTCAGCTGGAACTTGGACCCCGGCCCCTCGGGCATTGCCCGAATGCCCCCGTTACCAATCCGACGCTGACTGAGTCCCATTCAGGTGTCGAATGAGTTCAGGTTCTAGCAGTGGTTTAACGAAACTCGAAGGGGCCCCCTTGCAAAGTACTTGGAGGGGCCCCTTGTACGCCCAAACTCAGTCGAGCTCTCAAGCCAGAGGCCCGCCACCCATGCACAGTGCTGGCCAGTGCGCGGTGCGTGGCCTGCATGCTGCAGGGCGCCCCCCCTGGAGCTTTCTTATATACAGTCATTTTGTCGTCACCCCCTCTGATGAAGCAAGTCCAGATGAAGTATAGAGGGAAGCCACACCGTCATACGATTTAGCCCAGTCTCTCATTAGCTAGGGCCGGACTGGGAACCAAAACCGGCACTGGAAGAGTGCTTGGCACCCTCCCTCCGGGAGGTTGTGGGTGCCGCCGAGCTCTTTGTCAGGCCAGTTTTCGGCCGATTTTGTTACAGGGCGGATTTTGCAGCTATGCTGCAAAAACGGCCCTGTAACAAAAACGCCCCCCAGGGGCCCCAAACCTGCCCCCACCCGTGCGGCACACCGGGGGATTGCTCGGTGCCTGCTAAGGCCAGTCCGGCCCTGCATATTACTAAGCAATACTGAAACTGAACCCAGGGATTTAAAATATGACTTTAACGTGACACCCTTCTCGGAATGTGACTCATGTTATAATTTATTTTTTCAGAAATGACAACTCACATAGTTTTAATTTTCTGGTGGCTTTAAACTGAAACCTAATTATACCCTGCAGAACTGTTACTCAAATGCGGAAAAAAATGCATAAGGCTCGCTGACTTGAATTGCTCATATAGTGAAATGTATATTTTTAGGATCCTTCCGAAGACAAAGACAAACAAACCCAGCTAAATGATAGTTTCAGGGTATTTGTCAAGCTGTAAAAATATAGTGTTAAGATGCTGCCTTTTGTGGTAACTGGCAAAGAAGCTGCAAACTGTGGCCTGCAAAGCGATAATTCCATATTTTAAGCACCAGTCAGCATGCCCTCGTCACTGGGACCTCCTGCTCAGTTTACCCCCTCACAGGCAGTGAAGAACACAGAGGATTCTGACCGATTCAGAGGAATTTAAAGGAGTGCAAAAAAACGATGGATTTAGGCCCAGACGCTGTACTGGGGTGAATGTATGACAATGTTCTGCATTCTGTCCATCACCTGTTGTTTTTGCCTTTGTTGCCCCGAGTGGGATGGGTATGCTCAGACGTGAGTCCCATGCTCTCCACACCACTGGAGTCAAGCTATCCAGGCTGATGAGGCTGATAGCCAGAAACCGGTCCTTGGATGCTTGATTCCGGTCCAGGAAAGACATGGCTTGGCAGTTCGGGCTGGACTGTTCCCATGAGGCACAGGGTCAAGGCTGATTTGCATATGGCCATGTCTGACCTGGGATGGTGTGGAGTGCAAAAAACACGATGGATTTAGGCCCAGATCTCTGTACTGGGGTGAATGTATGACAATGTTCTGCATTCTGTCCATCACCTGTTGTTTTTACCTTTGTCGCCCCGAGTGGGATGGGTATGCTGAGACGTGAGTCCCATGCTCTCCACACCACTGGAGTCAAGCTATCCAGGCTGATGACGGCTGATAGCCAGAAACCGGTCCTTGGATGCTTGATTCCGGTCCAGGAAAGACATTGCTTGGCAGTTCGGACTGAACCGTTCCCATGAGGCACAGGGTCAAGGCTGATTTGCATATGGCCATGTCTGACCTGGGATGGTGTGGAGTGCAAAAAAACGATGGATTTAGGCCCAGATCTCTGTACTGGGGTGAATGTATGACAATGTTCTGCATTCTGTCCATCACCTGTTGTTTTTGCCTTTGTCGCCCCGAGTGGGATGGGTATGCTCAGACGTGAGTCCCATGCTCTCCACAACACTGGAGTCAAGCTATCCTGGCTGATGACGGCTGATAGCCAGAAACCGGTCCTTGGATGCTTGATTCCGGTCCAGGAAAGACATGGCTTGACAGTTCGGGCTGGACTGTTCCCATGAGGCACAGGGTCAAGGCTGATTTGCATATGGCCATGTCTGACCTGGGATGGTGTGGAGTGCAAAAAAACGATGGATTTAGGCCCAGATCTTTGTACTGGGGTGAATGTATGACAATGTTCTGCATTCTGTCCATCACCTGTTGTTTTTGCCTTTGTCGCCCCGAGTGGGATGGGTATGCTCAGACGTGAGTCCCATGCTCTCCACACCACTGGAGTCAAGCTATCCAGGCTGATGACGTCTGATAGCCAGAAACCGGTCCTTGGATGCTTGATTCCGGTCCAGGAAAGACATGGCTTGGCAGTTCGGGCTGGACTGTTCCCATGAGGCACAGGGTCAAGGCTGATTTGCATATGGTCATATCTGACCCGGGATGGTGTGGAGTGCAAAAAAACTATGGATTTAGGCCCAGATCTCTGTACTGGGGTGAATGTATGACAATGTTCTGCATTCTGTCCATCACCTGTTGTTTTTGCCTGTGTCTATCACTAAATTTCACCTCACCTTTTATGGGGAGGCTGAGGAATCTTAAGCTTATTGCATCGTCTAAAGTTCCTACGCACTCACACTCAAATTCCAACAGTACTGAAATGGAGGACCTCCCCTCTCAGAAACCTGACATTTCCTCAGGCACCATACCAAAAACACAGTTCTCAAGTAAACTGCCTGCAATCTCTACTAAGAGATCCAAAAAGACCCTTCTTCTCCAGAAAAATCCTCCTTGTCTGCTATGGATGTTATGCTTGAGGAGATCTGAGCTCTGAAACCCTTTTAGAGGAAACCAATAAAACTTTAACAAATTTAAATGATAAATGGTCTTCTTTGGACTCACGAGTCCTCATTGTGGAGCAGCGAACAGAGTCTCTTGAAACTTTGTGCTCTCGTATCTCATCTTTGGAGTCTGAAGTTTCCCTCCTTAAAAAACAGGCGGAGGACTTGAAAAACAGAAATCGCAGGAACAATCTCAGACTTTATGGTCTTCCTGAAAATATTGAAGGCTCCAATCCAACCACATTTTTTCAAACTTTTTTGCCTAAGCTCCTGGATTTACCTACTTCTCATTCCCTCAACATTCAAAGGGCTCACAGGCTTGGTCTGAAAATTTCTGTGAAACTAAGTGGCGTCATCATGTTTTTTCTTCAGTACACTGACCTCTTTCAAGTCTTATCTGCTGTTAAAACCAAGCAACAGATTTTCTCAAGATGTAGCCAAAATTACAGCAGACTACCGAAAAAGTTTCTTGATCTTCGTCCTCAATTGCGCTCAATCAATGCCAGATATGGTCTCCTTCACCCATGTCTCCTCAAGGTTACATATAAAGACAAAACTACTACATTTGAATACCCTGCGGCGCTATAAGAGTTCCTTCATCTTCATGGAACAGATACCATGGACACTTTGAGACCTGTATGACCGTCTTTTCTGCCATTGTGTTATGTAGATGTTTCTGTTTTCATTCTTGCTCATCGTCTTTCAATGAATGTTGTTTTGCATATATCTTTGTAGTACCTATATAATGTTGTCTCTCTTTTAATTTTGACCATATATTTTTCTTACATCTCTCGCTTTATGGTTATTTCTTTTACTTCTTCTGTTCATTTCTTTTATCTCACTTATAGGTGTTTTGCCTCATCAAATTTTTTGTCTACTGATTCTCCTGTAATGTTGAAGTTCTTTGATTTTGGTCCTTTGGATTCGGTGGAGCTTCGATGCTGTCGCTGTCATCTTCTGGTGTAGTCACTCCCAAGTTGTGTTTTACTTGTAGGTATGTTGTTCAGTCGTCTTTGTATGACATGTACTGTCTTCTTGTTCTTTATCTTCTTCCTTTTTCTTTTTTGTTTCCCTTTCTCCACCTTCTTTGACCTTTTTTCTCTCTCTTCTTCTTTATCTCTTTTACTCATCCCTATCTTTTCCCTTGTAACTCTTATTTCAAATAAGTTCCTCTTATTTCTCTTATAACTTACATACTTCTCAACTCTTCTTCCTACTACAACTACTTGTTCTCCTTCATCTAATCTCCTTCTACATATCCAACGTAAATTTAGCTTTGTTTCTTGTAACCATATTGCTTGTTCATACTTTTCTCATTAAATTACATTTCGGGTCACTACCTGGAATATTAAAGGATTAAATAATCCCATTAAAAGGCAGCAGGTGTTATCCCACCTGGCTAGGTTGAAGACTAACATTGCTTTACTTCAAAAATCTCACCTTTCTGAAGGTGAAGCTTCCAAGCTAAAGAGATGCTGGGTGGGACATGTATTTAACTCTCCGGACATAGGTAAGAAAAATGGTGTTTTGATTTTATGTCACAAAAAGTTAAATGTTTCTGTTGTTCACCTAGAAGCTGATGTTGAAGGGCGATGGGTTATTGTTAAGCTTCTTATAGATAAGATTCTGATAGTTATTTTTAATGTTTAAGGACCTACTTCTATTGATAAACTCTTCTAGTCTAATATATCTGATAAATTACTTACGTTGGATGATGATTATGTTATATTTGGTGGTGATTGTAATCAAATTCTTGATCCCATTCTTGATAGACATTCTAATGTCAAGTTCACCCCTTCTAAAATGCAGGCTCAATTTATCTAGACAGTACAGCGTAAAGCACTAGTTGATATTTGCAGACTTTGCCATCCTGACCTTCGAGAGTATAGCTTCTATTCAGCTGCCCACCACTCTCAATCCCTTATTGACTACATTTTCTTAAATAAATCCTTGTCCCAACATGCCATTCACTCTGAAATCGGTTGGATCCTAATATCAGATCACGCACCTGTTTTTGTTGACATTGATTTGGTCCCCTTTTCCTCTCACCCTGGAAGATGCCGTTTTAACAATTTTCTATTGCTTGAATTTAATTCCTTTGCTTTGGAATTTTTCACCATCAATAATACCCCAGAATCTCCTTTTGTGATGGTATGGAATTTCTTTAAAGCAGCTGCTAGAGGTTTTATTATGAATTTTCTGTTACAAAAAAAGTCGTCTTTGGAAACCCAGTCCTCTCAGTTACTTAATAAATTTAAACAATTGGAGTACACGTATCATCATTCCTATGATGAGTCTGCTTTGAAAAATCTCCTTGACGCCACAATTACTTTTAATAAATTATCCACTGATGCAGCTTCCAATTACTTACTAAAAATCAGTTCTCGTTATTATAGTGGCCAAAACAAGATCGGTAAAATATTAGCTAACTATTTAAAAGTAAGGAAATATAGAGCTAAAATTGAATCCTTGCAAGGCTCTGTGGGCACTCCTATCTATAAAGATAAGGACATCTTAAATGAATTTGTTTCCTTCTATAAAAATCTCTACACTCCTGAATCTTCACCAAATAAATCTGATCTTCTTACTTACTTTCGATCTATCCCTTCTCCACCATCTAATCATATTGATTTCGAACCTTTGGGAGCCGATATTCCCATAGCAGACATTTCTCAAGCAGTTTCCGTACTGCGCCGTGGGACGGGACCTGGACCAGATGGTTTTACCATTGAATTCTATTCTCACTTTGCAAATATTCTTTTACCCAATCTTTTACTTTTATTCCAATCCTTTGGAGACACTGGTGCTTCTAGTGGTACGTTTCAAGAGGCATTGATCTGTTTAATCCCCAAAGATGATGAGGACCATTCTCTTTGCAAGAACTATCGACCTATTTTGTTAGTCAACACTTATTATAAGATCTTTGCAAAAATTCTGGCACTTCATATTGATCCTATTTTGCCTAATCTCATTGGTCCTGAACAAGCAGGCTTTGTTAAAGGACGACTTGCATCTGACAGCTCCTGAGCTTTTTAAATATCCTCAGCAGGGCCTCTTACCTGGATCATCCGATAGCAGCAATTACCCTAGATGCTGAGAAAGCTTACAATAGGATTGGTTGGGATTTTATGTTTCAAGCTTTGAAATGGGCTGGTTTTTCTTCTAAATTCATAACTATAATTTCTTTTTTGTACTCAGACCCTCGGGCCTCAATTTTTGCTAATGATAAGGCTTCCGATTACTTCTCATTGCGTAGAGGGGTAAGACAAGGATGCCCTTTGTCTCCATTCTTATTTATCATAGCCCTAGAACCTTTCCTAACTAAAATTAGACAAGATGACCATATTACAGGCTTCCAATTTGGCCCTCATCAAGTTAAAATGTCAGTCTATGCTGATGATATTCTTTTATATTGCTCCAATCCTGAAACCTCTCTTACTCCCTTTTTTCAGCAAGTATCCTCTTTTACTGAACTCTCGGGTTATCGACTAAATGTTGATAAATGCAAAATTTTGCCTCTAAATTTTCTTTGTCAAAAACACCTCTTTGATTCCTCTGATTTTACCTGGCAAGCCATTAAAATAAAATATCTATGATTATGGTTTGCGCCTTTATTATCTGTCACATTAAAATAACATTTTGATGATATTATTAAAAAATTAAATGATTCTATTAGTCGCTGGCACCCCCTTTTTCTCTCCTGGTGGGTCAGTTAGACTCGTTCAAGATGATGCTCTCCCCTCTTGTGCTATACACTATCTCTATGATTCCTATTTATATCCCTCAATATTATTTCCAAAAAATTGATTCCACTTTGATAAAATTCTTATGGAAAGGTAAATCATCGCATATAGCCTTATCTTCTCTCAGGAAAGACAGGTCTAACGGAGGCCTCAAGTTTCCCGACTTCAAAACAAACTGCTAAATGGATCTCTATAGTTCTTCCTCTATATCCACCTCTCTGGTTACAAATAGAAGAATCTCTTATTGTTCCTTTTAACTTTCATGAAATTTTAACTTTTTACTGCCAATATTGCTTCTTTTTACATTCCCCCATCATTTCACATTCTCGCAAACTCTTATCTCCCCCCTCTACTACACTTATAACTTCCTTCCATTAAATCTCTTCATACTCAGCCTATATGGCATAATAAATCAATAAGGATTTGTGGCTGTCCTATATACTGGTAAACGTGGCATTCTAGAGGCTTACGCTGGCTTCCCCAACTCATGTCTGACAATAAACCCTTTACTTTTCCTGCTCTCCAATCTAAATTTTCTTTACCACCATCCTCTAAATCGCAATATAATCTTCTTCAACTTTCCCTCACTCAGTTTCTTCGGAGTCTACCAGCTTCTACTGATCTTCCTGTAGCTTATCGATCTTTACTCTCACTTCTAGAAAGCTCTCCCTCAGCATCAAATATTTATAAATCTTTACTATTCTCATCAGAAAGACATGAATCAAAAACTGAGAGGACATGGGAAAAGGATTTTTCTCAAGAGTGGCCAATTGCTACATGGGATAAAATCTCGTCCAAACTCCATAAAACCTCTTGGGCTGCAAATACCACTCAAACCCTTTTCTTCATCTACCATAGAATATTATTCTCCCCAGTGTCCTTAGCTTCTTTCACATCAGATTTTGCCCTACTTGTTGGTCTTGTCCCTGTTATACCGCAGATTTGAAACATATGTTGTTTGAGTGCCCATCCTTCCACCATTTCTGGCAATCAGTCTGGTCCCAAATAAAGATCATTTTTAAGGTTCAACTCCCTTTTTCTATCGCAAACATATTTTTAGGCACTCTTTCTCCTCAATGGCCTCAAACACCGTCCAGTTTTAAACTTTTAGATTTATTATTAGCTATTGCATTTCATTTTATAACTTCAAATTAGAAACAAGCTGATAAAGTCACCTTCAGAGCATGGTGGAATGCTGTCTGTTTTTATCACCGACTGGATACTAACTATGTTTCTCCCATATCTCTAGCAATTAAAAGGGATCTTTTATGGCTCCCTCTAACAACTTAGCTAACTCAATCTGCTGCTTCCTCTGTCGCCTCTACAAATGTACCGGATGATGTACGGAAACCACCTTAATTCTCTCCCTTTGCCATTTTTCCGTATGACTATCTAGTTGGTTCTCCATTACCGAATATTTATTATAATATTTTTCTGACTTTTTATTCTTTGTTATGCTTACAGTATCACACCATTTATACAAAATGTATGATGTTTTAGTTGCTCTATTTTAATTATTTTTGTTCCCCTCCCCCTTGATCCCTCCCCCTTTTTCCTCCTTTTATTTGCTCTCTCCATATTGTTTTCTTCGCTTTATACCCAGTTGCAAGTTTGATCCCTGTATTTTCTTTTTATTTTACTTACTCATTTGTTGTCAAATAGGATTGACTTTATCCACCTTATTGTTGTTTATTTCTTTGTTCCTCTCATTAAATCAGACTTAAAAAAAAAAGTGTACACTGCACATGAAAACAAAATGCACCTTTCTCAAATATACGTATGTACCAGGTGAATGGTAGTGTAGCTCTCTAAACTTCCTGGCTGTAAGTACCCAACAGGGGTATACGTGACAAAGGGCTTTTGAGATAAGGATTTGGTGTAGGGCAATAAATCTCAGCAGGTTCGGGGAGTAGGCCTCTGTGGAGAGAGGGGCACTGTGGCAGTGAGTGGTGGGGTACAGTTACAGTGGCAGGGATGAGAGGTGCTCTTTAAGGTGCTTGTGACTGTGACAATGGCCTCTGCCGAAGGAAGGGGACAGATGTGATCGGGATTAGAGGGTATTGATTTCTGTAAGGCCTTGCCTGGGTTCGTAAGTCAGGCCGTTACTGGGCAGTTTCCTGCGGGTGCCGCCGTGCCAGAGTTTACCTAAGGAGTCCCAGGGAAAAGTACTATTTCACTCTGTTGGATAACCACGTCACTCCACTAGGGCTCAGCGCTCTGTTTAGGTACAGAAGGCTACTAGTCAAGGCTTGGTACGGGATGTCAAGGGAGGTAGAAGCCCAGAATCAATAGCAAAAATACTACCACTTAATGACGTCAATGTAGTCATGTGTGATGTACTGCACTTACTACTCATCTAACCTTACAGCTTCGGTGGCACTCGAAGGTGCAGACCACTGGCAGGCGCCGTGTAAAATGGGAGGTTTGGAGGGCAGCTGACCGACGGGAGGTCTGGCCCCTGGGCACATTGGGAGGGTGGTGCAGTCCTAGAACTACCATTTTGTATAGGGGTGCATGCGTAGCCCAAATATAGCCCACACTTATTTAAGGGGTTAATTTGGGCTCCCTGCCAACATTTTAGGTTCAAGTGCCCTGGTGGCAGGGAGTAATTGGCAACATTTTCTCTCTCTGGGTCTTTCAGATTTGCTATCTTTTTATAGGTAGCGCCTTACCATATTGAAAATATGTCTGCTGACCCACAAGTGACAGAAGCGAAGCAGATTCTTCTGGAGGCTTGACCTTTTGGTTGGCGGGGAGGCTTCGGTGTCTGTGGTGTGCCCAGCATGGCAGGCATTGGCAGGTGTGGCCGCGGCTGTGGTGGCCTGTTCACTGCTGTGGAAGTGTTGGGCAGCGGTAACCATGGAGGCAGGGATAAATGAGAGGGGCCGCTCTGTATCCAGGAGGGTGTCCCCTCAAGGAACGGCGAAAAGGGGAGAGGGGCCATCCTGTGTGGGCCAGGTCTCGGGACAGTTGAGCGCTCCCACCTCTGGGGCATGTGGTGGGTGCGGCACGGCAAGAGGACTTGGCCTGGGCATCAGGGCTGTTGCAGCTGTGGCCGCAGGGCACCTGACGCCCAGGAGGCAGGCACAGCAACCCCGCCGTGCACTCTGCGCATGATGGTAATATGTAAGTCCAAGTAAGGGTGGAAGCTGGCAGCGTCATCTGAGCTGCCCGCTAGTGCTGATGTGAGAGATGGGGTGGACAGTCTATGTGAGTGGCATCTGCTGAGCCATTTTCTGTGCAATTTAAGGCAGCAGGTCAAGGGTGGTGAGAGGAGGGGCTGAGGAGGCGCAATAAGGTATTTTCACAGAGTTTTTTCATTCCACTCAAAGCCCAGGTGACAATAACCTATCTTTGGGGGTGGCAGTGTAGGCAGATTATGTGTGTCTTGTCGTGGCCAAAGTGCATTCCCAGAGCTGGTAAAATGGGTGAGCACAGCTACTGTAAAGTCTTACTCCACTTTCCCGAGTCGGTGAACTAGAAAGGAAAAGACAGTGGTGGCTCCTCTAAAGGGGCATTTGTGTGCCACCCCCCTGCTTTCTCGCCGCGCGAGAAGGCAGAAACATAAATGGTAATAACTACCATTTGTTTCTGCCTTCTCGCACGGCGAGAAAGCCAAAGTCATACTGACTGTTTGGGCAGCCTGAGGCCGCCCAAACAGTCAGTATGACCAACAGTGGGCAAGCCACTCCCCCTGCCCTCGAGTAACACCGCCCACTCTCCCTGTTCTCTATGTATGCTGCAGCATACAGATAGAAAATGACCCGGGTGGGGCACAGCCTCACCAATCACAATGCTGCTATTGCAGCGTTATGATTGGTGGAGGGGAGGGAGGCTGCCTTCCTGATGATGAGCGCTGCAGCCAGGAAATCAAAATGCAGGACGGCGAGAGTCGGGAGTCTCGGGCCTTAACTAAAAGCGGGTTGGGTCTTATAACCAGGGCTTTAAGTGGGATGAAAAAACTGGGGGTGTCTCTCAAATTGAGGGTACTCCCAGTTACTTGGGTATCTTCTTGGTTAATAGACCAGCCCGTAGCCTAGTGACTGGAGACGTGTGCAGGTATGTGTTGCTTCTGCACACCTGTGTAAAGTATGAATGCTCATGTATCGTGTTGCATCTACATGCAATGTGAGGGTCTTTTTGGAATTATAAAGAATATCAAAGTCAAGCTGAGCAGTTCGAGCAGCTGCCCTAGGACTCTGGATACCCAGGCTTGAATCCTTGCCTCGGCGCTAGACAACATCATGTGATTCTTGGCAAATCATTTGATCTCCATGTGCCTAAATAGGTGTAACATGTATTTGTGTAATCCTCATGTGATGTACACGATCTTGTAGATGTGCAGCGCCTTTTTTTGCTTCACAGTTAGATTTGCGCTGTATAAAGAACAATTCCTACATTCATAAAACAAGTGTTGCAAAGCGAGACCGACTGGCTTTGCCGGTGCTTGTTACTAATGCCAGGAAGCAGGGAGGTGGAGCTGCTGCCAACCAGATTTGGCCTCGGACTTGCAAGTTGACTGAAGTGAAGTTGAGTGAAGATGACGCAGTTTGACTAGTGCCCTGTGACCAGTCGGGTTGCGTGCACCTTTCTTAAACTTGCCTTCAGGGTTTATGTGTTTGGGTTCAGTTTATGGTTGTGCGATACTACGGGGAGCATTGTTTAAACACGGCTGGAAACATCTTCATTACGCCTCACTAGTTTCAAATTCCACCAGCCGCCACTGGGAAATGTCGATGCAGTCGCTCGTGTTTGTTTTAGAGAGTCCGTGCTGGACTGGGCTCGCGGCCCCTCCGTTTGGCCGGCCTCCTCTTGAGACATCTGCTCTGCAGGTTTCCCGCCTGTTTTTGATTCCTCGTGATCTCAGAAGCCCACGTCTACCCTCCAGGCTCGCGGAAAGGCGCACTGAGGGTTTCCATGCCGAACCAGTTGTTTCCATTACAAACAGACTCTCCAGGGGTAAAACGCCGTGTTTAGCTTAGAAACGGGTTTGCACAATCGATGAAGGAAGTTTACAAGGTACGAAAATAAAAAGAGGGAAGTAAACTGTTACTGCCGGCAGCCTGGCGCTGTTTCTTAAGGAACCTGTAGAGCAGGGGTCCATAGACAAGCAGCTTGCTGGGCGATGAGAACCGCACACTAGCTTTGTCTTTTTTATCTGTCCATCGTGGCTTGTGGCTGACTGGGTTCAGTAGCCGTCAATCTGGAAATGTTGCCTTCGTGTCTGACGTAATGTCTAAAGTTTGCAGGGGCTGTGTGCTGGCTCCTCTAAAGGAGTGTTCCTGTCCCTGTCGCAAGAAGCGGCCTTATTTCCTGCTGAGAGATTGCGTCAGGGCAGCATGTGTTCTTCTGACGTCCTTTGTTGCTGTCTGTTAGCAGGATGCGAAAGGCTCTTGAATACAGACTATTGCTTTCAAGCTGGACTCTTTTCCCACTGTCTGCCTCTCTATTGAACGCAGTACACGCATTGATGAGAGAAGAATAAATAGATATTTGACAAACTTGTCTGATTGTAGAGTATTCCATCCTATGTCCCTTCAAGACCCTCTTCAAACCCCTGCTCCCCAGATCCAAGAGGGGCCCTTTCTGTCCCTTCATTCTACAGGTGAGTAGCAAGTATGGTGCCTCCAATATCACGCTTACTCCTATAATGTCAGAAGAATGGACCCAGCAAGTTTTTATGCCCTGCCTTCTCAAATGAGCTACCCACTGTGCCCAACAGAGCCAGACTTTATCCCCCCAGAGCCATCTCTTGCGGAAGTCCCAAAATCGTCTTCTGCTGCAGTGTCGAGGCTTGATTCATAAACAGGGGATATTAGAAGTGTAGCAGCCAAGGTAAGAAAGGCATGTTGATACAGTAATCACGAGAAAGGCCAGACCCTTCTGGCTAGGCAAAAATGGATTTTACTCAGATTTCTACACTGACTGGTCAATCACTAG
Source organism: Lissotriton helveticus (assembly GCF_964261635.1). NCBI lineage: Eukaryota > Metazoa > Chordata > Amphibia > Caudata > Salamandridae > Lissotriton > Lissotriton helveticus. The sequence continues at coordinate 1,017,879,534 of NC_136065.1, read as the reverse complement.
CACAAGAGACCTGTGCACTATAAACAGTGCAGGATCGCCGCGGAACCTGTGTTTGTCAAAAGTGGAGGCATTTATTACTGGGGGAACAGGGAAGACTCGCTCACCACTCAAATATCATGGAAACCTGAAGTGCCATTCACTTACTCAGAGCAAATGTATTTATTTCTATGCTTAAATATATCCAATTGTGTAACTAAATGAGGAAATTCATGTTTAATAAATGGTTATTAGTTGTTCTGTCATGTAGACTCACTTGGCCACATTTCATATTCTGCACTTGAGCAGCTTTCCACTGAGAGCATAGACCGCCAGGCTGTTCCCGAGCACCTTCCCTTCTGGACCTAATGCTGGGATAACATGGGATGCAATTTTGGGCAGTTGTCATTTGGCAGGAAGTCCAAGAAGACTTGTATGTCTTGTCCGTCTTGAAAACTAAAGATTCCCAGACAATATTGCCAACCAAGGAATAAAGCAATTGTTTTTATTTCTTGTGAAGACAGTAGCCTTTTCTCACCAAGAAATGATGCTTGCAAATATGGCCTTTCTGTGATAGTGGTATGCATCACATGCATACATGTGCAAGACCGGCCCCCAATATCTTCTCTTCCGCAGGAGTCGGTCTTGCTTATAGTGGGTTTGATGTACTATCAAGAAAGAGACCAGTAAAAGAGTTGCCGCAATAGTAATGACTGGCCCAGCAAAGCAGGTGACCTTAGTTTGAGAGTAGAAGGGAGGAGGAGTGGCAGTAAGTGCCTTTAAGGGAAGGAAGTATAGGAGTATCTAGCCCTGTATTGTCTTACTGTCTTCCAGGTTGACACCGTCTATAGAGCTTACGAGATAATATAATGGTCGGGCACGTGACCGAAACAAAGAAATCTGAATACACACTGTAGATACACATAAACCGTGTACTCTGAACAAACTCCTGTCCAAAAATCTTCAGAGGGAAGCAAAGTCTAGTGCAAACAGATAAACAATAATTATATATTCAGCCACCAAGAAGCCCACTCCTTGCCTACCACACATTCCTACCAGGATAGCTGGGGCTTGCAGATATGCATCTGGGATTCTTAGAGAAGGAGATTGCACACTAGAAGGGGAATGCACACTTTTGCAGTCAAAGAACACCAGAAAATCCTGGCCTACTGGTAGTAGACAGAGAGTTGCAGTTTTTCTCTCCTATGCTATCTGTATTTCACAGTGGGCCAACCACCATCCGCAGATCGACCTGCGTTTCTACAGGGTAACCTCGAGAGGGTGCATCCTGTATTAAACATCTCCTGCTTCATTTAACTGGTGTCCCACCCAGGGACATCATGAAGCAGGAAATGGTGGAAGGGTGGGGGGGGAGCTGTCCCGCCTCCTCTCCATCATTTCCGGTTCAGCACTGACAGTAGGTTGCCGGTGCAAAGACAGGCTCACAGCGAGGAAAAGTGTGGCTTTTAATAACTATTGATGGGCTCAGTGGGCTTGTGGAAAGGTAGGCCTCTTGAGGAGTGTGTACCTGAGAGAGCAACGGTGCCCCTGAGAGAGATAGCCTAGGAAAGTAAGAGCCCCTGAGAAAGGGTATCGCTAAGACAGTCTCCCCATTAATGATATAATGCCACGGAAACACAGAGAAAAAGAGGAAATAGGCCAGGAAAAATAGACCCAGGTGCCAAAGTAAAAGGGTCCCCAATTAGTGAAACAGATAGCTATGAAAGTGGCCCACATTTGCAAACTTTTGACCTTGTAAAACATGCTGTGTAGGTGCTTTGCGAGGTATGGGAGTCTGCGTGCATTTGTTCTTGCTGCACACAATGCTTGTAGTAATATCAGGGAAAGCAACAGTAAAACACCAGGCCATAAGACCATAAAACAGACCCACTAACAGTCACAAACTGCCCCATACGCTGACCTGTCAGACTAGCCCTTTTGGCACTGCCGGATTTCCCTACATGCCAGTATGATCCAGAGAGAGAAAGACAGGGAGAGAAAGAAAGAGAGAGGGAGAGACTTAAGAAGACGCCCATTGTTAAAATAGTGACCATGTATGAGAGTGTCTTTGGGAACGATCAGCGACATTGAGAAAGAGAGTGACCTTGATAAATGGAGAGAGAGTAATTGTAACCCTGAGAGTACTGCTGAGAATACTCCTGTGAGAAAGAGGCGATCTGAGAGACAGCATCTGAGAGACATAACACCTGTGAGTGAGGACACCTTTTATAGAGAATGCCTGCTGTGACAGAAGGTAGCTGTAAGAGACAGTCTGTGAAATAAGCAGTGGTGTAGTTTGCACAGTAGGATTGGGGGTGTAAGCTTCAGATTTCACAAAACTCATGCTGGTTTAAATACATTATGAGAGAAGCCAGGCAGGAGGGGGAGCAGTAAGAAAAGAGAGGAGTGCAGATTGAGAGGGATACTTACAAAAACAATATGTTGTGAACAAAAAAATACATTTTAAGACCTTTAAAGGAGAGATGAGTGTGTTTGTTTTTTTGTTTTTTTTAAACCATTTTTATTTGCATTTTCTTATTCCACAACAAAACAGGCATGTCAGCATAAGTCACCACATCCGTCCCATTCGCCCCCACCCCCAAGCATCTGCAAAAAACACATATAGTACTTTCCTCTTCAGCACCTGCCACCCCTCATCAGAGCTACTGTCCCTCCCATCATGTTCAGAGTACCCCACCTCATATTGCAGCCGGCTCCAGCAACTGGACCCCTCTATAATTCTTTTGCTTAAAGGCCTCCATCTAATCCATGATACCGCCTCCACTTGCCCCACACCCTACCAAATTTCTTAGGGCATCCCCTCGCTTTATAGGTGATCTGCTCAGCTGCCATGTAAAGATCCAGCCCTCTTCTCCATTCCTCCAATTGCGGCGGCGCCGCATACCCCCACCTCCTTGCCACATCTCTCTTGGCAACCACTAGAGCCAGAGCCAGGAAAATCAGTAGCGGGCGTGCTAGGTCCACGTCGTTGGTCACGCCCAGTAAGACCAGCTTAGGGTCCATCGGCAGGGCGGCTTCTAGTATCTCTCCTGGTTCCCTCAGAACCTCCCCCCAGTATATTTGGAGTGTGGAGCAGGACCATATTGTGTGGTAGAAATCCCCTCTATCGTGGCCACATCTCAAGCAGCTCGGATCTACCGCCCGTCCTATCTTGTGCATGCGCTCCCTATCAAAGTATGTTCTATGTAGGATGTTGTATTGGATCAGTCGTAATCTGGACTTAATCGCCACCTCCCTCGGGTGCATCAATACCGTGTCCCAATCTACATCGTCCATCTCTCCCACGTCCCCCTCCCACCTCCTCCTAAGGGTGATCAAGTTATCAGGCATATTATTCATCAGTGTTCTGTATGTTAGGGAGACCGGGATTTGTTCCTGAAGGAGGCGTCCCTTTAAGGGTGTATATTCTGGGAGCGCCCCAGTTGGGCTCCCTCTGCTCGCCAGGCATGTCTCAACTGTATATATTTAAAGTATTGGGTGCGGTGTAGCCCAAACTCTGTCTGCAGAGCTTGAAATGATTTAAGCTCCCCTCTCGCCATCACGTCACCCAGGGTCGATATCCCTATGTCATCCCATCTCCGGAACCCTTTCAGTTTGTTCAATTCTTTTAACCAGGTACAATGCCACAATGAAGTCTGCTTAGTTGGTTTCCTCTCCCAGCCTATTATTTTTGTCGCCCTATTCCAGGCTGTCAGTGTAAGCCCCCATACAAGTAGTAGGTACAAGTACGCTCAGCCATACCGCTCCTTTCCAACGCGTATGTGGGGTGTGCGACGGGGGCATGTAGCCAGTCATTAATAGGGGCTAGATGTTCTGCCGGATCACTGACATAATATCGAGGGACATAATATCGAGTAGCAAAAATATCGGCGACAAAATATCGACAGACAGAATATCGACTTTGTATCTACAAACAGGTAAGTACAAAAATATCGAGTAAAAAATATCGTTTACAAAAATATTGTTTATTAAAATATCGACTTTATTAAAAATAATTTTAAAAATTAATGACTAAAATATACTTAAAAATACTTACATTACCTTATAATAATTAAATAATTAATACAAGTTATAAAAAAAAAATTGCAATCATATTTGTTAAAACATATATATATAGTAACATAATATAATTAAATAATATCCAATATTATTACCGTACGATAGCGGAAGTGTAAAAATTACTATTCCCACTCCAGAGAGTGCAACAGTAGGGAAAGCGTTGGATAGCGTAGGGGTAAAAACTACTATTCCCACTCCAGAGAGTGCAACAGTAGGGAAAGCGTTGGATAGCGTAGGGGTACAAATTACTATTCCCACTCCAGAGAGTGCAACAGTAGGGAAAGAGTTGAATAGCGTAGGGCTACAAATTACTATTCCCACTCCAGAGAGTGCAACAGTAGGGAAAGCGTTGGATAGCGTAGAGGGACAAATTACTATTCCCACTCCAGAGAGTGCAACAGTAGGGAAAGCGTTGGATAGCGAAGGGGTACAAATTACTATTCCCACTCCAGAGAGTGCAACAGTAAGGAAAGCGTTGGATAGCGTAGGGGTACAAATTACTATTCCCACTCCAGAGAGTGCAACAGTAGGGAAAGTGTTGGATAGTGTAGGGGTAAAAATTACTATTCCCACTCCAGAGAGTGCAACGGTAGGGAAAGCGTTGGATAGTGTAGGAGTCAAAATTTATATTCCCACTCCAGTGAGTGCAACAGTAGGGAAAGTAGATACTTCATATTATTAAAAATTAATTATATATTAATATCTATAAAAAATTAATTTAAAGTAATTACCAATTTAATATAATATAATAATTAATTAATTACAAATACTAATTTAAAATAATCTTTACAATTAGTTATCTATTAATACTAATAAATTACACATTAACAATTAATTAATTAGTAATTAAAAAGTTACTTAACAATTAAAATCTAATAAATACCAAAATAAATTAACATATGTAATTAGTTATAATTAAATTACTTCCCACCCTATTCCCCTATAAACCCACAACCCACTACAGAAAATAAATTAGTAAAATTAACATAATTATCAATTAATCAATTAAAAAAAATTAATTATCAATTAAAAGTTAATTAATTACCAATTAACAATTATTTAACTATTAATTATAAATAAATAACACTACATAAATTAACATATTTAATTAATTATGATTAAATTACTTCCCACCCTATTCCCCTAGAAACCCACAACCCGCTACAGAAATTAAATTAGTTAAATTAACATAATTATCAATTAATCAATTAAATAAAATTAATTGGCAATTAAAATTTAAATAATGACAAAATAAAAATTAATTAACAATGAATTATAAACAAATACCAATAAATACATTTACATATTTAATTAATTATAATTACATTACTTCCCACCCTATTCCCCTATAAACCCACAACCCGCTACAGAATTAAATTACGCAAAATTTAAATAACTTTAAATTCATTAATTAAACTACATTATAACATAAATAAACACTTTTAACACATAAAATACACTATAAAAAATTCGATATTATTAAGTTTTCGATATTTTTACTAACCTATATTATGTACTTCGATATTTTGACTAACTATATTTTAAAATTCGATATTACATTACTTACCTTCAAAAGGATATTTTTGATGTCTATATTCTGTCCATTCAATATTTTGTCCAGCCAATATTTTGTACTCAATATTATGTCCATTCGATATTTTGTAGTTGATATTATGTCTGCTTACCGTTCTGCCCAGTAATAAGCTTCCATATTGGGCAAAGAGATCCCCCACTATATTGGTGCCTGTTCAGGGTCAATAATGCTACTCTGGGCTGTTTCCCCAACCAGTGGAAGGCTCTCAATTCTGCATTTAGTTCCCGGAACATCCTAGTAGGGAGAGGATAATACTCATTCTGGAATGCATATAGGAACCTCGGCAGCGTCACCATTTTAAACATCGCTGCCCGTCCCAAGATTGTGAGCGGGAGCAACCGCCACCTGTTTGCGTCTTCCACAAAATTATGCATGATTCTCCTAATGTTCTGCTCGTAAGAGCAGGCTCTGTCCAGGGTCACGAAGATCCCTAAGTACTGAAAGCCCTCCGTTGTCGTTTGCAGCCGTTCTGGCAACCCCGACCACTGTTCCAGGCCTCGGGATCATACAGTACTGACTTGTGCCAATTGATCCGGTACCCGGCATGCGCTCCGTATCTTTCCAATTCTGCGAACAAAGTCGGTATGGTGGTGTCCGGGCATGTAATATATAGGAGGACATCATCGGCGTACAGGGATATTTTTTCCTCCACCACTTCAGACGGTCTCAGCCAAAACCCCCGTATATCCGCATTTTGCCATATCGCCCCCGCCAACACCTCGATCGTCAGAGCAAATAATAGTGGGGGCAGCGGGCACCCCTGTCTGGTGCCCCTCCGAACCGGGAAGTCCCAAGAGAGGACCCCGTTAACCCTGACTTTTGCCCTAGGGTTCGTATATAACAGTTGTACCTATTTCCGGAACTTGGGACCAAAACCAAACTTCACCAAGACGCCTTCCAGGAAGGGCCAGTGGACTGCATCAAATGCCTTTTTGGCATCTAAGGACAGGAACCAATGGGGCTCCCGCCTCCCGCTCACCTCCTGCAGCCAGTTATGTGTCCGCCTAAGGTTCAACCTGGTGGCCCTATCGGGGAGGAAACCCGTCTGGTCGAAGTGGACGAGCCCCGTTATCACCCCCGCAGTGTAAGGGCCAAAATAGTCGCCAGGAGTTTCACTTCTACGTTTCACAGGGAAATGGGGCGGTACGATGCGCACTCCTCTGCCGGCTTACCCTCTTTATAGATGGGAATGATCGCAGCCATCCCGAGGTCTGGCGGCAGCTCCCCCTCCTGCGCTGCCTCCTCAAAGAGTCCCAGTATATGGCGTGCTACTAGGTCCGAAGAGCATTTAAAAAACTCCGCCGGAAACCCATTAGGGCCCGGGGACTTGCCCGGTCGCAGTTTGGTCAGAGCCTCCCTGACGTCGTCTAGCTGAATATCTGCCTCTAATGCACCCTGGTCCTCTTCTGTCAGTACCGGAAGATCAACCTGCTCCAAATAGTGCAGGGCGTCATCCGTCGTTCCAAGTTCCCTAGCCTCATAGAATAGTTTAAAGTGCGTTGCGAATGCTTCCGCAATTAATTTGTCCTTTCGTACCAAGTCCCCTTGGGCGTCTCTGACCTGCTCTACCAATCTGGCATCCCTCTCTTTTCTGCTTAGCCACGCTAGTAGCTTCCCGGACTTGTCCCCTACGTCATACAGCCGATGCAGTATCGCCAGTGCCTGTGTTTTGGCCTCCCCCGTCAGGACCTCTCTGTATTGGCTTTGCACATCGTTTAACTTTCTAAGGGACTCCGGCGTGCTATGGAGTAGGTATGCCTTTTCCAGATCCAGGATCTGACCCTCCAGCAGCCCCACTTCAGCTCGCACTTTCCGGGCCTCCTCCGCCAGCCTACACTTCGTTCTGTCTCGCATCACCGCCTTAAAGGCCTCCCAGAAGACCATCTTAGACGAGACAGAGCTCTCGTTTTCCGACACATATGCTTTAATGTCCGCCCTGATCCCCCTAAGGATGGTCGCATTTTGCAGATCCCATGCTGTCAACCTCCACGTCTTCCCTTTCCGCATCCAGGACCCCCCCACCGACACCAGGAGCGGGGAGTGATCTGAGATCCCCCTAGCGAGGTATTCGGCCGTGTCGTCTGTCATCAGTGTATTGCGTGCCATGAAGATATAGTCTAGCCTCGAGTGGATTTTGTGTGCCCCCGAAAAAAAGGAGTATGCCCTGTCTTCCGGGTGTAGCCACCTCCATACATCAGTCAGCCCCCAGGTATTCAGTGTCGTAGAGAGTAAGGTCGTCTTCTGGTCTCTAGATCTGTCCCCCATCCTGTCCTGTGTCTGGACCAGCACGTCATTAAAATCTCCTCCTACCACTTGCAGCGTATCCGATGTGTTGATGAGGATCTCCGTCACTCCTTTGAGAGTAGCTGCCTGTAATTTCGGGGAAGCATAGACCGAAACCAGGGTGTACTCCTGCCTTCTCCAAATACCTCTCACTCCCACATATGTCCCTAGGGGGTCACTCCATGTTTGTGTTATTCGGAATGGTGGGTTCTTTTTACTCACTATGGCCACTCCCCTGGACCCTGTGGAGAACCCTGCGTGTGCCAAGACCTTATATCTCCCTCTAGCTAGGAACTCACATTTGGTGCCCTGCAGATGTGTTTCTTGGAGCATGATTATGTCGGGGCTTATCCGCTTTACATAGGCGTTGACCAGTCCCCTCTTTATTTTACTTCCTAGCCCATTGACATTCCATGTTAACGCTCGAAGCCCCTTCCGTACCTGGGGTGGTCCCTCCCGACTACCTGGCATCATTTCCCAGTTGGTGAAATAGATTGCTTGGATGCAAAGTGAGTTGGGCGTCTAGCACTCGGACATGAACAACTCTTGTGACATGTTTCAACTCCCCCCCCTTCCCCCTGTTACCCCCAACTCCCCCCTCTCCTCCCCCCATCCTGCCCCCTCCACTACCCACAACTTAGCAACAGGACAACTCCGCCCCTCCCCCCCACCTCACCTCCCTCCCCTTTCAGTCCCATCCTCGGGATCACTGAAATTATATCGACCACAAAAATATCGAGATACAAAAATATCGAGGTTAAAATATCGAGGGACAAAATATCGACTGGCTATCTTCAAACAGGTAAGTACTAAAATATCGACTCAAAAATATCGAGTTACAAAAATATAGACTGTCAAAATATCGTTTTTTATAAATGTCTTTAAATTAAGTTAAAACTAATATAATAATAAATATATTTAATATAAACTTAGTTACAATTATTAAATAAATGTAATATTAATAAATAATTAATGTAAATTAAAAGAAAATATAACAAAAATAATACATATATATATATATATATATATATAAAATCATATTATTAAATAAACATATATAATATTTTTACCGTAGCATAGCAAAATGGTTAAAATTTATCGTAACAACTCTAGTAAGTTCAACAGTAGCAAAAGCGTTGGATAGCATAGGGGTAAAATTTACTATTCCCACTCCAGTGGGTGCAACAGTAGGGAAAGTGTTGGATTGCGTAGGGGTAAAAATTACTATTCCCACTCCAGTGGGTGCAACAGTAGGGAAAGGGTTGGATAGCGTAGGGGTAAAAATTACTATTCCCACTCCAAAGAGTGCAACAGTAGGGAAATCGCTGGATAGCGTAGGGGTTAAAATTACTATTCCCACTCCAGTGGGTGCAACAGTAGGGAAAGGGCTGGATAGCGTAGGGGTTAAAATTACTATTCCCACTCCAGTGTGTGCAACAGTAGGGAAAGCGCTGGATAGCGTAGGGGTTAAAATTACTATTCCCACTCCAGTGGGTGCAACAGTAAGGAAAGCGCTGGATAGCGTAGGGGTTAAAATTACTATTCCCACTCCAGTGGGTGCAACAGTAGGGAAAACGTTGGATAGCGTAGGGGTAAAAATTACTATTCCCACTCCAAAGAGTGCAACAGTAGAAAAAGTAAAAACGTCATAAATAAATATAATTAATAGAAATATTATTACCAAGTAAATTTAATTTCCTATACTAATTACTTTTATTTACCAATTACAATTTAATTAATGGACAATTATTAATTAATTAACAATTATTATTAATAAACATATTTAATTAATTATAATTAAATTACTTCCCACCCTATTCCCCTATAAACCCACAACCCACTACAGAAAATAATTTACTAAAAATTAATGATTTATCAAATAATCAATTATTATTATTTACCAATTATATTTTAATTAATTACCAATTAATTATTATTAAAAAATTATTATTAATTTACATAATTATTTAATTATAATTAAATTACTTCCCACCCTATTCCCCTATAAACCCACAACCCGCTACAGAAAATAATTTACTAAAAATTAATTATTTATCAATTAATCAATTATTATTAATTACCAATTATATTTTAATTAATTACCAATTAATAATTAATTAACAATTCTTATTAATTTACATAATTAATTAATTATATTTAAATTACTTCCCACCCTATTCCCCTATAAACCCACAACCCGCTACAAAATTAATTTACTAAAAATTAATTATTTATCAATTAATCAATTATTATTGATTACCAATTATATTTTAATTATTTACTAATTAATAATTAATTAACAATTATTATTAATTTACATAATTAATTATTTATATTTAAATTACTTCCCACCCTATTCCCCTATAAACCCACAACCCGCTACAGATTTATATTACACAATTATTACAAATTATTAAAAACTTACCTTATTTTCGATTTTTTTTGGGTCTATATTCTATCTAGTCGATATTATGTCTAGTCTATATTTTTGATTCGATATTTTGGCTATTAATATCGATATAACTCGATATTTTTGTAGTCTATATTATGTCTGGTCGATATTTTGTCTAGTCTATATTTTTAACTCGATATTATGTCCAGTCGATATTTTGGAATCGATATTATGTCTGTTTACCCATCCTCCACATAACACGGAATACTGGACTGTCAGCGGAGAAGGTCTGTCTCCCTCCCACAATCTACCCCCCCTCCTACCAACACTTACAGGCTATGCAGTGGGCATGCGAGCCAGTCCCACCAAAACAACAAAAACTCTCAAAAAATGGCAGTGTGTCCAACAGTAGGGAAAGGGGTGGTATCTACTTGCGTGGTGATCCAGCGGCCTATAGAAAATATGCCATAAGCAACGCTACCCAACTCTATATCCTACAAAATACATTTCTACACTAACTCATGGACCCATTTACTAATATGACATATTTGGGCCTACTGAATCAGGTGGTCGGATTAAACCTAAATATACTTTATTTACAAATTATATACATCTATATACATTCTACAGTAAAAATATCATTTGAATAAATTCTAATTATTTAATTGACCACCATTTGGCGATGGCATCTAGCTAATAGCAACCTGCACTTCTGAAAAATCAAGACCAGCTTGTTTGTCAAAAGTAAGATTTTATTAACTAATTTATGATATTTCAAAATATAGTTTTATAAATGCAATTTTATTAGCATTAAAGTAAGCATGTTTGAAAAGATTCATGAGAAGAATACAGTTTTAAGCAAAAGAATCATAATTTGAGTGAGAATTAAAAGTTTAACATTTCTAAAACCTAAGTCCCTAGCTAAGCTAAATAAAAGGAAAATATAGTAAAGTTCTTTGAGGATTCTTACGTGCTCCACGCAAAGTCCAGCAGCACTTCACCCTCATCGGAAAGTCAGAAAGCAGCAGCCAGCCCATCCCTAAGGGCATGACTTTTTATACCTTTCTATGCTAGCTAATCTAAGTAAAGGAAAGTTTTCTGAAAAACGACGACGTCCCATTGGCTAAGAGTGACAAGTGACATGTCACCCACATTTCAAAACTTCCATTAGGTCACATTTCTTTAGGACCATTGTCTTTTCCAAACGTGATCTGGAGCTTCCTTGATTTGCAACAATTGTAAATCACTGTTCTCGCTGCGTCCATTACACTTCCGCGGATGCCAAGTTAGAGCTGACAAATTGTTCTTTTCTACCGGTTTCTGACCTTGGCCACGTCCGACAAAATGATGACAACGCGTCAGATTTGCTCAATGAATGCAGCTTTAGTGAACACTTTTTCAAAATGGGCATCTCGTGATTCTTGTAGAAGTAAAATTCAGCTTTTAGCAAACTCGAGCAAACTAGGCCCAAAAGCAGGCAACTTAATTTTCTAGTATAAAACAAACACAAGAAAAGTATTAATGTAAGAAATAATGTTGATTCTGTAACCACCCTTCATTCTCTAAATGATTAACCCTCCCAATTAGTCTAATGTTACCTAGCAATTGCAAACAATTAAAGCAGCATTTTATATCTACCAGTCTTCATAAAATCCATGAAACCTTATGTGCACCTAGAATAGTAGAAATGACACCACATAGACAAGGAAAGCAAAATTAAGCACATGCCTCTTTTAGGTTTGCTGCAGTTAGTAATGACAAAAAACGAAAACAACAAATTATTTTATTATTTTGCACGAACAAAAGATGCAACACTTATGCACGTTTATGAGCACATATGTTAGTCCCCCCATGTGTAAAGTTTAATCTAGATTGAATTAGCACAACACATCACAAATCATTAATTTTATTATTCATGTTATGGAAATGTGACTTTGCGAGTTTAAACAGAATTCTGTTTTCTATCCCGCTCCATCAACTCCCTCATCTGGTGATTAACAAATCACCACACCACCACCCAAAATTTGGTAATTTAAACTTCCGAGAAAATGATTCAAATTCATTTGAGTCAGTAAATCCTAAAAACCTGTGTCTGCAAAATCCTCGGAATTGGCATAGCGTTCTCTATGTAACTCTTGTAACTCAATCTCCCTTTCTTCTTCCTTTTTGAGTTTATAAATCCTTCTCTTTTCTTTCATTTGCTTCTTTCTTTTATGCAGTAAACAACCAATTTTTGTCAAAATAAAAATGAATATTATTATAATCAAAGGTGCCAAAATCTTGCCAAGAATTGAACTTCCAATGTCATGGAACCAAATTTTAATTGCTTGAAATCTTTTTGAAAGTTTTTCTGTAAAATCATCTTCTTCTAAGGGAATTATCTCTGAATGCATTTGTGTAATGTTCTTAATGTACATCTCAATGTTCTTACATTCATCAGGTATATATGTGCAACAATGTTGCACATGCAAAATGCCACAGACTCCTCCCTCTTTTGCTAGGAGTATATCTAAAGCAAGGCGATCTTGAATCACCATGGATCTGATTGCAATTACCTCAACATTCACTAATTGGAATCCATCAGCTGTGTCAGTTGATAATCTGTCAACAATTGTGGACAATTTTCTGATTCTCCCTGCATTTAGGGTTATACCAACAAAAGGTATCACTGCTTGAAAAATGTCTCCCAGAACTTCTGTGAAAGTTTCTCTTTTGACTCTATTTACATAATTATGAATTTTGAACAATCCTTCTGAATCTCTGTCAACAGGAAACACTTTAGGAAGAACAATTCCCACATAACAAGTTCCATACCAATGGTCTGGAAGGTTGTAGTAGGCCTTGTCACCACAAACAAAATAAATCCCAGGAAAGATTGGATCTTTTCCACCTTTGAATCCCCAACCTCCCAAAATCTGGTAAGTATCTTCACAGTTACTTGCACCTACAAAGTAATTATCAAAAAGTGTATTATCTCTTCTAATGCAAAGCTTTCCACTAACTGGTTTGTCTATGTGAATTGCAACATTTTCAAGCATTTTGCCATTTAACTTCTCATCTTCTTTCTGCCAGAACCTGGACTTAGTCTGCTTGACTACTTCATTTCTTTTATAAATTGCTCTCCTTTCCTCAACCAGGTTCAAAAATTTCTTTCCCTCAGCACTTAATTTGCAGGTTAGATTATTCTTGTAAGCATACTCATAAGTGAGTTCATTAGTAACAAGGAAAAATTCCCTCATCTGTTTAGCTTTCTTATGCTTATTTAAAGCACCCTCAATTTTTATATTCGCAAAAATCTCGTCAAAATCTGAATAATAATATTCTAAGCGTCCAGTTTGATAAAATAAGCTAGCTAACACACTGCATGTTACACCATATGTAAGAGGAAGCATATTGTATGTCGCTCCCTCAGAAACAGAAGCAGGTAACTTTACACACACATAACAATCCTTTGCGTCCATTACCTTGACATATTCACTCAAAAGCTTTGTGAATGTATTGCTGGAAAAATCACTAATAGATTTATCTTGATGAATGCTAGGTTGATGATTAATAACTTTTGCAGATGCACTATGTTTAATTTGACTAACTGAAGCTTTAATTGTCTTGTTAACTTTGTGTAATTCTCTGTTCATCTCTAAAGGGATAATCACAGCTAAAACTAACCAGAGCAGAATTAAAATGAGCAGACACACCAGAGTCATCTTACAGCATCTTTTGAAAACAGAACACCTTGAAGTGCTCTCCTTAATATAAGGCATTTTTGGTTAGTTTAGTTTTGCCTCAAAAGAAAAACAAAAATTTATTTTAAAAAAACTAATTATTTATACCCCCCTTTTAAAATACTTTTTTTTTTTTTTTTTTTTTTTTAAACCCTAAACAAGATTTCTTCGACCTTATGTCACAATTAAGTTTTCTTCAACTAAACAGTTTTTCTTCGACCTTATGTCATCTAACAAGATTTCTTCAGCCTTTTGCCAAATTAACAAGTATGTACTTCAATCATTGTCACTAATTTCCTCGATTTCGTCTTCTTCCTGGCTACTATCATAAATGTCAATGACAGGTGGAATTACTAAATAAGTCCACTCAGGAGACTTGTATTTCTGGTTTGGTCTTATTATCCTTTTTCCTTTTCTCGACACTACTTCAATTTTCCTTCCAATTCCAACTTCTTTTCCAGGACTCTTTTGACTACTGATTTCTTCAACTTGCTCTTTTGGTTTCTTGATCAACCTGACTCTCAATCTTCTACCAGGCCAGTAGTCTGCTTTTCTCACAAATTTCTTTCTTGGTTCAGAAGCATTTGATTCTGACTTCCAAGCCCTTTTCCTTTTGCTTTCACTTTCACCATCCACGTCACTTTCTTCAGTTTCGTAGTCTGAAATTTCAATCGACTCAGGAACTTCTCTATTCGGCAGTTTCACTCCTTCAGGAACACCTCTTTGTTTTCCAATACTGGTACTTGGTAATTCGTCTTCGTCTTCTTCTTCAATTACCTCCAACTTCCCAGATTTTGGATTTCCGTTCCTTACTCCAGAGTTTGACTTCTGCTTTTCGATACTCTCCTGGTCTGAAACTTCTTTCTGTTCCGCTTCTCTGTTTCCAACAGAACTAACTGAATCCTCAGTTATCTCTCCTTTTAACAGATTCTCTTCACCTTCAGAATCTATTTCAATAATTTCCAAGTCTTTTCTTGTCAGTTTTCCATTCACAGGCACAGGTTCCAGATGTCGACCTTCCTGTCGATCTTCAGAATCTGGATTTGTTTCACCTTCTACTTCAGAATCAGAATCATCTGTAGTATCACTTTCAACATCAGAACTCTCAGGAGTTGGTACTGGAATAGTATGACTAGGATGAATCCAACGTTTCAATCCCTTGCATTTCACTGCATTAGTAGTGATCAGAATTATTTGCCTAGGCTTCTGCCACCTAGGAGCCAGACAATTTTTTCTCCGATGTACTTTTGTTCTGACACAATCACCAGGCCTCAGATCATGTGTCAAAACTTTTTCATTTGATTGTGCTTCAGTTCCCACCTGATTAGATACAGAAGTCACTATATCAGATAACCTTTTACAGTAATCCAAAATAGCACTGTCATTTATGCTCAACAGTTTGCCTACAGGTACAAAAGCTTGCCTCATAACTCTTCCCATCAAAATTTCATGAGGACTCAAACCTATCTTTTTATCTGGTGTACTTCTCAATGACATTAGAACAAGTGGAAGAGCATCTGTCCACTTTACACCTGTTTCAAGACACATTTTTCCAATTCTGTTTTTAATTGTTCCATTAATCTGTTCTACTACCCCAGATGCCTCTGGTCTGTATGCACAGTGTATCTTCTGCTGAATGCTCAAAGCTTCACATATTAATTTCATCAATTTGTTATCAAAATGACTTCCTCCATCACTCTCAATAGTGACTGGAAAGCCGTACCTTGGGATAATTTCTCTGAGCAGCAATTTTGCTACTCTAATTGAATCACAATGTCGTGTAGGAAATGCTTCTACCCATCTTGAAAATAAACAAACAATCACAAGAACATATTTTAAGCAATTGTGTAAGGGCATTTCAATGAAATCCATTTGTAACCTGGTAAAAGGACCACCTTCTCGACCAATTACTCCTGTCCCCACCACTGATTTTCTGTTTGGATTCATTTGTTGGCATGATAAACACCTTTGACAAAAAGATTCTGCAATTGTTCTAAATTTAGTATTGAACCAAGTCTCTCGGAAAAGTCTGATCATAGAATCTCTTCCAAGATGAGCCGGACCATGATATAATCTGGCCATGTCAGCAATCAAGCAATTTGGTAAGACTACTCTACCATCTTTGTAAACCCACACTCCATCTTCATCAAGTGGCCTACAATCTGATCTTAACCACAGATCCTTTTCCTCATCATCTGCTTCATTTTGTAAATCTCTAATCTCATGCCATGTTTCTACAACTGTTGTTAGCATTAATGAATTTGAATCAGATTCTTTACTCTTTTCCCGATTGTATGCACAACCTTTTCTTGCGCAGTACTTTGCTGTTTCATCTGCATAGGCATTGCCTTTTGAGATATAATCCACTCCTTTAGTGTGTGCAGCACACTTTACAATTGCGATTTCTTTCGGCAACTGTATTGCTTCAATTAATCTTTTAATGAAAACTGCATTTTTAATTGGCGACCCTGCTGATGTCATATAGCCTCTCTGAGACCAGAGTTGTCCATAATCATGCACAACTCCATACCCATACTGACTATCAGTAATGATGGTAACTCTTATATCTTTTGATATTTCACATGCACGAATCAAAGCAATCAATTCAGCCACCTGTGCTGAACGAATTCCTTCAAGACATGATGCTTCTTCAACATCTGCAACTGTACAGACAGAATATGATGCTTTTAAAACACCTCCCTCTGTCCTCAGACAGGAGCCATCCACAAAGTAGACAACATCTGGTTCAGGTAAAGGTACATCTTTAATGTCCTGCCTTGGTTTGGTGCAAAATTCCATAACATCCAAACACTCATGTTCTATTTCATTATCATCGATAATTTCAGAATCAGGCAGTAATGTAGAAGGATTCAGATTTAAACATCTTGAAATCGAAACATTATCTGCTCCTAATATGATTTTCTCATATTTTGTCAATCTGCTGCTTGTCAAATGCTGTGTTTTACCTCTTGTCAGTAATATTTCAACTGAATGAGGCACAAAAACCTTCACAGGAAATCCCATAATGATTCCCTCACTTTGTTCCAGACTGACACTTGTAGCTGCAACTGCTTTCAAACAACCGGGTAATGCCTTTGCAATAGGATCAAGAACTGCAGAAAAGTATGCAATAGGTTTCTTTAGATTCCCATGTCTCTGAATCAACACAGACAATGCACATCCTTCTCTCTCACTGCAATACAGCTCAAAATCTTTCTCATAATTCGGCATACCCAAAGCAGGAGCTTGACATAAACTCCTTTTCAAGTTCTCAAAGGATTCCATCTCAGCTTCATTGAGAATAATTGGATCCTTTACATCAGATTTTGTCAATCTCTGTAATGGTTTCGCAATTACTGAAAATCCACTTATCCATTGTCGACAGTAACCAACCATTCCCAAGAACATTCTGACCTGTCTCTGTGTTCTTGGAGGTTGCATTGCCTGAATCATTTTAATTCTCTCAACTGTCACTTGCCTTTTTCCCATTGCAATTCTGTGACCAAGATATTTCACTTCTTGTTTGCAAAACTGTAATTTTGCTGGAGATACTTTATGTCCCTCATCTGCAAGATGATTCAACAGTATTATTGTATCTGTCACACAATTTTCTCTTGTCTTAGCAGCTATCAACAAATCGTCGATATACTGCACCAACGTAGACCTACCAGGTAAATCTAGGTTTTCCAAAGATCTTTTTAACAACTCATTAAATATTGAAGGACTTTCTGTGTAGCCCTGAGGGATTCTACACCATCCGAGAGTCCTACCTTGGAATCTGAAAGCGAAGATTTCATGACTGTCTGGATGTAAAGGAACAGTAAAGAATGCATTGCAAAGATCAATGACAGTGTACCATTCCGCATCATGTGGAATCTGATACAAAATAACTGCTGGATTTGGAACCACAGGGCAACATGGAACAACAATCTGATTAACCTTTCTCAAATCTTGTACAATCCTATATGTTCCATTTGACTTTTTAATTCCCATAATCGGTGAATTACAAGGACTACTCTCCATTTCTCTTAAAACACCTTGTTTGATAACATTTTCAATCACAGGTATAATACCCTCAATTGTTTCTGCTTTCATTTTGTATTGTGGAATGTTAGGAAATTCTATTCCCTGTTTCAAAGCAATTTTGACTGGATCGACATTTTTCATCAGACCCATCTCATTCCCAGTAAAATCCCATATTTCAGATTTCACTGTTTCCTTGAGCTCTTCAGGCAAATCTTTCTTTTCAAATGCAGGAAACAATTTTGTTTCTTCTGTTTCCATCATCATCATTGTCATTCTGTACAAACCATCTTCCTCCATTGTTTGTAACTCAACCCCATCAGGAGAACAATATATTCTACAATTCATTTTGCACAGTATGTCTCTGCCCAATAAATTCACTGGACTACTGTTACAAACCACAAACCTGTGTTTGTCTTTGAAATTTCCAATTTCAACTGGAACTGGATCAGTCAAATCAGTTTTAATTTGTTGATTGCTTACTCCAACAACTTGGATGGTATCCCCAGAGAGAGGTAGGTTTTCAATTTCCACTGATCTAACAGTAGAACGGGTAGCACCAGTGTCCACTAGAAAAGTGATGTCTACATCATTGACTTTCCCATTTACAAATGGACCAGACTGGTCAACCTCAAGAGTGGCTCCAACAACACACTCTTCCTCCTCTCTCGGGCACCGTCAGCAATAATCATCAGAATCACTATCTTGGCTTTCTGTTAACAAAAATTGTTGTGAAGCATTTTGCATTTGCACCCTTTGCTGCTTTTGTGGTTTTATTACCTGTTCATTTCCTTGAAATCCCACACCAGAATTATATTTTTGAACTCCCCCACAATTCGGAAATGGTGGCTGTGGCAATTGATTCTGACGGTTATTCACCTGTTGCTGCAACTGTCGCTGAATGTTTAACTCGTTTAACCCCTGTTGCATCTGTAGCTGTTGCTGCAGGTCAACATCATTCTGCATCTGTGGATTTAATAATGGATTCTTTAAATTTTTAGGAGGTTTAGGACACTCGTCTCTCCAATGCCCAATTTCGCCACAATTAAAACAAGGTAATCTTTGTTTCAACTCTTCAATTTTTGGACTAAATTTTCTCGCAAAATTATTACCTTTAAACTTTCCTTGTATCTGGTTCGTATTTCCAGTTTGAACAAAATTTGTGTTTTTGTTACCCATGCTGGCAATCTGTTGCTCAGCCACTTTTACCTGAGCCCACATGGCTTTTTCTTTGAGCTTCTTTTGTCTCACTTCTAACTCATCGCTACAATACTTAGCCTTTCTCAATATATCATCAACAGAAAGTGCTTGCCATCCAACAATGCTATTTCTGATCATGTCTGCAATTTCAGGTTTCAGGCCATAAACAAATCTATAGACAAAATGACTCATGTCCTTTTCATCCAGCTTTTCATAGCCGCTGTATTGTTTAAAAATTAACAGTAACCTCTCGTAAAAAGAATGAACTGATTCTTTTGTTTCCTGATTTGTCCTTTCTATTTTAACCCAATCAACTTCTTTGGGTGGAATTTTATTTTTCAACCAGTAAATTACTTTTTCGTAAAAATCCATTACAAGGGGATTTGGAGCACCTGTTTCTTTGTTTCGTTCAGGTTCTGTTTTTGGCCAACTTATTGATATTTTGCATTCTGTCCAAAGATCTGATGGGACGACAATGTCGAAAAATCCATCCAGATCAATCCACAAAACTTTTGAGACTTTGATAAACCTATCTACTTGTCTATACCATTCTAC
The DNA here is from genome assembly GCF_964261635.1 of Lissotriton helveticus. Taxonomy (NCBI): domain Eukaryota; kingdom Metazoa; phylum Chordata; class Amphibia; order Caudata; family Salamandridae; genus Lissotriton; species Lissotriton helveticus. The sequence goes on along the minus strand of NC_136065.1, from coordinate 1,017,859,709 downwards.
TGGCTTCTCCCTTAATTTCGGAAAATCATTTGTGAACAGTAGTATGTCTTGTCTTGACCATGGGACATGAACATATCCTCCCCCTGCAATCTCTCTCATTGGAAATTGTTTTGACAGTTTTTCCAATTTCTCCTCTTCCTTCTTTTTCGTCCATTTCACTCTCCACTTATTTAGTTCTCCCAGTTTTTTAATGTAAACAATCAAATCTTTTATGTGTAGTATTCTTCCCATTGAGTTCAAACTCTCAATGTCATTTTCTGAAAAGTCTAATCTGTAATGTTTTGCAAAATTCTTTTGTTTACTCACATCAATTTCAAGTTCAGCTGCTAGTTCTTCTAACTGATCATATTTATTCTTTGTTTTCCACTGAATACTTTTACAAATGAACAGTAGTTCATCATCTCGATAGTAATTTAAACTATCAGGACCAATGGTTCCTATTATTAGTTCCTCAATATTTGCTTTTAATTTAGCCACATCAAGCTTCGGTGTGTTCACCCTGACTTCAGGACTCCCTACATCAGATTCTGCACCCATCGGTGTTTTAGGAGATAAATCCTCATTAAAAGTTAAATCTGGCATTCTCGATCTTGAAGAGTTTATTTCAGATATATCTGAATAACATTTTTCAGCAACTTTCTGAATTTCTGCATTTAAAGGAATAGTTAATCCTGTCTTATTTGTTTCTCTTTGCTCAAAAACAGGCTGAACAGGACTAATTGTTACTGGAACTGTCACAGCTTCCATGTCTTTTGTTATTTGTCGAATTAATTCTTCCTTAGATCTTAAATATTCAGATGAATCAACAGCCTCAACATTTCTGGTTTCTCTTGTATATTCTTTTGGAGCTTCCCTTGCCCTTGGAGTCATTGAAAAATGTCTACCTTCATTCCGAATATTATCAAATTCTGGTCTTCTTGGAGTTTCAATAATTTCACAATTATTTGGATAAAGTTTTGGAGTTTCGTTAATTGGAGGTGCACTCGGTGAAGTTTCTGTAGAAACCACCGGAGTAGACCATGATCTAGGAGGTCTCAAAGGCTGATTCTTTCTAGCAGTAGTGTATATTTCTTCCATAACTGCATCTTCAGATTCGCTTTCTAAAGGAGCACTATTTCTTTTTTCATTAGCTTTCCCAGCGGGAGTACCCAAAACCATTTCTTGAATTAAATACAATCCTTCGCTCATGTTTCCCTGTCTCCACATTCGCAACCTGTCTTCATGAGTTTCTCTTCTCCAAACTGGAGTTTTAGAAGGTCTTTTAATTCCGCTAGCTTCCCTTTGTAACTGATACATCTCATCCTCCCACTCAACTAAAGCTTCAAATTGAGTTGGTCTCGGTTTTGGACTAAGAGCATTCATTTTCTCTCGCAAATTTCTCAGAACCTTTACATTAAATGAACCATCATCAGGCCAAGTCAGAACACCATCATTCTTTGTATAGCGTTTCCAGCTATCGAACCATAAAACAGTATGATATCCATATTCACCTTCCATGTACGCTGCAGGTGTTTTGTACTTATGAAGTAATTTACCACCTCGCGTTTCTATTTTCTTGTCAGGCGAAATTAAATTTTTAAGTTTCTGAAACAATGTTGGCTTTTTCTCAACATGTTTAAAATGATAAATCATTTTTAAGAGTTAAATTTAATTCACAAAATTATTCGTAAATTATTTCCGGAATGTTCCGCAAAAGCAACCAATCCGTGCGCGAAACACACCAACAATCCAATGACAGTTGAGCTACGTCACTTTTTTGCTCGACTAATAAAAATTGAGTTTTTCTGAAGGACCAATCAGCTTACAGGTCGTCAGAGACTCAAGAACCAATCAGAGTACAGCTTATGACGTAAGTCACCCAATCCCAACGCGGCTCTGTGACGTACACAGCAGCTGCGGTTTCTCGTTTCTCACTCCTAGCGCTTACCCCTCCTTCACAAAATCTTTTCACAACGCCATTTTAAGAACACTTTTCAGTGTAAATTAATTCTTTAAACAATGACAATAAGGACTCATCTGTTTGTTTCACTATTTAGGATAGTTTTCACACATACAAGTATCCACACTTCGGAATAGTCGGCGCTATTCTCACTAAGGATAATTTTCAATTGTCAGTAGAGCAACTCTTACCCCACCCTTCTAACACGTAAAATTATGAACTCGTTTTCCTCTGAACGCACCGCGAAGTGACAGTTCGAAAGTTCCACTTGAACATAAATTACAAATCAAACTTGCACTTTCACACGGAAAATTCCCTAAATTCAAACACACATGAAATCTGTACAGGACTCTCACCTGTTTATAGAAATCATGCACCGTTAGCAAAATAACGACGTTATCCGTACAGGACTCCAACCTGTTTATAGATATAAAACATGTACCCTTACAGGACTCTAACCTGTTTATAGATAATCATGTACCGACATTACTCTACCCTTCACTCAAGCTCGAATAGACCTAATACTCTTATCACAGTGAGTTTTATGGAAGGCGCTTTGTCCCTATTCTCATGCTGCTCTAATTTCCTAGGCAATCCTCACTATACAAGATTCGCACCTAGCCCTAACACTGTGTTGCACGGCGACAACACCTGTGGTACACGGCGATACCACTTGTGATACTCGGCGATATCACTGCAAACAGAACAGATGACTTGCGTGACTAACTTCTTGCAACATAATGCACATTTATGAGCACACATGTTAGTTTCCCGCGTGTTCTGTGAAAATGCAACTTTAAACTAGATTGAATTAGCATACACATAGCACAAATTGTTAACATTATTAATTTATTTATGAAAGTGTGACTTCACGAGTTTAAACAGATTTCTGTTTTCTATCTCGCTCCATCAACTCCCTCATCTGGTGATTAACAAATCACCACACCACCACCCAAAATTTAGCAAAAATTTTATCTAAGATGAACATGATTCAATTTCACCTGTGTTAATAGTTCTAAAGACTTATCTCATCTGTTTATCTACAATTCTCATATTGAGTTTTAAGAAACCCCTCTAGTTCTATTTCTTTCTCTTGTGTAACATACAACTAAGCTTCAATAAAAGTGTTGCAAAAACTATAACTAATAAAGTGTCAGTATTATACTATGTTTGTCTTGACTAGCTGAAACTTTGCTTGTCCTATTGACCTTAAACTTCTCTTTGTTAATTTCTAAAGGAAAAGTAACCACCTAAATCAACCAAAGCTGAATTATTAGGAGCATATATATCAGACATCTTACAACATTTATTTAAAATTAAGCATCTTGAGCTTGTTGAATGTATTTTCATTAAGCTTGCAAAGAAAAATAAAACAAAATTTTTTAAAAATTTTTACCTAAATTTTCTAAAAATTTCTAACACCCCCCTTTTTCAATTTTTTTTAATTTTTTTTTTTATACTCTTTAAACCTTCTAACAGTTTTTCTTCGACCTAATGTCACAAATTAAATTTTCAGCTAACAGAATTTCTTCGACCTTGTGTCATTTAACACATTTTCTTCAGCCTTATGCCAAAAACAGAAAACCTAAAATTTAACAGATATGTACTTCAATCATTGTCATTTTTGTTTTCAATCTCTTTTTGACTCTCATCATTTACCTCCACTACAGGTATTACTTCTATTTTCTTTCCTGCCTCACTTTTCTTTACAGAATCTTTTTGACTTAATTTTTCATCAATCTGTTTCTTTGATCTGTATCTCAATTTGAATTTTATGCCTTCATTTTCTTCTGGCCAGTTATCACTTTTTCTTAGTAATTTCTTCTTTTGCTTGGTCACATTACATTCTGTTCTCCAAGCTCCTTTTCTGAATTTTCTTATTTGAGAATCTTCATCATTCTCATCAGTTTCAGTGTCAGAAATTTCAACTTCAGACTCAGGCACTTCTTTACTCGGCAGCTTCACTCCGTTAGGAACGTCATCTTTGTAGCTGGTACTTGGCAATTCATTTTCTTCTTCAATTACCTTCAACTTCCCAGTTTCAGAATTCCAGTTCCTGCTTTCAGAGCTACTTTCCTGCTTTTCAATACTCTCCTGGTCTTGAATCACAATCTGATCACATTCTTCTTCTGCTTCTTTTTCTGGCAGATTTCCATCATTTTCTCAATCTTCTGTCACAACTTTCAAGTCTTCTTCAATCAAGGCTCGTTTTCTTTTCGTGTTCTCCAGATATCGACCAACTTGTCGACCTTCAAGATCTCGATTTTCTTCAGGCTCTTCTTCAGAATCTGAATCATCAATTGTGACACTATCCTCATCAGGATTTTCAGGTGTAGTTACACGAAAAGTATGGCCAGTGTCAATCCACCTCTTCAGTCTTTTGCACTTCTCTGCATTTGTTGTGAGAAGACTGACTGACCTCCTTTTCTGCCACCTTGGCACTAGATAATTTCTTTTTAGACTAACCTTTTTCCTGATCCTTTTACCTGGTAACAGATCAAATACTTGCTCTTTTTCTCTTGTTTGCACTTCAGTTTCATTTTCATCAGACACAGAAATCATTTCATTTGATAAATTCCTGCAGTTCTCCAAATTGATGCTATCATTGATAGTCATCATTCTTTTCTCTGGTATAAATGACTGTCTCATGACCTTGTCCATCATAATATTACGTGGACTTAAATCTGTCTTTTTATCAGTAGTATTTCTCAGAAACATCAAAACAAGTGAAAGGATATCTGTCCACTTTGTACCTGCAGCTAGGCACATTTTTACATCTCTGTCTTTTATAATAACATTCTCATGCTCCTCAACATTTGGAATTTCTATTCTATCTGTACAATGGAGCAATCTGTTTTCAATATGTTTTCTGTCATCTAGTAAATTTGCAACAGTAATTTCATCATTACGTCGCATCTGAAATGTTTCAACCCATTTTGTAATCAAACAAATAATCACAAAAATGTAGCACAGTTTGTCATTCAGTGCCATCCCAATGAAATCCATTTGTAATCTGGTCAATGAACCACTCTCCTGTAATTTTGTTTCCAATCTCACAATTGTTCTCTTAATTGTGTTCACTTGCTGGCAAGTCAGACACCTCTGGTAAAGATATTCTACGAATTTATGGTACATATTGTCCATGTCAGTAATTATGCTATTTGGTAAAACTACTTTGTCATCTCTGTGTATCCAAATCTCATCCTCATCTCGCTGTCTAAAATCTGTTCTCAACCATGTGTTTCTCAACCATGTGTTTTTCTCCTCATGAGTTGCTTCATCTTGTAAGTCTTTGACTACCTGCCATGTTTCAACTACTGTTAGTATTAGTGAACCCAAAGCATGTTCATCATTCTTTTTGTATGCTGCACATATCACGATAGCAAACCTTTCTGCCAATTCAATATCATCAATCAACCTTTTAAATAAATTTTTATTTCTGATAAGTGAACCTGCAGAAGTCAATGTTTCAATCTGTTGATAAATTGCGTCCTTCAGTTTGATGTCTTCACTCAAAAGAACATCAATTTTATTCCAACATACTGGAAGTAGATCTATTCTTTGTAGACTGTTTTCTTGTTCTTTAATTAATCCTGTATCTGTTTTGTCTGTCTGTTCATTAACAAAAATTTGCAATGGCAATGAAGCCATCTCAATCTCTTGAATCATTACCTGTCGCTGTACTTTTAGCTGTTCATTCAGCTCATTTATCTCAATCTCCTTTTCCTTTGAACATAATTTTGACTCATCAGGCTGTGTTAATTCAATTAGGTCAATGTCAGACTTCTCACTTACCAGAACTGAAGTCATCTCTGTTTCTTGCTGAGTTGTAATCCCTACTAGTTCAATCTCAAGTACAATAGAATAAACCTTTTCAGTTAATGGGGACTTTAAAACTGCGGAAATAGTTTCATCTTTTCTAAGTACAGGCATTATCTCTGTTTCCATATATTTCATGGACTCCTTTAAATTATTTGTTGAATTCACATAACCAGGAATATTAATTCCAGAAGTACTAAGCATCTCATCATGCTTTTCTGTTGCATCAATTTTTTAAAGAAGTCTGAGTTGGCACTCTATCAATCTGATCTGGAACTTTTGACGTTGCATTAATCTGTTCTAGGGGTCTTCTTGAATTCCTGTTCTGATCAATATTTACAATATCAATTTTACACTGATCAATTAATTCTTCTCTGACATGTTTATTATTTACATTCACAGATTTGGGAATCTTTAATTTACTCTCACATTTAGCAACAACTTTTTTCATTTTCTTATATAAGGAAGACATTGTATTTCTCTTTATATAATTTGGTAAAAGTACTCTACAAATTTGCCTTGCAGCGCTTGCTGATTAATTAATTAATTAAATACTATCAGGTGTAGAAAACCTTATAATTTGGTCAATTTAATATATCTCCTAATTTACCTGTATCACTAAAATTTTATAAACCTGGAAAGAAAAATATTAATTTGCAAAAACAGTAGCAATGCAAAATATTTATTTATAACAATAATACCAACATATAATCACATGTGTTTTAAATGTACTTATTTTTCACTTACACACCTTCTGTAACATATACCTGTGGAAAAAGAAAACCTAATCTGTTTGCCTTAATTTAAATAAAATGTCTTGCTGCAAAAAACCTTCAGACTCCCTTTGTAAATTTCTTTAAATCAATAATTTAGTTTGACTTGAAAATCTCAAATCACCAAATGTGATACAATGTTTCTAATATTGCCCAATCTTGTTTTTTCTTTGATGGGTTCTACAACTGTACTTGCATTACTATTGTCAGCTGCAAATGCTTTATTGACAACTTATATCCCCTGTATTACTCATTAATTGATAGCAAAATGTGTTGTGGTAAATATCAAGAAATTAATAAAAACGAAGTTTTGGGCATTAATAGCGTGGAAAAACTAAATCCTTGACAAAAAGTAAACAATATATATCAATACGAGTGTTTTGTCCAATCAGCGTGTGGCTGCACAGCGCTCAGCCAACCACAATGTCTGTCAGAGCCTTAACCAATCTGATCGTGGCTCTTCTATGACACTGCGTAGAGCCTCGCCCAATCCTAGCGCGACTCATGAAACCTCACTCAATGGCTCACGAAACCTTCCTTAATTAAGCCTAACAACACTGATACTGAAATCCAACTTGCTTCTTAATTTTTCAAATCTCCAAGCAGCAGGCACAAGTGTAGCATAATAATTGTACAATGAAATAAACAACCTCGAGGCTCACGAAGCCTCAACCAATGAGGTCGCGGCCTTTGTGTGACGCTACGCGTCAACAACCAATGGGTGCACAACCTCCCTAAGCTGCACCGGGAACCATGGGTGTGCGCTTCACCAGCCAATGGGTGCGCGACTCTGTTCTGTCACGTGGAACAAAGGGCGTCTCCCTCTACAACCAACGCAGAGTAAATTTCTTTCACACGCGTTCGCAACACTAAGCGCAGCTCACGATGCTTCACCCAAATCTTTAATTAACAAAGCACCGGAGCCTCACCAATGAGACGCGGCTCGAAGCTTCGACCAATCAAAGCGCAGCACTGCCTCTGACGCGACGCATCAGCACCCAATGGATGCGCGACTTCACTATTACGCGACGGAGTGTTTAACCAATAGCAGCGCGGCTCAAACAGAATACGGCGGCATCACACAGCTGCTGTTGTTTTCAGTTTTCCCTTAGCGCTTTTATTCCACAAACAGCCCCTTCCATACTAATTTGCACTAAACTCACAATAGCACCGTTGCAATAATGAAGGAAGGAAAATTTTATCGGGGACACTTTAAAAAGAAAATTGATAATTTTATGGATAGTGGTAACGTGCATCAGCTACGACCACTTACACTTCCTCGGCAGGCACAAAGCCCACACTCGAGCCTCAACCAATCCGGTCGCGGCTCCTACAAACAGTCACGAAGCCTTGTCCAATCAAAGGGCGGCTCCTGCTATGACGCGACGGCGTTTTAACCAATGGGAGCGCGGCGGCTGGCGTAGACAGCCGCTGCAGCTGACAGCTCTCTCACTCGCTCCAGCTCCCCTCCTTCACAAAATGCTCCACACTCGCATAGGACAACACAATTTTTAACGAAACCCAAAGCAGCTGATTTAATCCACTGCTCATTATATACTTAGGGACTCTCACAGAATACAAGATACCAACAACGTGCTCAAGCTAATTACAGCACCGCGCTCTAGCCAATTAGCGCGCCGTCTCTGTAAGCTCAGCCAATTACCACACGGCTGTAGTTATTTTATCACTGCTGCTACTGTAGTCTCTCCTCGCGCTCCAAGCAACACAACACTCACAACGTGCTAAATGTAGCGCGATCGGGAAATATTCACAAAAGCCAGGAACCACTTTAAAATAATACTCGCACCTCAGCCAATGAGAGCGTTACTTTGCTCTGACAGTCCAGGGCACAACAACCAATCAGAGCGCGGCAAGCTCTGACGTATGCAGCTGCTGCAGCTTCAGTCTCTCCCCACACGCTCTCACTCCTAAAACAGCCCCTCCCTTACAATTTTCGATCAGGGCACTTTTCAATGGTTTAAAAATAGCGCGCAGTGCTTTTAAATGCATTTAAACAACGCACAACTTTTTAGAAAGTCTTAGAATGGTACAGACTTTACCTAGAACATTCCTAAGTACCTTACTTTTGGTACAATTTAGTGGATACATAAAACGAACTCATCTGCCTGCTTCTCTAAATAGGATAGTTTTACAAGCATTCAAGTATTCTCATTCTCGGAATATAAGGCGCTATTCCCATAGAATATTTTTCATTTGCCAGTAGAGTAACTCTTACTCTACCCTTCTAACACGTAAAATATGAACTCATTTTCCTCTGAACGCACCGCGAAGTGACTGTTCGAAAGTTCCACTTGAACATATATTACAAATCAAACTCGCACTTTCACACGTAAAATTCCCTAACTTCAAACACACATGAAATCCGTACAGGACTCTCACCTGTTTATAGAAATCATGCACCGTTAGCAAAATAACGACGTTATCCGTACAGGACTCTAACCTGTTTATAGATATAAAACATGTACCCTTACAGGACTCTAACCTGTTTATAGGTAATCATGCACCGACATTACTCTACCCTTCACTCAAGCTTGAATATACCTAATACTCTTATCACAGTGAGTTTTATGGAAGGCGCTTTGTCCCTATTCTCATGCTGCTCAAATTTCCTAGGCAATCCTCACTATACAAGATTCACACCTAGCCCTAAAACTGTGTTGCACGGCGACAACACCTGTGGTACACGGCGATACCACTTGTGATACACGGCGATATCACTTCAGAAGCAGAACAAACATCTTGTGTGACTGCCTTCTCATCACACAAACTGTACCGGTACAACTTACATATAGCACAAAACAAACAAACTTAACATGTGTTAAAATTTAATCCTATGAATATACCAACATATATGTCTCATGCATGTAACATGTATGTCAAAAACAACATATATAAACCGTCCGATGGCTACCAGATCTGATCTGGAACTTTTGACGTTGCATTAATCTGTTCTAGGGGTCTTCTTGAATTCCTGTTCTGATCAATATTTACAATATCAATTTTACACTGATCAATTAATTCTTCTCTGACATGTTTATTATTTACATTCACAGATTTGGGAATCTTTAATTTACTCTCACATTTAGCAACAACTTTTTTTCATTTTCTTATATAAGGAAGACATTTTATTTCTCTTTATATAATTTGGTAAAAGTACTCTACAAATTTGCCTTGCAGCGCTTGCTGATTAATTAATTAATTAAATACTATCAGGTGTAGAAAACCTTATAATTTGGTCCATTTAATATATCTCCTAATTTACCTGTATCACTAAAATTTTATAAACCTGGAAAGAAAAATATTAATTTGCAAAAACAGTAGCAATGCAAAATATTTATTTATAACAATAATACCAACATATAATCACATGTGTTTTAAATGTACTTATTTTTCACTTACACACCTTCTGTAACATATACCTGTGGAAAAAGAAAACCTAATCTGTTTGCCTTAATTTAAATAAAATGTCTTGCTGCAAAAAACCTTCAGACTCCCTTTGTAAATTTCTTTAAATCAATAATTTAGTTTGACTTGAAAATCTCAAATCACCAAATGTGATACAATGTTTCTAATATTGCCCAATCTTGTTCTTTCTTTGATGGGTTCTACAACTGTACTTGCATTACTATTGTCAGCTGCAAATGCTTTATTGACAACTTATATCCCCTGTATTACTCATTAATTGATAGCAAAATGTGTTGTGGTAAATATCAAGAAATTAATAAAAACGAAGTTTCGGGCATTAATAGCGTGGAAAAACTAAATCCTTGACAAAAAGTAAACAATATATATCAATACGAGTGTTTTGTCCAATCAGCGTGTGGCTGCACAGCGCTCAGCCAACCACAATGTCTGTCAGAGCCTTAACCAATCTGATCGTGGCTCTTCTATGACACTGCGTAGAGCCTCGCCCAATCCTAGCGCGACTCATGAAACCTCACTCAATGGCTCACGAAACCTTCCTTAATTAAGCCTAACAACACTGATACTGAAATCCAACCTGCTTCTTAATTTTTCAAATCTCCAAGCAGCAGGCACAAGTGTAGCATAATAATTGTACAATGAAATAAACAACCTCGAGGCTCACGAAGCCTCAACCAATGAGGTCGCGGCCTTTGTGTGACGCTACGCGTCAACAACCAATGGGTGCACAACCTCCCTAAGCTGCACCGGGAACCATGGGTGTGCGCTTCACCAGCCAATGGGTGCGCGACTCTGTTCTGTCACGTGGAACAAAGGGCGTCTCCCTCTACAACCACCGCAGAGAATGCAAAATATCAATAAGATGGTTTGTACAGAATGACAATGATGATGATGGAAACAGAAGAAACAAAATTGTTTCCTGCATTTGAAAAGAAAGATTTGCCTGAAGAGCTCAAGGAAACAGTGAAATGTGAAATATGGGATTTTACTGGGAATGAGATGGGTCTGATGAAAAATGTCGATCCAGTCAAAATTGCTTTGAAACAGGGAATAGAATTTCCTAACATTCCACAATACAAAATGAAAGCAGAAACAATTGAGGGTATTATACCTGTGATTGAAAAATTTATCAAACAAGGTGTTTTAAGAGAAATGGAGAGTAGTCCTTGTAATTCACCGATTATGGGAATTAAAAAGTCAAATGGAACATATAGGATTGTACAAGATTTGAGAAAGGTTAATCAGATTGTTGTTCCATGTTGCCCTGTGGTTCCAAATCCAGCAGTTATTTTGTATCAGATTCCACATGATGCGGAATGGTACACTGTCATTGATCTTTGCAATGCATTCTTTACTGTTCCTTTACATCCAGACAGTCATGAAATCTTCGCTTTCAGATTCCAAGGTAGGGTAAAAAAAATTAAAATTTTGTTTTATTTTTCTTTGCAAGCTTAATGAAAATACATTCAACAAGCTCAAGATGCTTAATTTTAAATAAATGTTGTAAGATGTCTCTGATATATATGCTCCTAATAATTCTGCTTTGGTTAATTTAGGTTATTGTTCTTTTAGAAATTAACAAGGAGAAGTTTAAGGTTAATATGACAAGCAAGATACTGACACTTTATTAGTTATAGTTTTTGCAACACTTTTATTGAAGCTTAGTTGTATGTTACACAAGAGAAAGAAATAGAACTAGAGGGGTTTCTTAAAACTCAATATGAGAATTGTAGATAAACAGATGAGATAAGTCTTTAGAACTACTAACACAGGTGAAATTGAATCATGTTCATCTTAGATAAAATTTTTGCTAAATTTTGGGTGGTGGTGTGGTGATTTGTTAATCACCAGATGAGGGAGTTGATAGAGCGAGATAGAAAACAGAAATCTGTTTAAACTCGTGAAGTCACACTTTCATAAATAAATTAATAATGTTAACAATTTGTGCTATGTGTATGCTAATTCAATCTAGTTTAAAGTTGCATTTTCACAGAACACGCGGGAAACTAACATGTGTGCTCATAAATGTGCATTATGTTGCATTCTCATGTATGTAGAAAATAATAAATTAATATTGTCTATTGTCATGTCATAACTAATAGCAGCTGTTTTTAAAATAATGGCATGTGCTTATTTTGCTTCCCTTGTCTATGTGGTGTCACTATATTCTTTATAGGTGCATAAAGAACCCTGCTGGATTCAATGAAGACTGGTAGATATAAAATGCTGCTTTATTTGTGCTTTACTGCTAGGTAATTTAGACTAATGGGTTAATTATTAGCAATGATGGGAGGCAACAGAACAAACTGTATTTCTTTCATTAATTATTCTTTGTGTTTGTTTATATAATAGTTTTACAAATGAAGCTTAGAGATGGCTGCAGAAAAATAGTACACTTTTAAAAGTGGCGCAGGAGAGGTGGCGCAGAAAATTGATGCTCATTGAAAAGAGGCCTATTGATGAAAATGGCTCAAGTGAAAATAATTTTGAGAAGGATAGAAAAGGCCTCTGAGCTTTTATTTTGAAAGGTTTTGGAATGAACTGCTAAAAAGATTACTCTTTGGAGAAATTTGCTAACGTTTGCTAACGTGCCACGGGAGTTCAGAGCTGACAGGCTCAAGGTTGAAAGGAAGCTTTCGCTACAAAATGTAGTAGCCTAAGGAAATGCTGCCAAGACTTCTAAATGAACAATGAACTAGTGAATTTGCCCGGGCATGTAAGAAGGAGGTGTCACAGTTTACTGTGGTACGAGGTGGCTCAGCCAATGGAGAACTAGAATTCGTCTGCTGGAATGTGAAAAATAGTTAGCTCAGCTTAATTTAGGGTATAAGAATAGGTTCAGAGAACACATAGTTGGATTTGCAACAATTGTAAATCACTGTTCTCGCTGCGTCCATTACACTTCCGCGGATGCCAAGTTAGAGCTGACAAATTGTTCTTTTCTACCGGTTTCTGACCTTGGCCACGTCCGACAAAATGATGACAACGCGTCAGATTTGCTCAATGAATGCAGCTTTAGTGAACACTTTTTTAAAATGGGCATCTCGTGATTCTTGTAGAAGTAAAATTCAGCTTTTAGCAAACTCGAGCAAACTAGGCCCAAAAGCAGGCAACTTAATTTTCTAGTATAAAACAAACACAAGAAAAGTATTAATGTAAGAAATAATGTTGATTCTGTAACCACCCTTCATTCTCTAAATGATTAACCCTCCCAATTAGTCTAATGTTACCTAGCAATTGCAAACAATTAAAGCAGCATTTTATATCTACCAGTCTTCATAAAATCCATGAAACCTTATGTGCACCTAGAATAGTAGAAATGACACCACATAGACAAGGAAAGCAAAATTAAGCACATGCCTCTTTTAGGTTTGCTGCAGTTAGTAATGACAAAAAACGAAAACAACAAATTATTTTATTATTTTGCACGAACAAAAGATGCAACACTTATGCACGTTTATGAGCACATATGTTAGTCCCCCCATGTGTAAAGTTTAATCTAGATTGAATTAGCACAACACATCACAAATCATTAATTTTATTATTCATGTTATGGAAATGTGACTTTGCGAGTTTAAACAGAATTCTGTTTTCTATCCCGCTCCATCAACTCCCTCATCTGGTGATTAACAAATCACCACACCACCACCCAAAATTTGGTAATTTAAACTTCCGAGAAAATGATTCAAATTCATTTGAGTCAGTAAATCCTAAAAACCTGTGTCTGCAAAATCCTCGGAATTGGCATAGCGTTCTCTATGTAACTCTTGTAACTCAATCTCCCTTTCTTCTTCCTTTTTGAGTTTATAAATCCTTCTCTTTTCTTTCATTTGCTTCTTTCTTTTATGCAGTAAACAACCAATTTTTGTCAAAATAAAAATGAATATTATTATAATCAAAGGTGCCAAAATCTTGCCAAGAATTGAACTTCCAATGTCATGGAACCAAATTTTAATTGCTTGAAATCTTTTTGAAAGTTTTTCTGTAAAATCATCTTCTTCTAAGGGAATTATCTCTGAATGCATTTGTGTAATGTTCTTAATGTACATCTCAATGTTCTTACTTTCATCAGGTATATATGTGCAACAATGTTGCACATGCAAAATGCCACAGACTCCTCCCTCTTTTGCTAGGAGTATATCTAAAGCAAGGCGATCTTGAATCACCATGGATCTGATTGCAATTACCTCAACATTCACTAATTGGAATCCATCAGCTGTGTCAGTTGATAATCTGTCAACAATTGTGGACAATTTTCTGATTCTCCCTGCATTTAGGGTTATACCAACAAAAGGTATCACTGTTTGAAAAATGTCTCCCAGAACTTCTGTGAAAGTTTCTCTTTTGACTCTATTTACATAATTATGAATTTTGAACAATCCTTCTGAATCTCTGTCAACATGAAACACTTTAGGAAAAACAATTCCCACATAACAAGTTCCATACCAATGGTCTGGAAGGTTGTAGTAGGCCTTGTCACCACAAACAAAATAAATCCCAGGAAAGATTGGATCTTTTCCACCTTTGAATCCCCAACCTCCCAAAATCTGGTAAGTATCTTCACAGTTACTTGCACCTACAAATTAATTATCAAAAAGTGTATTATCTCTTCTAATGCAAAGCTTTCCACTAACTGGTTTGTCTATGTGAATTGCAACATTTTCAAGCATTTTGCCATTTAACTTCTCATCTTCTTTCTGCCAGAACCTGGACTTAGTCTGCTTCACTACTTCATTTCTTTTATAAATTGCTCTCCTTTCCTCAACCAGGTTCAAAAATTTCTTTCCCTCAGCACTTAATTTGCAGGTTAGATTATTCTTGTAAGCATACTCATAAGTGAGTTCATTAGTAACAAGGAAAAATTCCCTCATCTGTTTAGCTTTCTTATGCTTATTTAAAGCACCCTCAATTTTTATATTCGCAAAAATCTCGTCAAAATCTGAATAATAATATTCTAAGCGTCCAGTTTGATAAAATAAGCTAGCTAACACACTGCATGTTACACCATATGTAAGAGGAAGCATATTGTATGTCACTCCCTCAGAAACAGAAGCAGGTAACTTTACACACACATAACAATCCTTTACTCCTGTCCCCACCACTGATTTTCTGTTTGGATTCATTTGTTGGCATGATAAACACCTTTGACAAAAAGATTCTGCAATTGTTCTAAATTTAGAATTGAACCAAGTCTCTCGTAAAAGTCTGATCATAGAATCTCTTCCAAGATGAGCCGGACCATGATATAATCTGGCCATGTCAGCAATCAAGCAATTTGGTAAGACTACTCTACCATCTTTGTAAACCCACACTCCATCTTCATCACGTGGTCTACAATCTGATCTTAACCACAGATCCTTTTCCTCATCATCTGCTTCATTTTGTAAATCTCTAATCTCATGCCATGTTTCTACAACTGTTGTTAGCATTAATGAATTTGAATCAGATTCTTTACTCTTTTCCCGATTGTATGCACAACCTTTTCTTGCGCAGTACTTTGCTGTTTCATCTGCATAGGCATTGCCTTTTGAGATATAATCCACTCCTTTAGTGTGTGCAGCACACTTTACAATTGCGATTTCTTTCGGCAACTGTATTGCTTCAATTAATCTTTTAATGAAAACTGCATTTTTAATTGGCGACCCTGCTGATGTCATATAGCCTCTCTGAGACCAGAGTTGTCCATAATCATGCACAACTCCATACCCATACTGACTATCAGTAATGATGGTAACTCTTATATCTTTTGATATTTCACATGCACGAATCAAAGCAATCAATTCAGCCACCTGTGCTGAACGAATTCCTTCAAGACATGATGCTTCTTCAACATCTGCAACTGTACAGACAGAATATGATGCTTTTAAAACACCTCCCTCTGTCCTCAGACAGGAGCCATCCACAAAGTAGACAACATCTGATTCAGGTAAAGGTACATCTTTAATGTCCTGCCTTGGTTTGGTGCAAAATTCCATAACATCCAAACACTCATGTTCTATTTCATTATCATCGATAATTTCAGAATCAGGCAGTAATGTAGAAGGATTCAGATTTAAACATCTTGAAATCGAAACATTATCTGCTCCTGATATGATTTTCTCATATTTTGTCAATCTGCTGCTTGTCAAATGCTGTGTTTTACCTCTTGTCAGTAATATTTCAACTGAATGAGGCACAAAAACCTTCACAGGAAATCCCATAATGATTCCCTCACTTTGTTCCAGACTGACACTTGTAGCTGCAACTGCTTTCAAACAACCGGGTAATGCCTTTGCAATAGGATCAAGAACTGCAGAAAAGTATGCAATAGGTTTCTTTAGATTCCCATGTCTCTGAATCAACACAGACAATGCACATCCTTCTCTCTCACTGCAATACAGCTCAAAATCTTTCTCATAATTCGGCATACCCAAAGCAGGAGCTTGACATAAACTCCTTTTCAAGTTCTCAAAGGATTACATCTCAGCTTCATTGAGAATAATTGGATCCTTTACATCAGATTTTGTCAATCTCTGTAATGGTTTCGCAATTACTGAAAATCCACTTATCCATTGTCGACAGTAACCAACCATTCCCAAGAACATTCTGACCTGTCTCTGTGTTCTTGGAGGTTGCATTGCCTGAATCATTTTAATTCTCTCAACTGTCACTTGCCTTTTTCCCATTGCAATTCTGTGACCAAGATATTTCACTTCTTGTTTGCAAAACTGTAATTTTGCTGGAGATACTTTATGTCCCTCATCTGCAAGATGATTCAACAGTATTATTGTATCTGTCACACAATTTTCTCTTGTCTTAGCAGCTATCAACAAATCGTCGATATACTGCACCAACGTAGACCTACCAGGTAAATCTAGGTTTTCCAAAGATCTTTTTAACAACTCATTAAATATTGAAGGACTTTCTGTGTAGCCCTGAGGGATTCTACACCATCCGAGAGTCCTACCTTGGAATCTGAAAGCGAAGATTTCATGACTGTCTGGATGTAAAGGAACAGTAAAGAATGCATTGCAAAGATCAATGACAGTGTACCATTCCGCATCATGTGGAATCTGATACAAAATAACTGCTGGATTTGGAACCACAGGGCAACATGGAACAACAATCTGATTAACCTTTCTCAAATCTTGTACAATCCTATATGTTCCATTTGACTTTTTAATTCCCATAATCGGTGAATTACAAGGACTACTCTCCATTTCTCTTAAAACACCTTGTTTGATAAATTTTTCAATCACAGGTATAATACCCTCAATTGTTTCTGCTTTCATTTTGTATTGTGGAATGTTAGGAAATTCTATTCCCTGTTTCAAAGCAATTTTGACTGGATCGACATTTTTCATCTGACCCATCTCATTCCCAGTAAAATCCCATATTTCAGATTTCACTGTTTCCTTGAGCTCTTCAGGCAAATCTTTCTTTTCAAATGCAGGAAACAATTTTGTTTCTTCTGTTTCCATCATCATCATTGTCATTCTGTACAAACCATCTTCCTCCATTGTTTGTAACTCAACCCCATCAGGAGAGCAATATATTCTACAATTCATTTTGCACAGTATGTCTCTGCCCAATAAATTCACTGGACTACTGTTACAAACCACAAACCTGTGTTTGTCTTTGAAATTTCCAATTTCAACTGGAACTGGATCAGTCAAATCAGTTTTAATTTGTTGATTGCTTACTCCAACAACTTGGATGGTATCCCCAGAGAGAGGTAGGTTTTCAATTTCCACTGATCTAACAGTAGAACGGGTAGCACCAGTGTCCACTAGAAAAGTGATGTCTACATCATTGACTTTCCCATTTACAAATGGACCAGACTGGTCAACCTCAAGAGTGGCTCCAACAACACACTCTTCCTCCTCTCTCGGGCACCGTCAGCAATAATCATCAGAATCACTATCTTGGCTTTCTGTTAACAAAAATTGTTGTGAAGCATTTTGCATTTGTACCCTTTGCTGCTTTTGTGGTTTTATTACCTGTTCATTTCCTTGAAATCCCACACCAAAATTATATTTTTGAACTCCCCCACAATTCGGAAATGGTGGCTGTGGCAATTGATTCTGACGGTTATTCACCTGTTGCTGCAACTGTCGCTGAATGTTTAACTCGTTTAACCCCTGTTGCATCTGTAGCTGTTGCTGCAGGTCAACATCATTCTGCATCTGTGGATTTAATAATGGATTCTTTAAATTTTTAGGAGGTTTAGGACACTCGTCTCTCCAATGCCCAATTTCGCCACAATTAAAACAAGGTAATCTTTGTTTCAACTCTTCAATTTTTTGACTAAATTTTCTCGCAAAATTATTACCTTTAAACTTTCCTTGTATCTGGTTCGTATTTCCAGTTTGAACAAAATTTGTGTTTTTGTTACCCATGCTGGCAATCTGTTGCTCAGCCACTTTTACCTGAGCCCACATGGCTTTTTCTTTGAGCTTCTTTTGTCTCACTTCTAACTCATCGCTACAATACTTAGCCTTTCTCAATATATCATCAACAGAAAGTGCTTGCCATCCAACAATGCTATTTCTGATCATGTCTGCAATTTCAGGTTTCAGGCCATAAACAAATCTATAGACAAAATGACTCATGTCCTTTTCATCCAGCTTTTCATAGCCGCTGTATTGTTTAAAAATTAACAGTAACCTCTCGTAAAATGAATGAACTGATTCTTTTGTTTCCTGATTTGTCCTTTCTATTTTAACCCAATCAACTTCTTTGGGTGGAATTTTATTTTTCAACCAGTAAATTACTTTTTCGTAAAAATCCATTACAAGGGGATTTGGAGCACCTGTTTCTTTGTTTCGTTTAGGTTCTGTTTTTGGCCAACTTATTGATATTTTGCATTCTGTCCAAAGATCTGATGGGACGACAATGTCGAAAAATCCATCCAGATCAATCCACAAAACTTTTGAGACTTTGATAAACCTATCTACTTGTCTATACCATTCTACTGGCTTCTCCCTTAATTTCGGAAAATCATTTGTGAACAGTAGTATGTCTTGTCTTGACCATGGGACATGAACATATCCTCCCCCTGCAATCTCTCTCATTGGAAATTGTTTTGACAGTTTTTCCAATTTCTCCTCTTCCTTCTTTTTCGTCCATTTCACTCTCCACTTATTCAGTTCTCCCAGTTTTTTAATGTAAACAATCAAATCTTGTATGTGTAGTATTCTTCCCATTGAGTTCAAACTCTCAATGTCATTTTCTGAAAAGTCTAATCTGTAATGTTTTGCAAAATTCTTTTGTTTACTCACATCAATTTCAAGTTCAGCTGCTAGTTCTTCTAACTGATCATATTTATTCTTTGTTTTCCACTGAATACTTTTACAAATGAACAGTAGTTCATCATCTCGATAGTAATTTAAACTATCAGGACCAATGGTTCCTATTATTAGTTCCTCAATATTTGCTTTTAATTTAGCCACATCAAGCTTCGGTGTGTTCACCCTGACTTCAGGACTCCCTACATCAGATTCTGCACCCATCGGTGTTTTAGGAGATAAATCCTCATTAAAAGTTAAATCTGGCATTCTCGATCTTGAAGAGTTTATTTCAGATATATCTGAATAACATTTTTCAGCAACTTTCTGAATTTCTGCATTTAAAGGAATAGTTAATCCTGTCTTATTTGTTTCTCTTTGCTCAAAAACAGGCTGAACAGGACTAATTGTTACTGGAACTGTCACAGCTTCCATGTCTTTTGTTATTTGTCGAATTAATTCTTCCTTAGATCTTAAATATTCAGATGAATCAACAGCCTCAACATTTCTGGTTTCTCTTGTATATTCTTTTGGAGCTTCCCTTGCCCTTGGAGTCATTGAAAAATGTCTACCTTCATTCCGAATATTATCAAATTCTGGTCTTCTTGGAGTTTCAATAATTTCACAATTATTTGGATAAAGTTTTGGAGTTTCGTTAATTGGAGGTGCACTCGGTGAAGTTTCTGTAGAAACCACCGGAGTAGGCCATGATCTAGGAGGTCTCAAAGGCTGATTCTTTCTAGCAGTAGTGTATATTTCTTCCATAACTGCATCTTCAGATTCGCTTTCTAAAGGAGCACTATTTCTTTTTTCATTAGCTTTCCCAGCGGGAGTACCCAAAACCATTTCTTGAATTAAATACAATCCTTCGCTCATGTTTCCCTGTCTCCACATTCGCAACCTGTCTTCATGAGTTTCTCTTCTCCAAACTGGAGTTTTAGAAGGTCTTTTAATTCCGCTAGCTTCCCTTTGTAACTGATACATCTCATCCTCCCACTCAACTAAAGCTTCAAATTGAGTTGGTCTCGGTTTTGGACTAAGAGCATTCATTTTCTCTCGCAAATTTCTCAGAACCTTTACATTAAATGAACCATCATCAGGCCAAGTCAGAACACCATCATTCTTTGTATAGCGTTTCCAGCTATCGAACCATAAAACAGTATGATATCCATATTCACCTTCCATGTACGCTGCAGGTGTTTTGTACTTATGAAGTAATTTACCACCTCGCGTTTCTATTTTCTTGTCAGGCGAAATTAAATTTTTAAGTTTCTGAAACAATGTTGGCTTTTTCTCAACATGTTTAAAATGATAAATCATTTTTAAGAGTTAAATTTAATTCACAAAATTATTCGTAAATTATTTCCGGAATGTTCCGCAAAAGCAACCAATCCGTGCGCGAAACACACCAACAATCCAATGACAGTTGAGCTACGTCACTTTTTTGCTCGACTAATAAAAATTGAGTTTTTCTGAAGGACCAATCAGCTTACAGGTCGTCAGAGACTCAAGAACCAATCAGAGTACAGCTTATGACGTAAGTCACCCAATCCCAACGCGGCTCTGTGACGTACACAGCAGCTGCGGTTTCTCGTTTCTCACTCCTAGCGCTTACCCCTCCTTCACAAAATCTTTTCACAACGCCATTTTAAGAACACTTTTCAGTGTAAATTAATTCTTTAAACAATGACAATAAGGACTCATCTGTTTGTTTCACTATTTAGGATAGTTTTCACACATACAAGTATCCACACTTCGGAATAGTCGGCGCTATTCTCACTAAGGATAATTTTCAATTGTCAGTAGAGCAACTCTTACCCCACCCTTCTAACACGTAAAATTATGAACTCGTTTTCCTCTGAACGCACCGCGAAGTGACAGTTCGAAAGTTCCACTTGAACATAAATTACAAATCAAACTCGCACTTTCACACGGAAAATTCCCTAAATTCAAACACACATGAAATCTGTACAGGACTCTCACCTGTTTATAGAAATCATGCACCGTTAGCAAAATAACGACGTTATCCGTACAGGACTCCAACCTGTTTATAGATATAAAACATGTACCCTTACAGGACTCTAACCTGTTTATAGATAATCATGTACCGACATTACTCTACCCTTCACTCAAGCTCGAATAGACCTAATACTCTTATCACAGTGAGTTTTATGGAAGGCGCTTTGTCCCTATTCTCATGCTGCTCTAATTTCCTAGGCAATCCTCACTATACAAGATTCGCACCTAGCCCTAACACTGTGTTGCACGGCGACAACACCTGTGGTACACGGCGATACCACTTGTGATACTCGGCGATATCACTGCAAACAGAACAGATGACTTAGGTGACTAACTTCTTGCAACATAATGCACATTTATGAGCACACATGTTAGTTTCCCGCGTGTTCTGTGAAAATGCAACTTTAAACTAGATTGAATTAGCATACACATAGCACAAATTGTTAACATTATTAATTTATTTATGAAAGTGTGACTTCACGAGTTTAAACAGATTTCTGTTTTCTATCTCGCTCCATCAACTCCCTCATCTGGTGATTAACAAATCACCACACCACCACCCAAAATTTAGCAAAAACTTTATCTAAGATGAACATGATTCAATTTCACCTGTGTTAATAGTTCTAAAGACTTATCTCATCTGTTTATCTACAATTCTCATATTGAGTTTTAAGAAACCCCTCTAGTTCTATTTCTTTCTCTTGTGTAACATACAACTAAGCTTCAATAAAAGTGTTGCAAAAACTATAACTAATAAAGTGTCAGTATTATACTATGTTTGTCTTGACTAGCTGAAACTTTGCTTGTCCTATTGACCTTAAACTTCTCTTTGTTAATTTCTAAAGGAAAAGTAACCACCTAAATCAACCAAAGCTGAATTATTAGGAGCATATATATCAGAGACATCTTACAACATTTATTTAAAATTAAGCATCTTGAGCTTGTTGAATGTATTTTCATTAAGCTTGCAAAGAAAAATAAAACAAAATTTTTTTAACATTTTTACCTAAATTTTCTAAAAATTTCTAACACCCCCCTTTTTCAATTTTTTTTAAATTTTTTTTTTTATACTCTTTAAACCTTCTAACAGTTTTTCTTCGACCTAATGTCACAAATTAAATTTTCAGCTAACAGAATTTCTTCGACCTTGTGTCATCTAACACATTTTCTTCAGCCTTATGCCAAAAACAGAAAACCTAAAATTTAACAGATATGTACTTCAATCATTGTCATTTTTGTTTTCAATCTCTTTTTGACTCTCATCATTTACCTCCACTACAGGTATTACTTCTATTTTCTTTCCTGCCTCACTTTTCTTTACAGAATCTTTTTGACTTAATTTTTCATCAATCTGTTTCTTTGATCTGTATCTCAATTTGAATTTTATGCCTTCATTTTCTTCTGGCCAGTTATCACTTTTTCTTAGTAATTTCTTCTTTTGCTTGGTCACATTACATTCTGTTCTCCAAGCTCCTTTTCTGAATTTTCTTATTTGAGAATCTTCATCATTCTCATCAGTTTCAGTGTCAGAAATTTCAACTTCAGACTCAGGCACTTCTTTACTCGGCAGCTTCACTCCGTTAGGAACGTCATCTTTGTAGCTGGTACTTGGCAATTCATTTTCTTCTTCAATTACCTTCAACTTCCCAGTTTCAGAATTCCAGTTCCTGCTTTCAGAGCTACTTTCCTGCTTTTCAATACTCTCCTGGTCTTGAATCACAATCTGATCACATTCTTCTTTTGCTTCTTTTTCTGGCAGATTTCCATCATTTTCTCAATCTTCTGTCACAACTTTCAAGTCTTCTTCAATCAAGGCTCGTTTTCTTTTCGTGTTCTCCAGATATCGACCAACTTGTCGACCTTCAAGATCTCGATTTTCTTCAGGCTCTTCTTCAGAATCTGAATCATCAATTGTGACACTATCCTCATCAGGATTTTCAGGTGTAGTTACACGAAAAGTATGGCCAGTGTCAATCCACCTCTTCAGTCTTTTGCACTTCTCTGCATTTGTTGTGACAAGACTGACTGACCTCCTTTTCTGCCACGTTGGCACTAGATAATTTCTTTTTAGACTAACCTTTTTCCTGATCCTTTTACCTGGTAACAGATCAAATACTTGCTCTTTTTCTCTTGTTTGCACTTCAGTTTCATTTTCATCAGACACAGAAATCATTTCATTTGATAAATTCCTGCAGTTCTCCAAATTGATGCTATCATTGATAGTCATCATTCTTTTCTCTGGTATAAATGACTGTCTCATGACCTTGTCCATCATAATATTACGTGGACTTAAATCTGTCTTTTTATCAGTAGTATTTCTCAGAAACATCAAAACAAGTGAAAGGATATCTGTCCACTTTGTACCTGCAGCTAGGCACATTTTTACATCTCTGTCTTTTATAATAACATTCTCATGCTCCTCAACATTTGGAATTTCTATTCTATCTGTACAATGGAGCAATCTGTTTTCAATATGTTTTCTGTCATCTAGTAAATTTGCAACAGTAATTTCATCATTACGTCGCATCTGAAATGTTTCAACCCATTTTGTAATCAAACAAATAATCACAAAAATGTAGCACAGTTTGTCATTCAGTGCCATCCCAATGAAATCCATTTGTAATCTGGTCAATGAACCACTCTCCTGTAATTTTGTTTCCAATCTCACAATTGTTCTCTTAATTGTGTTCACTTGCTGGCAAGTCAGACACCTCTGGTAAAGATATTCTACGAATTTATGGTACATATTGTCCATGTCAGTAATTATGCTATTTGGTAAAACTACTCTGTCATCTCTGTGTATCCAAATCTCATCCTCATCTCGCTGTCTAAAATCTGTTCTCAACCATGTGTTTCTCAACCATGTGTTTTTCTCCTCATGAGTTGCTTCATCTTGTAAGTCTTTGACTACCTGCCATGTTTCAACTACTGTTAGTATTAGTGAACCCAAAGCATGTTCATCATTCTTTTTGTATGCTGCACATATCACGATAGCAAACCTTTCTGCCAATTCAATATCATCAATCAACCTTTTAAATAAATTTTTATTTCTGATAAGTGAACCTGCAGAAGTCAATGTTTCAATCTGTTGATAAATTGCGTCCTTCAGTTTGATGTCTTCACTCAAAAGAACATCAATTTTATTCCAACATACTGGAAGTAGATCTATTCTTTGTAGACTGTTTTCTTGTTCTTTAATTAATCCTGTATCTGTTTTGTCTGTCTGTTCATTAACAAAAATTTGCAATGGCAATGAAGCCATCTCAATCTCTTGAATCATTACCTGTCGCTGTACTTTTAGCTGTTCATTCAGCTCATTTATCTCAATCTCCTTTTCCTTTGAACATAATTTTGACTCATCAGGCTGTGTTAATTCAATTAGGTCAATGTCAGACTTCTCACTTACCAGAACTGAAGTCATCTCTGTTTCTTGCTGAGTTGTAATCCCTACTAGTTCAATCTCAAGTACAATAGAATAAACCTTTTCAGTTAATGGGGACTTTAAAACTGCGGAAATAGTTTCATCTTTTCTAAGTACAGGCATTATCTCTGTTTCCATATATTTCATGGACTCCTTTAAATTATTTGTTGAATTCACATAACCAGGAATATTAATTCCAGAAGTACTAAGCATCTCATCATGCTTTTCTGTTGCATCAATTTTTAAAGAAGTCTGAGTTGGCACTCTATCAATCTGATCTGGAACTTTTGACGTTGCATTAATCTGTTCTAGGGGTCTTCTTGAATTCCTGTTCTGATCAATATTTACAATATCAATTTTACACTGATCAATTAATTCTTCTCTGACATGTTTATTATTTACATTCACAGATTTGGGAATCTTTAATTTACTCTCACATTTAGCAACAACATTTTTCATTTTCTTATATAAGGAAGACATTTTATTTCTCTTTATATAATTTGGTAAAAGTACTCTACAAATTTGCCTTGCAGCGCTTGCTGATTAATTAATTAATTAAATACTATCAGGTGTAGAAAACCTTATAATTTGGTCAATTTAATATATCTCCTAATTTACCTGTATCACTAAAATTTTATAAACCTGGAAAGAAAAATATTAATTTGCAAAAACAGTAGCAATGCAAAATATTTATTTATAACAATAATACCAACATATAATCACATGTGTTTTAAATGTACTTATTTTTCACTTACACACCTTCTGTAACATATACCTGTGGAAAAAGAAAACCTAATCTGTTTGCCTTAATTTAAATAAAATGTCTTGCTGCAAAAAACCTTCAGACTCCCTTTGTAAATTTCTTTAAATCAATAATTTAGTTTGACTTGAAAATCTCAAATCACCAAATGTGATACAATGTTTCTAATATTGCCCAATCTTGTTCTTTCTTTGATGGGTTCTACAACTGTACTTGCATTACTATTGTCAGCTGCAAATGCTTTATTGACAACTTATATCCCCTGTATTACTCATTAATTGATAGCAAAATGTGTTGTGGTAAATATCAAGAAATTAATAAAAACGAAGTTTTGGGCATTAATAGCGTGGAAAAACTAAATCCTTGACAAAAAGTAAACAATATATATCAATACGAGTGTTTTGTCCAATCAGCGTGTGGCTGCACAGCGCTCAGCCAACCACAATGTCTGTCAGAGCCTTAACCAATCTGATCGTGGCTCTTCTATGACACTGCGTAGAGCCTCGCCCAATCCTAGCGCGACTCATGAAACCTCACTCAATGGCTCACGAAACCTTCCTTAATTAAGCCTAACAACACTGATACTGAAATCCAACCTGCTTCTTAATTTTTCAAATCTCCAAGCAGCAGGCACAAGTGTAGCATAATAATTGTACAATGAAATAAACAACCTCGAGGCTCACGAAGCCTCAACCAATGAGGTCGCGGCCTTTGTGTGATGCTACGCGTCAACAACCAATGGGTGCACAACCTCCCTAAGCTGCACCGGGAACCATGGGTGTGCGCTTCACCAGCCAATGGGTGCGCGACTCTGTTCTGTCACGTGGAACAAAGGGCGTCTCCCTCTACAACCACCGCAGAGTAAATTTCTTTCACACGCGTTCGCAACACTAAGCGCAGCTCACGATGCTTCACCCAAATCTTTAATTAACAAAGCACCGGAGCCTCACCAATGAGACGCGGCTCGAAGCTTCGCCCAATCAAAGCGCAGCACTGCCTCTGACGCGACGCATCAGCACCCAATGGATGCGCGACTTCACTATTACGCGACGGAGTGTTTAACCAATAGCAGCGCGGCTCAAACAGAATACGGCGGCATCACACAGCTGCTGTTGTTTTCAGTTTTCCCTTAGCGCTTTTATTCCACAAACAGCCCCTTCCATACTAATTTGCACTAAACTCACAATAGCACCGTTGCAATAATGAAGGAAGGAAAATTTTATCGGGGACACTTTAAAAAGAAAATTGATAATTTTATGGATAGTGGTAACGTGCATCAGCTACGACCACTTACACTTCCTCGGCAGGCACAAAGCCCACACTCGAGCCTCAACCAATCCGGTCGCGGCTCCTACAAACAGTCACGAAGCCTTGTCCAATCAAAGGGCGGCTCCTGCTATGACGCGACGGCGTTTTAACCAATGGGAGCGCGGCGGCTGACGTAGACAGCCGCTGCAGCTGACAGCTCTCTCACTCGCTCCAGCCCCCCTCCTTCACAAAATGCTCCACACTCGCATAGGACAACACAATTTTTAACGAAACCCAAAGCAGCTGATTTAATCCACTGCTCATTATATACTTAGGGACTCTCACAGAATACAAGATACCAACAACGTGCTCAAGCTAATTACAGCACCGCGCTCTAGCCAATTAGCGCGCCGTCTCTGTAAGCTCAGCCAATTACCACACGGCTGTAGTTATTTTATCACTGCTGCTACTGTAGTCTCTCCTCGCGCTCCAAGCAACACAACACTCACAACGTGCTAAATGTAGCGCGATCGGGAAATATTCACAAAAGCCAGGAACCACTTTAAAATAATACTCGCACCTCAGCCAATGAGAGCGTTACTTTGCTCTGACAGTCCAGGGCACAACAACCAATCAGAGCGCGGCAAGCTCTGACGTATGCAGCTGCTGCAGCTTCAGTCTCTCCCCACACGCTCTCACTCCTAAAACAGCCCCTCCCTTACAATTTTCGATCAGGGCACTTTTCAATGGTTTAAAAATAGCGCGCAGTGCTTTTAAATGCATTTAAACAACGCACAACTTTTTAGAAAGTCTTAGAATGGTACAGACTTTACCTAGAACATTCCTAAGTACCTTACTTTTGGTACAATTTAGTGGATACATAAAACGAACTCATCTGCCTGCTTCTCTAAATAGGATAGTTTTACAAGCATTCAAGTATTCTCATTCTCGGAATATAAGGCGCTATTCCCATAGAATATTTTTCATTTGCCAGTAGAGTAACTCTTACTCTACCCTTCTAACACGTAAATTATGAACTCATTTTCCTCTGAACGCACCGCGAAGTGACTGTTCGAAAGTTCCACTTGAACATATATTACAAATCAAACTCGCACTTTCACACGTAAAATTCCCTAACTTCAAACACACATGAAATCCGTACAGGACTCTCACCTGTTTATAGAAATCATGCACCGTTAGCAAAATAACGACGTTATCCGTACAGGACTCTAACCTGTTTATAGATATAAAACATGTACCCTTACAGGACTCTAACCTGTTTATAGGTAATCATGCACCGACATTACTCTACCCTTCACTCAAGCTTGAATATACCTAATACTCTTATCACAGTGAGTTTTATGGAAGGCGCTTTGTCCCTATTCTCATGCTGCTCAAATTTCCTAGGCAATCCTCACTATACAAGATTCACACCTAGCCCTAAAACTGTGTTGCACGGCGACAACACCTGTGGTACACGGCGATACCACTTGTGATACACGGCGATATCACTTCAGAAGCAGAACAAACATCTTGTGTGACTGCCTTCTCATCACACAAACTGTACCGGTACAACTTACATATAGCACAAAACAAACAAACTTAACATGTGTTAAAATTTAATCCTATGAATATACCAACATATATGTCTCATGCATGTAACATGTATGTCAAAAACAACATATATAAACCGTCCGATGGCTACCAGATCTGATCTGGAACTTTTGACGTTGCATTAATCTGTTCTAGGGGTCTTCTTGAATTCCTGTTCTGATCAATATTTACAATATCAATTTTACACTGATCAATTAATTCTTCTCTGACATGTTTATTATTTACATTCACAGATTTGGGAATCTTTAATTTACTCTCACATTTAGCAACAACTTTTTTCATTTTCTTATATAAGGAAGACATTTTATTTCTCTTTATATAATTTGGTAAAAGTACTCTACAAATTTGCCTTGCAGCGCTTGCTGATTAATTAATTAATTAAATACTATCAGGTGTAGAAAACCTTATAATTTGGTCAATTTAATATATCTCCTAATTTACCTGTATCACTAAAATTTTATAAACCTGGAAAGAAAAATATTAATTTGCAAAAACAGTAGCAATGCAAAATATTTATTTATAACAATAATACCAACATATAATCACATGTGTTTTAAATGTACTTATTTTTCACTTACACACCTTCTGTAACATATACCTGTGGAAAAAGAAAACCTAATCTGTTTGCCTTAATTTAAATAAAATGTCTTGCTGCAAAAAACCTTCAGACTCCCTTTGTAAATTTCTTTAAATCAATTATTTAATTTGACTTGAAAATCTCAAATCACCAAATGTGATACAATGTTTCTAATATTGCCCAATCTTGTTCTTTCTTTGATGGGTTCTACAACTGTACTTGCATTACTATTGTCAGCTGCAAATGCTTTATTGACAACTTATATCCCCTGTATTACTCATTAATTGATAGCAAAATGTGTTGTGGTAAATATCAAGAAATTAATAAAAACGAAGTTTTGGGCATTAATAGCGTGGAAAAACCAAATCCTTGACAAAAAGTAAACAATATATATCAATACGAGTGTTTTGTCCAATCAGCGTGTGGCTGCACAGCGCTCAGCCAACCACAATGTCTGTCAGAGCCTTAACCAATCTGATCGTGGCTCTTCTATGACACTGCGTAGAGCCTCGCCCAATCCTAGCGCGACTCATGAAACCTCACTCAATGGCTCACGAAACCTTCCTTAATTAAGCCTAACAACACTGATACTGAAATCCAACCTGCTTCTTAATTTTTCAAATCTCCAAGCAGCAGGCACAAGTGTAGCATAATAATTGTACAATGAAATAAACAACCTCGAGGCTCACGAAGCCTCAACCAATGAGGTCGCGGCCTTTGTGTGACGCTACGCGTCAACAACCAATGGGTGCACAACCTCCCTAAGCTGCACCGGGAACCATGGGTGTGCGCTTCACCTGCCAATGGGTGCGCGACTCTGTTCTGTCACGTGGAACAAAGGGCGTCTCCCTCTACAACCACCGCAGAGAATGCAAAATATCAATAAGATGGTTTGTACAGAATGACAATGATGATGATGGAAACAGAAGAAACAAAATTGTTTCCTGCATTTGAAAAGAAAGATTTGCCTGAAGAGCTCAAGGAAACAGTGAAATGTGAAATATGGGATTTTACTGGGAATGAGATGGGTCTGATGAAAAATGTCGATCCAGTCAAAATTGCTTTGAAACAGGGAATAGAATTTCCTAACATTCCACAATACAAAATGAAAGCAGAAACAATTGAGGGTATTATACCTGTGATTGAAAAATTTATCAAACAAGGTGTTTTAAGAGAAATGGAGAGTAGTCCTTGTAATTCACCGATTATGGGAATTAAAAAGTCAAATGGAACATATAGGATTGTACAAGATTTGAGAAAGGTTAATCAGATTGTTGTTCCATGTTGCCCTGTGGTTCCAAATCCAGCAGTTATTTTGTATCAGATTCCACATGATGCGGAATGGTACACTGTCATTGATCTTTGCAATGCATTCTTTACTGTTCCTTTACATCCAGACAGTCATGAAATCTTCGCTTTCAGATTCCAAGGTAGGGTAAAAAAATTTAAAATTTTGTTTTATTTTTCTTTGCAAGCTTAATGAAAATACATTCAACAAGCTCAAGATGCTTAATTTTAAATAAATGTTGTAAGATGTCTCTGATATATATGCTCCTAATAATTCTGCTTTGGTTAATTTAGGTTATTGTTCTTTTAGAAATTAACAAGGAGAAGTTTAAGGTTAATATGACAAGCAAGATACTGACACTTTATTAGTTATAGTTTTTGCAACACTTTTATTGAGGCTTAGTTGTATGTTACACAAGAGAAAGAAATAGAACTAGAGGGGTTTCTTAAAACTCAATATGAGAATTGTAGATAAACAGATGAGATAAGTCTTTAGAACTACTAACACAGGTGAAATTGAATCATGTTCATCTTAGATAAAATTTTTGCTAAATTTTGGGTGGTGGTGTGGTGATTTGTTAATCACCAGATGAGGGAGTTGATAGAGCGAGATAGAAAACAGAAATCTGTTTAAACTCGTGAAGTCACACTTTCATAAATAAATTAATAATGTTAACAATTTGTGCTATGTGTATGCTAATTCAATCTAGTTTAAAGTTGCATTTTCACAGAACACGCGGGAAACTAACATGTGTGCTCATAAATGTGCATTATGTTGCATTCTCATGTATGTAGAAAATAATAAATTAATATTGTCTATTGTCATGTCATAACTAATAGCAGCTGTTTTTAAAATAATGGCATGTGCTTATTTTGCTTCCCTTGTCTATGTGGTGTCACTATATTCTTTATAGGTGCATAAAGAACCCTGCTGGATTCAATGAAGACTGGTAGATATAAAATGCTGCTTTATTTGTGCTTTACTGCTAGGTAATTTAGACTAATGGGTTAATTATTAGCAATGATGGGAGGCAACAGAACAAACTGTATTTCTTTCATTAATTATTCTTTGTGTTTGTTTATATAATAGTTTTACAAATGAAGCTTAGAGATGGCTGCAGAAAAATAGTACACTTTTAAAAGTGGCGCAGGAGAGGTGGCGCAGAAAATTGATGCTCATTGAAAAGAGGCCTATTGATGAAAATGGCTCAAGTGAAAATAATTCTGAGAAGGATGGAAAAGGCCTCTGAGCTTTTATTTTGAAAGGTTTTGGAATGAACTGCTAAAAAGATGACTCTTTGGAGAAATTTGCTAACGTTTGCTAACGTGCCACGGGAGTTCAGAGCTGACAGGCTCAAGGTTGAAAGGAAGCTTTCGCTACAAAATGTAGTAGCCTAAGGAAATGCTGCCAAGACTTCTAAATGAACAATGAACTAGTGAATTTGCCCGGGCATGTAAGAAGGAGGTGTCACAGTTTACTGTGGTACGAGGTGGCTCAGCCAATGGAGAACTAGAATTCGTCTGCTGGAATGTGAAAAATAGTTAGCTCAGCTTAATTTAGGGTATAAGAATAGGTTCAGAGAACACATAGTTGGATTTGCAACAATTGTAAATCACTGTTCTCGCTGCGTCCATTACACTTCCGCGGATGCCAAGTTAGAGCTGACAAATTGTTCTTTTCTACCGGTTTCTGACCTTGGCCACGTCTGACAAAATGATGACAACGCGTCAGATTTGCTCAATGAATGCAGCTTTAGTGAACACTTTTTTAAAATGGGCATCTCGTGATTCTTGTAGAAGTAAAATTCAGCTTTTAGCAAACTCGAGCAAACTAGGCCCAAAAGCAGGCAACTTAATTTTCTAGTATAAAACAAACACAAGAAAAGTATTAATGTAAGAAATAATGTTGATTCTGTAACCACCCTTCATTCTCTAAATGATTAACCCTCCCAATTAGTCTAATGTTACCTAGCAATTGCAAACAATTAAAGCAGCATTTTATATCTACCAGTCTTCATAAAATCCATGAAACCTTATGTGCACCTAGAATAGTAGAAATGACACCACATAGACAAGGAAAGCAAAATTAAGCACATGCCTCTTTTAGGTTTGCTGCAGTTAGTAATGACAAAAAACGAAAACAACAAATTATTTTATTATTTTGCACGAACAAAAGATGCAACACTTATGCACGTTTATGAGCACATATGTTAGTCCCCCCATGTGTAAAGTTTAATCTAGATTGAATTAGCACAACACATCACAAATCATTAATTTTATTATTCATGTTATGGAAATGTGACTTTGCGAGTTTAAACAGAATTCTGTTTTCTATCCCGCTCCATCAACTCCCTCATCTGGTGATTAACAAATCACCACACCACCACCCAAAATTTGGTAATTTAAACTTCCGAGAAAATGATTCAAATTCATTTGAGTCAGTAAATCCTAAAAACCTGTGTCTGCAAAATCCTCGGAATTGGCATAGCGTTCTCTATGTAACTCTTGTAACTCAATCTCCCTTTCTTCTTCCTTTTTGAGTTTATAAATCCTTCTCTTTTCTTTCATTTGCTTCTTTCTTTTATGCAGTAAACAACCAATTTTTGTCAAAATAAAAATGAATATTATTATAATCAAAGGTGCCAAAATCTTGCCAAGAATTGAACTTCCAATGTCATGGAACCAAATTTTAATTGCTTGAAATCTTTTTGAAAGTTTTTCTTTAAAATCATCTTCTTCTAAGGGAATTATCTCTGAATGCATTTGTGTAATGTTCTTAATGTACATCTCAATGTTCTTACTTTCATCAGGTATATATGTGCAACAATGTTGCACATGCAAAATGCCACAGACTCCTCCCTCTTTTGCTAGGAGTATATCTAAAGCAAGGCGATCTTGAATCACCATGGATCTGATTGCAATTACCTCAACATTCACTAATTGGAATCCATCAGCTGTGTCAGTTGATAATCTGTCAACAATTGTGGACAATTTTCTGATTCTCCCTGCATTTAGGGTTATACCAACAAAAGGTATCACTGTTTGAAAAATGTCTCCCAGAACTTCTGTGAAAGTTTCTCTTTTGACTCTATTTACATAATTATGAATTTTGAACAATCCTTCTGAATCTCTGTCAACATGAAACACTTTAGGAAAAACAATTCCCACATAACAAGTTCCATACCAATGGTCTGGAAGGTTGTAGTAGGCCTTGTCACCACAAACAAAATAAATCCCAGGAAAGATTGGATCTTTTCCACCTTTGAATCCCCAACCTCCCAAAATCTGGTAAGTATCTTCACAGTTACTTGCACCTACAAATTAATTATCAAAAAGTGTATTATCTCTTCTAATGCAAAGCTTTCCACTAACTGGTTTGTCTATGTGAATTGCAACATTTTCAAGCATTTTGCCATTTAACTTCTCATCTTCTTTCTGCCAGAACCTGGACTTAGTCTGCTTCACTACTTCATTTCTTTTATAAATTGCTCTCCTTTCCTCAACCAGGTTCAAAAATTTCTTTCCCTCAGCACTTAATTTGCAGGTTAGATTATTCTTGTAAGCATACTCATAAGTGAGTTCATTAGTAACAAGGAAAAATTCCCTCATCTGTTTAGCTTTCTTATGCTTATTTAAAGCACCCTCAATTTTTATATTCGCAAAAATCTCGTCAAAATCTGAATAATAATATTCTAAGCGTCCAGTTTGATAAAATAAGCTAGCTAACACACTGCATGTTACACCATATGTAAGAGGAAGCATATTGTATGTCACTCCCTCAGAAACAGAAGCAGGTAACTTTACACACACATAAATTAACAATCCTTTACTCCTGTCCCCACCACTGATTTTCTGTTTGGATTCATTTGTTGGCATGATAAACACCTTTGACAAAAAGATTCTGCAATTGTTCTAAATTTAGTATTGAACCAAGTCTCTCGGAAAAGTCTGATCATAGAATCTCTTCCAAGATGAGCCGGACCATGATATAATCTGGCCATGTCAGCAATCAAGCAATTTGGTAAGACTACTCTACCATCTTTGTAAACCCACACTCCATCTTCATCACGTGGTCTACAATCTGATCTTAACCACAGATCCTTTTCCTCATCATCTGCTTCATTTTGTAAATCTCTAATCTCATGCCATGTTTCTACAACTGTTGTTAGCATTAATGAATTTGAATCAGATTCTTTACTCTTTTCCCGATTGTATGCACAACCTTTTCTTGCGCAGTACTTTGCTGTTTCATCTGCATAGGCATTGCCTTTTGAGATATAATCCACTCCTTTAGTGTGTGCAGCACACTTTACAATTGCGATTTCTTTCGGCAACTGTATTGCTTCAATTAATCTTTTAATGAAAACTGCATTTTTAATTGGCGACCCTGCTGATGTCATATAGCCTCTCTGAGACCAGAGTTGTCCATAATCATGCACAACTCCATACCCATACTGACTATCAGTAATGATGGTAACTCTTATATCTTTTGATATTTCACATGCACGAATCAAAGCAATCAATTCAGCCACCTGTGCTGAACGAATTCCTTCAAGACATGATGCTTCTTCAACATCTGCAACTGTACAGACAGAATATGATGCTTTTAAAACACCTCCCTCTGTCCTCAGACAGGAGCCATCCACAAAGTAGACAACATCTGATTCAGGTAAAGGTACATCTTTAATGTCCTGCCTTGGTTTGGTGCAAAATTCCATAACATCCAAACACTCATGTTCTATTTCATTATCATCGATAATTTCAGAATCAGGCAGTAATGTAGAAGGATTCAGATTTAAACATCTTGAAATCGAAACATTATCTGCTCCTAATATGATTTTCTCATATTTTGTCAATCTGCTGCTTGTCAAATGCTGTGTTTTACCTCTTGTCAGTAATATTTCAACTGAATGAGGCACAAAAACCTTCACAGGAAATCCCATAATGATTCCCTCACTTTGTTCCAGACTGACACTTGTAGCTGCAACTGCTTTCAAACAACCGGGTAATGCCTTTGCAATAGGATCAAGAACTGCAGAAAAGTATGCAATAGGTTTCTTTAGATTCCCATGTCTCTGAATCAACACAGACAATGCACATCCTTCTCTCTCACTGCAATACAGCTCAAAATCTTTCTCATAATTCGGCATACCCAAAGCAGGAGCTTGACATAAACTCCTTTTCAAGTTCTCAAAGGATTCCATCTCAGCTTCATTGAGAATAATTGGATCCTTTACATCAGATTTTGTCAATCTCTGTAATGGTTTCGCAATTACTGAAAATCCACTTATCCATTGTCGACAGTAACCAACCATTCCCAAGAACATTCTGACCTGTCTCTGTGTTCTTGGAGGTTGCATTGCCTGAATCATTTTAATTCTCTCAACTGTCACTTGCCTTTTTCCCATTGCAATTCTGTGACCAAGATATTTCACTTCTTGTTTGCAAAACTGTAATTTTGCTGGAGATACTTTATGTCCCTCATCTGCAAGATGATTCAACAGTATTATTGTATCTGTCACACAATTTTCTCTTGTCTTAGCAGCTATCAACAAATCGTCGATATACTGCACCAACGTAGACCTACCAGGTAAATCTAGGTTTTCCAAAGATCTTTTTAACAACTCATTAAATATTGAAGGACTTTCTGTGTAGCCCTGAGGGATTCTACACCATCCGAGAGTCCTACCTTGGAATCTGAAAGCGAAGATTTCATGACTGTCTGGATGTAAAGGAACAGTAAAGAATGCATTGCAAAGATCAATGACAGTGTACCATTCCGCATCATGTGGAATCTGATACAAAATAACTGCTGGATTTGGAACCACAGGGCAACATGGAACAACAATCTGATTAACCTTTCTCAAATCTTGTACAATCCTATATGTTCCATTTGACTTTTTAATTCCCATAATCGGTGAATTACAAGGACTACTCTCCATTTCTCTTAAAACACCTTGTTTGATAAATTTTTCAATCACAGGTATAATACCCTCAATTGTTTCTGCTTTCATTTTGTATTGTGGAATGTTAGGAAATTCTATTCCCTGTTTCAAAGCAATTTTGACTGGATCGACATTTTTCATCAGACCCATCTCATTCCCAGTAAAATCCCATATTTCAGATTTCACTGTTTCCTTGAGCTCTTCAGGCAAATCTTTCTTTTCAAATGCAGGAAACAATTTTGTTTCTTCTGTTTCCATCATCATCATTGTCATTCTGTACAAACCATCTTCCTCCATTGTTTGTAACTCAACCCCATCAGGAGAGCAATATATTCTACAATTCATTTTGCACAGTATGTCTCTGCCCAATAAATTCACTGGACTACTGTTACAAACCACAAACCTGTGTTTGTCTTTGAAATTTCCAATTTCAACTGGAACTGGATCAGTCAAATCAGTTTTAATTTGTTGATTGCTTACTCCAACAACTTGGATGGTATCCCCAGAGAGAGGTAGGTTTTCAATTTCCACTGATCTAACAGTAGAACGGGTAGCACCAGTGTCCACTAGAAAAGTGATGTCTACATCATTGACTTTCCCATTTACAAATGGACCAGACTGGTCAACCTCAAGAGTGGCTCCAACAACACACTCTTCCTCCTCTCTCGGGCACCGTCAGCAATAATCATCAGAATCACTATCTTGGCTTTCTGTTAACAAAAATTGTTGTGAAGCATTTTGCATTTGTACCCTTTGCTGCTTTTGTGGTTTTATTACCTGTTCATTTCCTTGAAATCCCACACCAGAATTATATTTTTGAACTCCCCCACAATTCGGAAATGGTGGCTGTGGCAATTGATTCTGACGGTTATTCACCTGTTGCTGCAACTGTCGCTGAATGTTTAACTCGTTTAACCCCTGTTGCATCTGTAGCTGTTGCTGCAGGTCAACATCATTCTGCATCTGTGGATTTAATAATGGATTCTTTAAATTTTTAGGAGGTTTAGGACACTCGTCTCTCCAATGCCCAATTTCGCCACAATTAAAACAAGGTAATCTTTGTTTCAACTCTTCAATTTTTGGACTAAATTTTCTCGCAAAATTATTACCTTTAAACTTTCCTTGTATCTGGTTCGTATTTCCAGTTTGAACAAAATTTGTGTTTTTGTTACCCATGCTGGCAATCTGTTGCTCAGCCACTTTTACCTGAGCCCACATGGCTTTTTCTTTGAGCTTCTTTTGTCTCACTTCTAACTCATCGCTACAATACTTAGCCTTTCTCAATATATCATCAACAGAAAGTGCTTGCCATCCAACAATGCTATTTCTGATCATGTCTGCAATTTCAGGTTTCAGGCCATAAACAAATCTATAGACAAAATGACTCATGTCCTTTTCATCCAGCTTTTCATAGCCGCTGTATTGTTTAAAAATTAACAGTAACCTCTCGTAAAATGAATGAACTGATTCTTTTGTTTCCTGATTTGTCCTTTCTATTTTAACCCAATCAACTTCTTTGGGTGGAATTTTATTTTTCAACCAGTAAATTACTTTTTCGTAAAATCCATTACAAGGGGATTTGGAGCACCTGTTTCTTTGTTTCGTTTAGGTTCTGTTTTTGGCCAACTTATTGATATTTTGCATTCTGTCCAAAGATCTGATGGGACGACAATGTCGAAAAATCCATCCAGATCAATCCACAAAACTTTTGAGACTTTGATAAACCTATCTACTTGTCTATACCATTCTACTGGCTTCTCCCTTAATTTCGGAAAATCATTTGTGAACAGTAGTATGTCTTGTCTTGACCATGGGACATGAACATATCCTCCCCCTGCAATCTCTCTCATTGGAAATTGTTTTGACAGTTTTTCCAATTTCTCCTCTTCCTTCTTTTTCGTCCATTTCACTCTCCACTTATTCAGTTCTCCCAGTTTTTTAATGTAAACAATCAAATCTTTTATGTGTAGTATTCTTCCCATTGAGTTCAAACTCTCAATGTCATTTTCTGAAAAGTCTAATCTGTAATGTTTTGCAAAATTCTTTTGTTTACTCACATCAATTTCAAGTTCAGCTGCTAGTTCTTCTAACTGATCATATTTATTCTTTGTTTTCCACTGAATACTTTTACAAATGAACAGTAGTTCATCATCTCGATAGTAATTTAAACTATCAGGACCAATGGTTCCTATTATTAGTTCCTCAATATTTGCTTTTAATTTAGCCACATCAAGCTTCGGTGTGTTCACCCTGACTTCAGGACTCCCTACATCAGATTCTGCACCCATCGGTGTTTTAGGAGATAAATCCTCATTAAAAGTTAAATCTGGCATTCTCGATCTTGAAGAGTTTATTTCAGATATATCTGAATAACATTTTTCAGCAACTTTCTGAATTTCTGCATTTAAATCAATAGTTAATCCTGTCTTATTTGTTTCTCTTTGCTCAAAAACAGGCTGAACAGGACTAATTGTTACTGGAACTGTCACAGCTTCCATGTCTTTTGTTATTTGTCGAATTAATTCTTCCTTAGATCTTAAATATTCAGATGAATCAACAGCCTCAACATTTCTGGTTTCTCTTGTATATTCTTTTGGAGCTTCCCTTGCCCTTGGAGTCATTGAAAAATGTCTACCTTCATTCCGAATATTATCAAATTCTGGTCTTCTTGGAGTTTCAATAATTTCACAATTATTTGGATAAAGTTTTGGAGTTTCGTTAATTGGAGGTGCACTCGGTGAAGTTTCTGTAGAAACCACCGGAGTAGACCATGATCTAGGAGGTCTCAAAGGCTGATTCTTTCTAGCAGTAGTGTATATTTCTTCCATAACTGCATCTTCAGATTCGCTTTCTAAAGGAGCACTATTTCTTTTTTCATTAGCTTTCCCAGCGGGAGTACCCAAAACCATTTCTTGAATTAAATACAATCCTTCGCTCATGTTTCCCTGTCTCCACATTCGCAACCTGTCTTCATGAGTTTCTCTTCTCCAAACTGGAGTTTTAGAAGGTCTTTTAATTCCGCTAGCTTCCCTTTGTAACTGATACATCTCATCCTCCCACTCAACTAAAGCTTCAAATTGAGTTGGTCTCGGTTTTGGACTAAGAGCATTCATTTTCTCTCGCAAATTTCTCAGAACCTTTACATTAAATGAACCATCATCAGGCCAAGTCAGAACACCATCATTCTTTGTATAGCGTTTCCAGCTATCGAACCATAAAACAGTATGATATCCATATTCACCTTCCATGTACGCTGCAGGTGTTTTGTACTTATGAAGTAATTTACCACCTCGCGTTTCTATTTTCTTGTCAGGCGAAATTACATTTTTAAGTTTCTGAAACAATGTTGGCTTTTTCTCAACATGTTTAAAATGATAACTCATTTTTAAGAGTTAAATTTAATTCACAAAATTATTCGTAAATTATTTCCGGAATGTTCCGCAAAAGCAACCAATCCGTGCGCGAAACACACCAACAATCCAATGACAGTTGAGCTACGTCACTTTTTTGCTCGACTAATAAAAATTGAGTTTTTCTGAAGGACCAATCAGCTTACAGGTCGTCAGAGACTCAAGAACCAATCAGAGTACAGCTTATGACGTAAGTCACCCAATCCCAACGCGGCTCTGTGACGTACACAGCAGCTGCGGTTTCTCGTTTCTCACTCCTAGCGCTTACCCCTCCTTCACAAAATCTTTTCACAACGCCATTTTAAGAACACTTTTCAGTGTAAATTAATTCTTTAAACAATGACAATAAGGACTCATCTGTTTGTTTCACTATTTAGGATAGTTTTCACACATACAAGTATCCACACTTCGGAATAGTCGGCGCTATTCTCACTAAGGATAATTTTCAATTGTCAGTAGAGCAACTCTTACCCCACCCTTCTAACACGTAAAATTATGAACTCGTTTTCCTCTGAACGCACCGCGAAGTGACAGTTCGAAAGTTCCACTTGAACATAAATTACAAATCAAACTCGCACTTTCACACGGAAAATTCCCTAAATTCAAACACACATGAAATCTGTACAGGACTCTCACCTGTTTATAGAAATCATGCACCGTTAGCAAAATAACGACGTTATCCGTACAGGACTCCAACCTGTTTATAGATATAAAACATGTACCCTTACAGGACTCTAACCTGTTTATAGATAATCATGTACCGACATTACTCTACCCTTCACTCAAGCTCGAATAGACCTAATACTCTTATCACAGTGAGTTTTATGGAAGGCGCTTTGTCCCTATTCTCATGCTGCTTTAATTTCCTAGGCAATCCTCACTATACAAGATTCGCACCTAGCCCTAACACTGTGTTGCACGGCGACAACACCTGTGGTACACGGCGATACCACTTGTGATACTCGGCGATATCACTGCAAACAGAACAGATGACTTGCGTGACTAACTTCTCGTCACACAATCTATACCGGTATAGCTTACAGATAGCACGAAAAACAAACTCAACATGTGTTAAAACATCGATCCTATTTCCATACCATAACACCTTAGTAGCCCTTAGCAACCAACATATTACCTTGGTTACCCTTAGCAACCATCAATTTCTGCTACCAGAGAATTGATCCAGCGGCCTATAGAAAATATGCCATAAGCAACGCTACCCAACTCTATATCCTACAAAATAAATTTCTACACTAACTCATGGACCCATTTACTAATATGACATATTTGGGCCTACTGAATCAGGTGGTCGGATTAAACCTAAATATACTTTATTTACAAATTATATACATCTATATACATTCTACAGTAAAAATATCATTTGAATAAATTCTAATTATTTAATTGACCACCATTTGGCGATGGCATCTAGCTAATAGCAACCTGCACTTCTGAAAAATCAAGACCAGCTTGTTTGTCAAAAGTAAGATTTTATTAACTAATTTATGATATTTCAAAATATAGTTTTATAAATGCAATTTTATTAGCATTAAAGTAAGCATGTTTGAAAAGATTCATGAGAAGAATACAGTTTTAAGCAAAAGAATCATAATTTGAGTGAGAATTAAAAGTTTAACATTTCTAAAACCTAAGTCCCTAGCTAAGCTAAATAAAAGGAAAATATAGTAAAGTTCTTTGAGGATTCTTACGTGCTCCACGCAAAGTCCAGCAGCACTTCACCCTCATCGGAAAGTCAGAAAGCAGCAGCCAGCCCATCCCTAAGGGCATGACTTTTTATACCTTTCTATGCTAGCTAATCTAAGTAAAGGAAAGTTTTCTGAAAAACGACGACGTCCCATTGGCTAAGAGTGACAAGTGACATGTCACCCACATTTCAAAACTTCCATTAGGTCACATTTCTTTAGGACCATTGTCTTTTCCAAACGTGATCTGGAGCTTCCTTGATTTGCAACAATTGTAAATCACTGTTCTCGCTGCGTCCATTACACTTCCGCGGATGCCAAGTTAGAGCTGACAAATTGTTCTTTTCTACCGGTTTCTGACCTTGGCCACGTCCGACAAAATGATGACAACGCGTCAGATTTGCTCAATGAATGCAGCTTTAGTGAACACTTTTTCAAAATGGGCATTTCGTGATTCTTGTAGAAGTAAAATTCAGCTTTTAGCAAACTCGAGCAAACTAGGCCCAAAAGCAGGCAACTTAATTTTCTAGTATAAAACAAACACAAGAAAAGTATTAATGTAAGAAATAATGTTGATTCTGTAACCACCCTTCATTCTCTAAATGATTAACCCTCCCAATTAGTCTAATGTTACCTAGCAATTGCAAACAATTAAAGCAGCATTTTATATCTACCAGTCTTCATAAAATCCATGAAACCTTATGTGCACCTAGAATAGTAGAAATGACACCACATAGACAAGGAAAGCAAAATTAAGCACATGCCTCTTTTAGGTTTGCTGCAGTTAGTAATGACAAAAAACGAAAACAACAAATTATTTTATTATTTTGCACGAACAAAAGATGCAACACTTATGCACGTTTATGAGCACATATGTTAGTCCCCCCATGTGTAAAGTTTAATCTAGATTGAATTAGCACAACACATCACAAATCATTAATTTTATTATTCATGTTATGGAAATGTGACTTTGCGAGTTTAAACAGAATTCTGTTTTCTATCCCGCTCCATCAGTGGCCCCCAGCCATGAGCTGGAATCTTCGCCGCCCAGTTCGTCCCATGATCAAGAGTGCGAGTCTTGGGTATCAGTTTGCGCATCCTCCGGTCGTCTGGCCGTGTCCTGTTCCAGCTCTCAGATTGCTGTTACCAGGGGGTGCAGGGACTGCACCTCCTCTTCCTCCCCTCCGGAGGAGCGACCCCCAGCGTCGTCCTCTCCCTCCGAGGGGGCATTCCGTTCCAAGCTGCGAAACCTGGAGCCTGCCATGCCTCCCACTTCAGAAGAGGCCGAGAGCCGCCTCCTTCTTCCAATCGCGTCGTGGCTGGGATACGGTGTTGTCTGCACTCTTCCACCATCTCTCGTCCTCCTCCTTCTCTGGGATTTCGGCCTTCCTCACTGGAGTCCGCTGGCCGCCATCCCATTCCCCCCCCCCATCTCCTATCCATTTTTAGTCTCCTGGGAGGAGGACGCTCCTCCAGCCACTGCCACGCGTCGTCCGGGTGGGTAAAAAAGTGCGTCTGTTCTTTATAGATCACTTTCATCTTCGCCGGGAAGAGCAGCATGTATTGTATGTGTAAGTCTCTCAGTTTTGCTTTTACCAGATCAAAGGAGCGCCTCTGCTTCTGCACCTCCTGGCTATAGTCCGGGAATATCATTATTTGTGCATTCTCCAGTCGGATCTCCCCCAGTTTCCTGGCTTCCCTCAGGATCAAGTCTCTGTCAGCGAAAGTCAAGAAGCATGCAATAACCGGCCTCGGTCTCGCCCCCTCCGGTGGCTTCGCCAGCAATGCCCTATGGGCGCGTTCAATCACAAAGCAG
This sequence comes from Lissotriton helveticus, assembly GCF_964261635.1. NCBI lineage: Eukaryota > Metazoa > Chordata > Amphibia > Caudata > Salamandridae > Lissotriton > Lissotriton helveticus. Next base: position 1,017,816,668 of record NC_136065.1, on the reverse strand, counting down.
TTAGAAAACTGTGCCGCCGGGAAGTTCTTCTGGAGCCAGGTGTGCAGGAAGAACGCCATGTTCGTCCCTTCGATCCCTTCCCTAAAGCCCACAAAGCGGAGGTTGTTGCGGCGGGCCCTGTTTTCCGCATCGTCCACCTTCCATAAGAGTTGACGGTGTGAGGCCTGGAGTTCTGCCATGTCCTTCCACAGAGTGGTTATGGAGTGCTCAGCCTCTCCCAATCGTGTTTCTGCTGTGGTCACCCTCTCCGTCCAGTTGCGGAAGTCCTGCCTCAGGAGTGTGACCTCTGAGCCCACTTCCCCAATCTTAACCTCCAGCGCCGCCCCGGACTCCTGTATGTCCGTCCTCGAAGCCTGGATCGCTCCCATCAGGAGTTCAGTGTCCGACCGTGAGCCAGGGGGTAGCGTTTCCGTAGGAGGGTGAGCCAAGGCGTACCGGTCCAAGGTTCCTTTTCTCGGGGTCCTGGCCGTCCCTTCATTTTTCCTCATTCTGGATATTCTTGCAGGCCTCCCGACAGAGTCAGCCTCTCCACCCTGAACCTCACCTCCTTCCCTCCTGGTGGAACGCACTCTCGTTCTTTCCGTGCGACGTCCTTTGGTCCTGCCCCCGTGTCTCTCCCAGCACAGGCCTCCACCAGCTGCTTGTGTTTCGACGGACTCAACAGCCTGGCAGCGGAGTAGATAGGCCCAGCTCCCGGCCCCGTGCCAGCCGCAGGACGAACCCCCGACGCAGAGTCCAAATCTCCAAGCCTGGCCACTGGTGTCTATGTGAGGGGAGAAGGGGAGGGAGAGGCCCCGTTCGTCTCACTCGTCAGTTACCCGGCTGTGCTCCCCAATCTCCTCTGGTGCTCCGCTTTGCCAGGCAGTCCCCGGCCTTCCCCTCACACCTTAGGCCGGGTGCCCCCCGGCTCTTCAAGGCTCCACGCCCCGGTATGAGAAGGGGCCGCTACCAGGGGACCCCTGCGCACTCCTCCTCAATGTTGTAGGCCCTGTTGTTCAGTCCCCTGGATCCCGAATATGGGGCCCCCTCTCTGCAGTCCAGCAGGGGGCCGATGCCAGGTACAAGCCGGGCTCCTGGCCGTTTTCCCGCTGGGGTTGGCCTCAGACTCGGGCGTTCTCAACGCATTTCCGGGGCCCGGTCACCGAGGCCCCGGCTGTGTGCGCTAGTATCCCTGGCTGGGGGATGGGTGCCCAGCTGCGCAGGCCCCTCTGCCACCAGGGCCGTCCGCAACGTTGCTGCCTCCGCTCTCGGGTCCGAGGTCTCGGGCGCCCCCTGCGCTCTCTCTGGGCTAGACGCGGCTCTGCATTGCCGGTCCCCCTGCAGCCGGCTCTCCGGTCGCGGCCGCTTCCCAGTGCCCGCCGCCGAAGCCCTCGGCCCCCGCACCTTCCTCCTGGGTCGGGAACTGCCTGGCCCCGGGCTCCGGTCAATGCCGCCTGCCGCTACCTGTGGTCTCAGTAGCGTCGGTGGTCTCTGTGCAGACTCCTCCTCTTGCGCTAGGCCCGCGCCGCCATCTTGGGTTCGCCGTCCGACCCAGCACAGACTTCCGCGGTGCTTCTCGGCAAATGCCGACCGAGGTGGGCTCAATTTCGTGACCCCATCGATGTCGGGACCACGAACGGTCCCGTGCTGGTCAAAACGGGACTACTGGGTGCTCGTTGTATGGCGGATCTCGATCAGCTCGCCGGGAGCTGCGGCTATGCACGTCTTACCCGGCCATGCAGCTGGCCACGCCCCCCCGAGTGTGTGTGTTTTTGTCTGCATGTGTATGTAAAAATCTCAAGTGAAATCCGACAAACACCTCAGCAACTCAACTGAAAGCACCTGTACCCAACTATTTACTACAGAATACATTTATTAGGGGGTGTAACTATGCCACTGGAAGTAAGGTACCTCCGAAACAGAGGGAAAGAGATGGGTGAAGTATGTGTGAGTGAGAGATAAAACAAGAGTGATTTCTTGTTTCTAGAAAAGAGGGTCTGTTTGTTGTTTTTCTAACTTCTGTACATGAATGAGGCATCTTCGGCTCATTGAACAGCGGGTTTTCTTTTGTGATAGTCTCATAGGTGCAACGTTCAATCCAGCCAATCACAAAGCATGATATAATAAGCCAAAGATAAGCCTTGACGTTTTTCACTGAGCAGCAGTCTTAACAAGGTTCTTGGGTAGGCATTGTTTGCGATAGAGCTAAAACTGTCAAAAGACATCTCTGTGCGGTTGAAAGTGAGCCCTATCTGTAACCATCTAAATCAATATTTGGTAAATACTAAACATGCTTATGTTAGTATAATATTGTGTACACAGTGGAAAACATACCGGGCGTGTTACAAGGAACATCGTGTTTTCCTCAAAACAAAGCTGGCAACGTGTCCACAGCTTGCGAATCCTTTATACTTAAAGTGCTTATAGCATTAACAGAGCTTACCACCACCATTTAAAGAATCTTCCCTCTGGCAGTAATACTCACTGACGTGCAACAGTAAACACAAAACGTGCTTGTACACTAGGCAAAAAGCAGCAGAAAACAGGCTCCACCACCGTGATGGCTAGGGGTGTCATTTCGTTTAAAACTGGGCCCTGTTAAGCAGAAAACAAGTAAATGCAAATCATACAGTGAAATATGTTGCTATCTCTACAAAGTTTGACGGCTTGTATAATCGAATGGGGTTCACCATATGTTCATAAGCACACTCCATGCAGCTCACGAAATTTGGGGCGGCACGTAACCAATCTGCAAATACCCTTATGGTTACCTGCACATGCAGTAGCAGTTCCCACTGCAGAAGTGCAGAGGAGCACACAGTGACAGTGATGGTGTAGCAGATGTACATGCCAATTCATGAGCTGTGAGGAGGACTACACGTGCCATGTTGAGGCCCATGTAGTGGGGCGTGCACAGTTCCTTCCACCAGGCTCATGGTCCCTCTTTGGAAAGGGATGGGGCCCCTACAGAAGGCGCAGTCAGTGGCGGCGCACTCCCTTGAGGACAGAGAGAGGGCGCGGTTGGTGGATACCTGAGAACCAGCTTCCCTCATCCCCAGGGAATGCTTCAAGATTTTCAGATTCCAGGAGGTGGACATTTAACACATCTTTACCCGAGTACAAATTTCAGTAACAAGAGCATCTCTGTTGGAAAAGAGGAGTTCCTCATGTGGATGCCAATAAGACCATAGGCAGATGAGGCAACATCCACAGCTGCAAGATGGAGCACACATTGTGTGTTACAGAGAGGACCATGCCAGCCCCTAGTATAATTTATCTCTTCCACATGCAAGGCAAAAGGATGCTTGCCTGAGGGTTGCAGGTTTTATAAACTGGCCGAGTCTCAGACGCCCCTCCTCCCTGCAGTATGTCATGCCAAATCATTGGACCATTCAGCGGTTGATATGAGATACGTGGGATAGGAGTGTGGACATTACTGAGGCTAGAATCGCCAAGTCTAACCAGTAATTGCATAGTGTCCACACCGTCATCCGCTCCCCCCCCCTGCATTTTATACACTTGCCCATATAATGATTACACAGGACACATTGTTATGGGTAAGAACTGCTGCAGGTTTATTTTCATACAACAAAAGGTATGACGATTTTGTGGGTTATCTTACGGGCGATCCAGGGCAGGCAGCCCCTCGCTGCCCCGCCCGCCTTATGAGCCATCCGGCATGGTGGGTCGAAGCCCGGACAGTGCAGCCTTTGCTGATCCCCTTACAGCGAGGCAGGCAGGCGCAGGATGACCGGTACCGAGGCCGGACAGGGGCAGCCAGGAGGGTGGACGACCGGCAAAGAGGTCGCATGCAGGGCTGCAGGGGCCTAAGTACCCGGCCCGCCCCCAACGCGCCCTCCCCCGGATGCACGTCACTGGTGGTGCACCCGGCTGGGGGAGGGGCAGGAGCACTGCCCGAGCCTCCCCCTCCACGAGGACTGACGGAGGTGGGAGGGGCTTCGACTAATGGGACTAAGGGAGCTACCCTGCTGATGTCCCCCTGTGGGGGGCGCGGGCAGCGGCATTCTTCCACAGTGCAATTGTGGATTTAGGTTCCTTTGATGGTGACTTACTGGGCCCGCATGTTCATCCCCCTATCCAGAGACGTCTCCACTGCCAGTTACTACCTTGGAGCTGTGGGGTGGGGAGAGGTGGGATTTGGGTCTCGGGGTGAGTGGTAAAGAGGCTGTCAGTGGCATGATCGGCTGGAGTGTTGTGCTGGACCCCCCACCCATGCTGTAGGAAGGGGTCAGGCAGGGTCAGGCAGAGTCCGTGATGCCCTCGTGCCCCCAGCCCCTGCCCGGGGCACGTGTGATTTTATGAGGTGCGACCTCTCCTCTGCGGTTCCCTCAGCCGGTCATCCCAGGGGCAGAAATTCCGGACCTGTCATGCTACGGCAGAGCTGCCTCCCCCCCCCCCCCGGGGGCACTGCTCACCCCGATGAGTAATCCGCCCTTGTGGTACCGTCTGCAGATTGATGTGTTCCAGGCCGCTGGCTGAGCAGAGTGTGCAGGAAGTACATTTAACGGGTTCTCTTTAAAGTTTCCTCCTCTTGTCTCGTTCTCTTTCCCGGTACTTAAATACATTCAAGCTAAGACTGTGTTACTTACACTTTTCATGCCCCTCGTTCACAAATGGCTTGTAAATGTTGGCTGAGCGGCTGCTTCCGCCTGTACCTGCAGCTGTCTTTATCCTGCTGACAGACAGACATTACCGATTTGCCATATAAAGATATGCGCTTCAGATGCCTCCCCGGAGAGGTAAAAGTAGCATCAAAGCAGAGACCTCTCCGGTAGGGTTCACTGAGGGTTTCTTCCTTGATGTTTTACCTTCTGCCTTCCTCTGACGTCATGCCCTCATTCCCTTTGGTTAAACAGTCTATTTGCAGAGGCAAAAATCGTTGAAAGGGGCCTGCTGACAATCTTAAACGTAAACGGAGGTGTCGGGGAGGCAGGACTGAGAACACTGAAAATAGGCTTTAAAAATGCACATATGCCTGGCTCCTGCTCGTGATGTTTGGTCTTTTTCTGTTTCGTGACACGTTAAGCCGAATGCTCCAGTGACACAAAATACAGCTGATGTTTCAGATAATGTGTGAAATATTCATAAGAGTGCCCGTGACGAAACATTGGCAAAGACTTTGTGGGTCCCGGAGTAGCGTGCTACCCGCTGAAAAAGCGCTTTGACGCCTCGTCAGGGGTAGTAAGAGCTATATAAATGCAATTACAATACAATACAATGCATACACATCACCCCCTCATCTGCGTCCTCCTTGTTCCAGTCATTACTAGATGAGGCATTCCGCCTCCTACATGTGACGGTCAGTGCACCAGCGTTTAACGCTAGCGCGCTGAACCAAGACCGCCCTTGCGCTCACGTCGGCCTGCGTGAGCACGTGTATAAAATAAAGATGGGCGGAGCCGCAAGTCAGTCCGCGCCACAATTAGCTACGGAGTGTGTGTCCATCAATTACCCCGGCGCGCTAATTAGGCCCAGCGCGACCTTTGGGATCAGGAGGGAGGCCCCCCTTAATCATAACACTGGCGACAAGGGCGGGGAGCATCACACGCTGCTCCTGCGCAGCCCCAGAAGAGTGCAGTCGCCGCCCTGAATATCCACTTTGACCCGCAAATGAACCCGGACTTTGAACATTTTAAGCTCAGACAAGCCCAGCAGAGAGAGGGTAAGTCAGTAGATGCTTTTCACGCACGACTCCGGGAATTAGCCGCCATTCACCTTGCGGGAGACATGGCCACAGAGGAAATCAGGGCCCAGCTAATCCTTGGAATTCGCAGCAAAGTTCTACGCGGCCTCATACTCAGGCAACCGAACATCTTGATGAATGACATCCTAATGCTGGCACGATCCCACCATCTGTCAGCAGCGCAAGCAGAGGAAATGGACATGGCATTATTGCGAGGGGCGGAGAAGAGCGTCACGGTCAAAACGGAGAATGCCAACGTAGTCAAGACACGAGACAGGACCTACAAACCTCATGAACGCCAACCACAAACCCCGAAAAATCAATGTGGGTACTGTGGATACGAACACCACCCTGCACAAGCATGCCCGATGCAAGGAAAGTCCGGCACCAACTGCGGCATCGCGAACCACTTCGTGTCAGTATGCAGAAAGAAAACGCAGCGCAGGGCAGGGAACAGACTGAAGCACATGAGGAAGATGGTCAGGCAATTCTCGTAAGTGTCGCTCGCATCACACCCCGGAGGGAGGAAGAAGGAACAACCAGACGAGTACACATCGGAGGACGGAGGAGAAATCTACTTGATCTCATTCATCGAGCCCTAAAGAGCCGGAGGCAACCCCAACCTCGCTGCACCGTACGGGTTGCTGGGAATGAGGTCAACGCAGTGATCAACACCGGCGCCTCAGTGACGGTAATGGGGATCCAGCAGTAAAACAAGTTAAGACCCAAGCCAGAGCTGAGACAGTCGAAGGCGCAGATCTTTGCATATGGAAGCGACTCACCACCACCCCTCTGAGGCAAAATGACCGTGCCAGTGCGGTCAGAAGAAGTCGAGATCACCATTGACATTCACGTCATTAACCAGGAGGTGGATACCCTCCTCAGCAGCCATGCAGTTGAAGACCTATGTCTGGTAATGTTTACGAAAAGGATACAAGCAGACCAAACAGAGGAACTACTGAGCCAGTTCTGTGACCTGTTCAAAGGACTAGGGAAGATAAAGAGAGTCCCCATCCATCTGCACATCGATCCTACTGTCCCCCCAACAGCCCTGCGACACCGAAGGATCCTATTCCACCTACGACCGCTAGTAAAGGAAGAACTGCAGAAACTCGAAGACCAAGGGGTCATAGAGAAAGTATCCGGGTCCACGCCATGGGTGTCACCCATGGTGATTGCCGAAAAGCCTCACCAACCAGGAAAGATCAGACTCTGCATTGACATGCGCCTTCCCAACAAGGCCATTCGGTGGGAGCGCCACATCACGCCGACCATGGACGACATCGTTGCCGGCCTGAACGGATCCAGGTGGTTTTCGAAGCTGGACCTGAACGCGGGCTCTGCCAACTAACCCTTGCCAAAGACAGCCGGTACATCACCACGTTCAGCACGCACCTAGGCCTCTGGAGGTACAAACGACTGAACTTTGGAATATCCTCTGCTGGGAGATATTCCAGAACGCTGTCAAGGGGATCCTAGTAGGGCTGCCTGGCGTCCTCAACATAAGTGACGACATATTCATCCACTCAAAGACAGCAGAAGAGCACTACTGGCATGTGAGAGCTACCCTGAAGAGGCACCTAGACCACAGTGTCACCCTCCATAGAAAGAAGTGCCTGCTGTTCCAACAGAAGATTGAATTCTTCGGATACACCTTCACCCAAGATGGCATACAGGTCGACCCACGAAAGTCCCAAGCGATCAAGAACGCAGCTACCCCCCTCTCCGTGGTGGAAGTACGCAGCTTCCTGGGAATGGCCACATACTGCGAACGCTTCATTCCAGAGCTAGCAATTCTTGCGGAACCGCGCCGGAACCTCACCAGGGCAGACATCATGTGGCAGTGGGGTCCGGCAGAAAAGACTGCGTTCCAAGCCGTCAAGAAAGCCCTCCTCGACCACACCACTCTGGTATACTTTGACCCGGCAAAGAAGACAAAAGTACAAGTAGACGCCAGCCCCGCAGGCCCAGGGGCCGTCCTCACCCAGGAACAAGAGCCAGGACGATGGGCTGCCTTAGCATACGCCAGCAAAGCGCTATCCCCGGCTGAAAAGCGATAATCTCAAATCGAGAGAGAAGCCCTGGCCATCCGATGGGGATGCAGACATTTCCACCTCTACATATGCGGGCACCCTTTCACGGTAGTCACAGATCACCAACCACTAGTTCCACTCTTCAAAGGCTCAGCGCCTCACCCGCCGCCACGCATTGAAAGATTGGCCATTGGAATCCAGCACTACGACGTTGTGTACCGGCCCGGTGCCAAAAACCTAGCCGACTTCCTGTCCCGACATCCAGACATGAGGGAGGAGAGCGACGAAGAACCTAGCAACAACGACACGGAGGCACACCTGGACATGGTCGTGACATTGACGTGCCCCCGGGCGCTTACATTTGAAGAAGTGGCTACCGCTGCTGAGCAATACCCCGTCATGATCAAAGTCTGAGAAACCATCCAAGGAGGACTGTGGCGCCAATTCCTACAAGCTGCTAAAGCTTGGTCAGATCCAGAAAAGGAAAGACTGATGAACATGAGGAGGGACTGAAATGAACTAAGCGTCACCCAAGAGGGCATTCTCCTCAGGGGACCTCACATCGTTATCCTGGTTAAGCACGCACGACGAAACTCGCCCACGGGGGACATCAAGGAGTGGAGAAAATGAAGGCGCGAATGAGACAAAAGGTCTGGTTTCCAGGGATGGACACACTAGTGGAAGAAACAGTCCGGAGATGCCCATCCTGCCAGTTCACGAGCAGACCAGAACGACCAGCACCCATGCCTACTGAAGAGCACAGCCGGCGACCCTGGAAAAAAGTAAGCGTGGATTTTGGGAGCTTCCTTGATGGGCGAGTCATGCTTGCTCTCATTGACAGGTACTCAAAGTATCCAGTGGTAGAAGTTGTACAGTCAACCGCCTTCTTGCATTTCGGCCCAGCTCTCAAAAAGATATTCAGCCTGTTTGGCTGTCCAGATGAACTCCGCAGTGACAATGGCCTCCATGAGTTCCGTGAGTTCATGCACCACTACTGTACCCGACACCGGCGCATCACCCCACAATGGCCCCAAGCCAACGGAGAGGTGGAACGCCTCATGAGTACAATAAACAAAACCCTCCTCTACGTTCTGGCAGAGAAAAGCAACCCAGAACATGAACTGCAAAGGTTTCTGCTGGAATACCGGAGCACTCCACATTGCTCAACACGGCAAGCGCCCTGGGCGCTACTGTTTCACGGTACCCGCCAAGACGGCCTCCCCACTGCACCAGGCTGGTCTCCCCCATCATTTGACGAAAGGGGCACGTTTCGGAGGAGGGAAAAGCACAACAACGCTGCCATCCAAGCACAGAGAGCTGCATTTCACCAGCTATAACAAGGGGACACGGTCATCATGAAGGACAGGAGACCCGGAGGGAAGTTCCGGACGAGGTTTGAGCAGGGGTACTGGACAGTAACCACCACACGAGGGACCATGGTGACGGTCGAGAAGGAAGGAGAAACAGTGACCCGCAACGTCTCGTGGTTCAAACGGGTAGACAGGCCCCACCCCACCCCTGCCGTTGCCGACCCGGCCGAAGGACCAGAGACCATGCCAGGTAAACCCCAAGTAGCCGACGACCACCGTTCTGATTCGATCGAGGTGCCGACAAGTCCGGAAGCCCCTGGCAAAAACCCCAGCCTGCCTTCGGGACCCACCAGACCAGCTCCTGCCCCCACCACCGGCCAGGGCCCTGCCAGGTATGCCCTCAGGGGAAACCCTCCACCGAGCACCCGCCTGAGAGACTTTGCCTTCCAAGTAAGTGGACCATGAGACTTTTGTGTTTCAGTCAAGGACAAGTTGAGATGGGATGTGATGGTCAGTGCACCAGTGTTTAACGGTAGCGCGCTGAACCAAGACCGCCCTTGCGCTCACGCCAGCCGGCGTGAGCGCGTGTGTAAAATAAAGATGGGCGGAACCGCAAGGCAGTCCGTGCCACAATTAGCTAGGGAGTGTGTGTCCATCATTTACCGTGGTGCGCTAATTAGGCCCAGCGCGACCTTTGGGATCAGGAGGAAGGCCCTCTCTTAATCAAAACACTACAGACCATCAATAGCTACTCGGATCATGATCCCGTTTTAAATAGTCTTCTTTCTACTTCCATGAATGGAGTAGAAGACTGTCTCACCCCCGCCCACCCCCTCTGTTTTTTGTTTTCGGACAGAATACTGAACATACCGGGATACCATACGTTTTTTGGGGGGCTTATTTCTTTACTGTACTGCAGTAGACATGCTGTATGACGCAGTATAAGTTGACCCCTTTAAGTTTATTCAGACACAAAATCCTGTAACTCGCCAAGCCAGGCACCAACAGCATCTGACCCATTCCAAGATACACAGCCTCGGAACCCCATGAAGCTACGGAGCATAACATAAGCAACATGCTATGGGAACATCACAGAGCTCGGCACAAGAAAGCAACTAAGCTGAGCACAGCATAAGTCCAAACTTAACCCCCACATTCCATCGAAAAACAGCAAACACAACTACAGAAGGAACGAACCAAAATAAGAATTGACCGAACACTGACTTCAAGACCACGGAAGATAAAAATTTAACAAACACCTGCGACCTCTCAACGACACGCCATAGAAATCAGCCGCCCACACGAAATTAACAATGATACACCATAGCTAACCCCCACGCAAAATCACCCGACCATCGCGGTGGTCTGTCAATCAATCAGGGAACTGTGAAGCACGCTACTCACCCGTGAGGGTCTCAAGGCGCTGGGGGGAGGCCAAGGAGGGAGCAGCTCCGATCTATGATATCTCACCACCTGTTTCGTTGAACGACCAAACCCAGGAAAATGTGATCCCCTTGCATCACCTTTGTCACGAGATGCAATCACAGCTTCTCCTGCTTCCCTTTGAAAATCACCATCCTCCTTCAAAAACTAACCCGAACACACGTCAACCACCTTTTCGGACTGCACCACATCTTTCCCCTCCTTCTGGAACAAAGCATTTCTCCTCAAATTCCATGTCTACCCATTCTCCAGTTTCCCCCAATATCCCCCCAACATCTTCACTCTGTATGGACCCCTAAACTTTGACAAACGCCAACCCACACCACCAGGTTTCACCTTAACCCAATCACCCACATTGTTCAAGCGCTTGCTCTGACCAACCTGTGATGTCTTGCTCAACACTTTAGAATCTTATTCTCGCATCCACGAAGGAGCCAACGTAGTCCCGGGCTGTCTACATCACATCATCTCAAGGGGCTTTACTGTGGCGTATTGTGCCCACAACATGTCCTTTACAGCACTCTGCACAACCAACCCTGCACCACTAGCCAACTCCATGATTCCTCAAACAACCAGTTAATCCTCTCCACCTGATCATTTCTTATGAGTTGTACAAAAAAGTACAAACATGCTTCACTCCAATGTTACTCAGAAACTCTTTCATTTCACCGGTAGTAAGTTGCGTGTCACTATCAGTTACCAAAATCGATAGAATGCCTTCTCTCCTGATAATTTCTGCCAACACTGCAAAGGTGACCTTTCTGCTAATCGCCTCATGAAAACCACTTCAACCTACTTAGATTTGGCATCCACCATGACTGCCTCACACCTCTCATGTTCAGGCAAGGAAAAACAGCCTTATGAAGTCTATGCATACATTCTCTTCAGACACTTGTTGATCATTATCCAACACGGCTTAACCAACTCTTAGTCTGTTCTCTGAATTTTTGCACACCTCACACACTTCCACCCATTTCGTCACCTGACTATCCATGGCAGGGCAACACAATCTTTATATTAGTCTCTTAACCCCTTCAGTGCGGCGCACGTTCAGCAGACGTCGCGTGCACTACCTTGGTAGTGCTGCGCACGTCCGCTGAACGTTCTTGCCCCGCCTGCGCAATAGAACATTCCGCACCAGCGTGGAACGTTCGGCGCAGCAGAGGGGTTAAGTGTCATCGTTAGACCCAAATGTCTTCAATGCACTAACCATTTGTTTATCCCTATTTGACCTCTTGCACCAAAAATGTACAACTTTCTTTTCGTAAAGTCAACCCAGCCTTGGAAAATACAGGTTAAGACCTCCAGCAAATTATCATTGTGTGCAGCAATGCTTTCATCAAAGACTAATATTTCTTCTTGAAAAAACCAACTTCTCTGACTCCAGATAACACAATTGATATTAGTCTCTGGAAAACACTTGCCACAGATGACAATCCGAAAGGTAACCTGTGAAACTGAAATATCCCCTCACTCATGAAGCAGTCAAATGCTTGGAATCTAAATGCAGTTTCACCTGATGATAGGCACTTTTCAAGTCTAGCTTGGAAACGTATTTCCTCCCTGACAACAATAAAATCAGTTTGTTGACATTCGGCAGAAGGAAACAATCCATGACAATGTTCTGATTGAGCCTGCATAAGTTAACGCAGAACCTCAATGACCCATCCGAATTTTTTGTTATGTCCACAGGAGAAAACAATGCGTGACCTCGACGGACTGTATGACCTTGTCCTGATTCATCTGCTTGAGTATACCCCTCACTTCTGCCCTTATCACACACAGGAACCTACCTTACCACATGTCTCACCGGCACGGCTTTCTTCCTCAAAACAAATGTATGTTGACATTCTTTGTCCTCTCCCAACCTGTTCTCAAAAACTGAATTGAATCGTTCCAGAACTCCCCTCTGTACACCACACCATGCTTCTGATATTTTGTTCGGGGACATGGGTTCCTCTTGCCTGGGCAGAAGATGCCCTTTCGATCAGGTGGTCGGAAAGACCCTTTATGCCTTTACTCCAATTACCCTCCTTCCAAAGATGCTTCAGAAGATTTGGGAGGAGAAGACATAAATTATCCTTGTGGCTCTCTTTTAGCTCCAGAGGCCTTAGTTTGCTCTCCTGCTGGCCCTTTCCGAGGGAGAGTTTATGCGCCTGTCAGTGTAGCCATCTTCTCTTCAATTTCTAGTCCTAACACTCCGACAACTGCTCACCAGGTAACAGTTGAACAATTAATTCATAAGAAAACAGCAAAAGCACCAACAATTGATTTATGCTGTAGGAGAGTAGGGTCTGCAATCCTATGATCACCCAGATTTTTGCTTTTTGCTGCACTGGTTTACGACTTTCCCTGGCTGTGGGCCTGCTAATCAGACCCACAGCCTAGCTGTTCTCTCTATCCAAATTGTACTCAGGTACTGAATTGGCACTGGGCCCTCTCCAAGTCCCTGTACCCAGGGCTGAGGTACCCAGAAGTCTCCCAGGGGCTGAAGCATGTATTATGCCACCCCTGGATTGACTAACTAAAACTGACACAACTGGCTGCACGACAGCTGGGGCAAGGTGGTGTACTCACCCTTTGCTTTAGATATAGCATATCTATATCTAACCCTAAAATGGACACACAGATCTCCTATCAGTCACTCCTATGGCAGGCCTTAACAATCCTGAAGGCAGAGTGCTTGGAATCGTGTGAGATGGTGCTCTGGCATGAGCTGAGCCTGTCTGCGGCTTTCGGGACCCATCCCTTAGCCGTTTCCATGATATCGCATACCATATACTCTTAAGTGCATTATAATCCTCGCGGTTAAATGCCAACTCTGGTATCGCTTTATCAAAACATGTCGAGTAAGGTGTCATACGAATTGGAATACTAACCCCTCGCCAATTCTGGCGACGGGGTTAGCATTCCACCCTTCTAGAGGGACACGACATGCATGTAACCTATAACCCGGTTAAAAGTCAGACAGAGCCTTAGCATCCACAAAATGGATGCTGCCACCGAGACACAAGTCTGCCCTCCTGCTGCTGGGAGTCCTCCCAGAGCAGGAGATAAGGACAAAGGGTTTCCTGCCAGGGGCGGTGCCAGCACCGTCCCAGACAGGGTTTTGTGTATTGTAGGTAGGCAGGGCTTTAGAGGAAGGTGACTGCACGTGGCACCCCGGTGCTCACTGTTCATAAGCTGGCTGGAACCAGTTCCAGGGTCACTCCAGACCCTGTGCTGGGGAAAAGCCCGCCAGGGAAGCCGGGTCTCGTCGAGCTGGGCAGTCGGATTCCGGAGGAAGGACGTGCAGCAGACCGCAGTGTTCTTAGATGGTGCCTGCGGATGCAGGGTGACTACTCCTTAGTCACAAGGGAGAAATCTTAGGAAGAAGTCTTGAGTTCCTTTCGTGGAAAGTAGTTTCAGGATTCAAAGATGATCTGATTTGGAAGGGGGCCAGTCTCTACCTTTATCTGGGAAAAAGGGGGCTGGCACGCGACTAGGTCCTGCCCTATGGGTGGGACCAGGAGGGGGGTGGTTACACCCACTTCCTTGGCGGGCTTTTCCCCAGCACCACTTACACCTCACTAGAAAAGCATGTCTACCCAGGGAGATTCTACTGAGACTCCCCTGGTCAGTGTTGACCCTCCACAGGTCACTTCAAGATATGCAGCTCTCAGTTTCCAGGAGATGAGACAGATCTGTGTCTCCAGAAAACTGAAGCAGGGGTCTAACCCCACCATTCCCTTTTTAATAGGCCTCTTAGAGACTTATGATGCGAGAAAGCTTTCTCAGCTAGATGGGAATATGCCAGCCTTAGAGGGAACCTCTGGGGATCCAGATCTCCCCAACATTGCTACTGCAGTTGAGGAGGAGGATCAAGAGGAACTCTCTGGGGATGAGGTAGACAAAGGTCTTGAGGTAGTCAGAAGGCTAACCAGGGCCAACTTAGACTTACTTGGGCTAGGATCTGGGGGACCCCCAGTACTAACCCGAAGTGGGCCTAACCTTGGAGTTAGGAGAGATAGATCTCTTTCTAGGGACTCCAATAGATCTCTGCACTCTAATGCCTCTTCTCAGAGGAGAAGGAATCCTCCACAGAGGAGATTTACTTCCCCTCAGAGAAGGGAGCATGAAGCTAGGATGAGACAAGCTGAACTGAGGATTGAAAGGGAAGAAATTGCCCTGGCCAAAGAGAAGCTTGCCCTGGCAAGAGAGCAGCAGATGAGTGGGTTAGCTCCCACTGGTGGCAGCAATCTCCCAAGAGATAGAGAGAAGGGTTTAGATACTAAACACCTGACTAAAATAGTGCCCCCCTTTAAGCAAGGGGATGATATCCAGAAATGGATGGCTGCTCTGGAGAGGGCCTGCACTGTGCAGTGCATTCCCCAGAGTCAGTGGGCAGCTATACTGTGGCTCTCCTTTGATGGTAAAGGTAGAGATAAGCTCCTCACTACAAGAGTAGAGGATGCTAACAATTACCAGGTCCTGAAGAATACACTGGTTGATGGGTTTGGTCTAACCACTGAGCAGTACAGGTTGCTGTTCAGAGATACCCAGAAAACTCAGTCTCAGGACTGGTCTGACTTTGTGGATTGTGCCACTAAGGCTTTGGAGGGCTGGTTGCTGGGTAGCAAGGTTACAGATTACACAGGATTGTATAATCTAATGATGAGAGAACAAATTTTAAACAATTGTCAGAACCAGTTGCTGCACCAGCACCTTGTTGATTCAGATCTGACCTCTCCCCAAGAATTGGGAAAGAAGGCAGACAAATGGGTCAGGACAAGGATCAAGCAGAACCAGAACCAGAACCAGGGTGGTCAGAAGAAAGCAGACCAGAAGGGTAATGTTAAGAATGAGCAAAATGACCAGAAGTCTTCACCAGGTCCCCAACAAACCAAAGAGGGTGGGGGTCAGGCTTCCCAGAAGAAGAAGACTCAAGAAGGCCTGTCAAAAAGGTGGTGCCAGTACTGTAAAAGTAAATCTCACTGGTTTAGTGAGTGCACCAAAAGAGGAGGACAAACTCCTGCCACTACAGCCCCTAAGGCAACTGCACCCCCTAGTACAGTCAGTAGTGGTAGTGTACCTCCCAAGGCATTAGTTGGGTTAACCTTGGGTACTGAGGGGTCTGACAACTTAGTTGGCACACTCACTCAGGCTGTCCTTGTCTGTACAGGGGATATGGATATGTCCCCTGAAATAAGTCCCAATACATTGCGCAAATACAGGCAGACACCTTTGATAAATGGCAAAATGGCTCAGGCCTATAGGGACACTTGTGCCAGTGTCACCATGGTGACACCTAACTTTGTGGACCCTGGACAGATCATGCCAGGTACTGATTTCCTGGTGACCAATGCCAGCAATGTCACTACTAGTCATAGTGTGGCAATTGTGGCTTTCTCCTGGGGTGGAGTGAAGGGACAAAAGAAAGTTGTAGTCAGTTCAGACCTCCCAGTTGATTGTTTGTTGGGCAATGATTTGGAGTCATCACAATGGTCAGAAGTGGAGCAGATGACTCACATGGAGATGTTAGGCTTGCCAGCACATGTGCTTGCTGTGACTAGGTCACAGGCCAGAAGATGCCCCACTGAACAGGTGCTGGATCCTGAAATTATGGACCAGACACCTTCCAAGAAGAAGAGCAGTAAGGGTAAGGCTTTGCCTTCCCCCTTGCCCCAGGTTGAGGATCAAGTCTCTGAGGAGGCTGATCTGGAAGAGCTGAGGGAAACTGAGCCTAAAGAGCTTGAACTTGATCAAGTTGAGTTTCTGGGCTCAGGGGGACCCTCCAGAGCAGACCTGGGGAACGAACAGTTGAGCTGCCCTTCCCTTGAACCCCTCAGACAGCAGGCTGCTGCTGAGGCTGCAGGGAATGCCACAGGTGCCCACAGGGTATACTGGGAAGATGGACTCCTGTACTCTGAGTCAAGAGACCCCAAGCCTGGTGCAACCAGGAGGCTGGTCATCCCCTTGTCTCTGAGAGGTTTCCTTCTCACCTTGGCCCATGAAATTCCCCTTGCAGGTCACTTAGGTCAGACAAAGACTTGGGACAGGCTTGTCTCACACTTTCACTGGCCCCATATGAATGAGAATACCAAGGAGTTTTGTCGCTCCTGTGACACTTGCCAAGCCAGTGGTAAGTCAGGTGGCACAACAAAGGCCCCCCTCATACCACTACCTGTGGTGGGGGTCCCCTTTGAAAGAGTGGGGATTGACATTGTTGGTCCAATGGAACCCCAGACAGCATCAGGGCACAAGTTTATACTGGTGGTGGTGGACCATGCCACCAGGTATCCTGAAGCTATTCCCCTGAGGACCACCACAGCCCCTGTGGTGGCAAGAGCCCTAGTTGGAGTGTTCTCCAGAGTGGGTTTTCCAAAGGAGGTCGTTTCTGACAGAGGTACAAACTTCATGTCAGGATATCTGACTGCCATGTGGAAAGAGTGTGGTGTGAACTACAAGTTCACCACACCCTATCATCCACAATGCAATGGGCTTGTTGAAAGATTCAACAGGACCCTCAAAGGGATGATTCATGGACTACCTGAACCTCTTAGGAGAAGATGGGATGTCCTGATCCCCTGCCTCTTGTTTGCTTACAGAGAGGTCCCACAGAAGGGGGTTGGCTACAGCCCTTTTGAGCTTCTGTATGGGCATCCTGTGAGAGGACCCCTGTGTTTGGTGAAGGAAGGATGGGAGAGACCTCTCAAAAAGCCTGCAACCAACATAGTGGACTATGTACTTGGTCTCCGCTCCAGGATGGCTGAGTACATGGAAAAGGCATCTAAAAACCTTGAGGCCAGCCAGGAACTTCAAAAAGCTTGGCATGACCAAAAGGCTGTTCTGACTGTGTACCAGCCAGGACAGAAGGTGTGGGTGCTGGAGCCAGTGGCCCCAGCAGCTCTGAAAGACAAATGGTCTGGGCCCCACACCATCATTGAGCAAAAGGGAGAGGTTACCTACTTGGTGGACCTTGGAACTCGCAGGAGCCCTCTCAGAGTGCTCCATGTTAACAGGCTCAAGGCATATGTTGACAGGAAGGACATGAGCTTGCTCATGGCCACAGATGAGGGACAGGAGGAAGAGAGTGACCCTCTCCCAGACCTGCTCACTCAGAATCCTGATGATGGATCAGTTGGTGGTGTTGTCTTTTGTGGCAGCCTCTCTGAACATCAGCAACAGGATTGCAGGCAAGTTCTGCAATCCTTCAGACATATGTTCTCTCTGACACCCAGCCAAACTGATTGGTGTACCCATGATGTTGACACTGGAGACAGCCTGCCTGTCAAGAGTAAAATCTACAGACAGCCTGATCATGTTAGAGACTGCATCAAGACTGAAGTGCAGAAAATGTTGGAACTGGGAGTCATTGAGCCCTCAGATAGCCCTTGGGCTAGCCCAGTAGTTCTAGTGCCAAAGCCTCACACCCAGGGTGGTAAGAGAGAGATGAGGTTTTGCGTAGACTACAGAGGCCTCAATGCAGTCACTAAGACTGATGCCCACCCAATACCAAGAGCAGATGAACTTATAGATAAATTGGCTTCTGCCAACTTCTTAAGTACATTTGATTTGACAGCTGGGTATTGGCAAATCAGGTTAGCTGAGGAAGCCAAACCCAAGACAGCATTTTCTACCCCTGGAGGGCATTATCAATTTGTGGTAATGCCCTTTGGACTGAAAAATGCACCTGCCACCTTCCAAAGGTTGGTGAATCAAGTCCTCACTGGGCTGGATGACTTCTGTGCAGCATATCTGGACGATATTGCTGTCTTTAGCTCCACCTGGGAGGATCACCTGGTCCACCTGAGGAAAGTGTTAGAGGCTCTGCAAAAGGCAGGCCTCACTATCAAGGCCACCAAGTGCCAGATAGGGCAGACACAGGTTGTATACCTGGGCCACCTTGTAGGTGGAGGCCAGGTTCAGCCACTGGAGAGTAAGATACAGGCCATCAAGGACTGGACTCCTCCAATCACCCAGACTCAGGTTCGAGATTTCTTGGGCCTGACTGGGTACTATAGGAAGTTTGTCAGAAATTATGGGTCCATAGTGACCCCCCTTAATGACCTGACAAGCAAAAAGATGCCAAAGAAAGTTCAGTGGACAGCAAGCTGTCAGAAAGCATCCAATGACCTAAAACAGGCCATGTGCACAGCACCTATCCTCAAGAGTCCAGATTACTCCAAGCCATTCATTGTCCAAACAGATGCTTCTGAGTTGGGTGTGGGAGCTGTTCTGTCTCAACTGAATTTTGATGGTAATGATCAGCCTATTGCTTTCATTAGTAGAAGGTTGACACCCAGAGAGAAAAATTGGTCAGCTATTGAGAGGGAGGCCTTTGCTGTGGTCTGGGCCCTGAAGAAACTGAGGGCCTACTTGTTTGGCACTCACTTCACCATTCAGACAGACCATAAGCCCCTCTTGTGGCTAAATCAGATGAAGGGTGAAAACCCCAAACTGCTTAGGTGGTCCATTTCCCTACAGGGGATGGATTTTACAGTGGAGCATAGACCTGGTACTGATCACAGCAATGCTGATGGGCTCTCCAGATATTTCCACTTAGAGCAAGAAGACTCACCTGGTCAAGGTTAGTTTATTGTCCCAAAGTTTGGGGGGGGGGTCATGTAGGAGAGTAGGGTCTGCAATCCTATGATCACCCAGATTTTTGCTTTTTGCTGCACTGGTTTACGACTTTCCCTGGCTGTGGGCCTGCTAATCAGACCCACAGCCTAGCTGTTCTCTCTATCCATATTGTACTCAGGTACTGAATTGGCACTGGGCCCTCTCCAAGTCCCTGTACCCAGGGCTGAGGTACCCAGAAGTCTCCCAGGGGCTGAAGCATGTATTATGCCACCCCTGGATTGACTAACTAAAACTGACACAACTGGCTGCACGACAGCTGGGGCAAGGTGGTGTACTCACCCTTTGCTTTAGATATAGTATATCTATATCTAACCCTAAAATGGACACACAGATCTCCTATCAGTCACTCCTATGGCAGGCCTTAACAATCCTGAAGGCAGAGTGCTTGGAATCGTGTGAGATGGTGCTCTGGCATGAGCTGAGCCTGTCTGCGGCTTTCGGGACCCATCCCTTAGCCGTTTCCATGATATCGCATACCATATACTCTTAAGTGCATTATAATCCTCGCGGTTAAATGCCAACTCTGGTATCGCTTTATCAAAACATGTCGAGTAAGGTGTCATACGAATTGGAATACTAACCCCTCGCCAATTCTGGCGACGGGTTAGCATTCCACCCTTCTAGAGGGACACGACATGCATGTAACCTATAACCCGGTTAAAAGTCAGACAGAGCCTTAGCATCCACAAAATGGATGCTGCCACCGAGACACAAGTCTGCCCTCCTGCTGCTGGGAGTCCTCCCAGAGCAGGAGATAAGGACAAAGGGTTTCCTGCCAGGGGCGGTGCCAGCACCGTCCCAGACAGGGTTTTGTGTATTGTAGGTAGGCAGGGCTTTAGAGGAAGGTGACTGCACGTGGCACCCCGGTGCTCACTGTGCATAAGCTGGCTGGAACCAGTTCCAGGGTCACTCCAGACCCTGTGCTGGGGAAAAGCCCGCCAAGGAAGTGGGTGTAACCACCCCCCTCCTGGTCCCACCCATAGGGCAGGACCTAGTCGCGTGCCAGCCCCCTTTTTCCCAGATAAAGGTAGAGACTGGCCCCCTTCCAAATCAGATCATCTTTGAATCCTGAAACTACTTTCCACGAAAGGAACTCAAGACTTCTTCCTAAGATTTCTCCCTTGTGACTAAGGAGTAGTCACCCTGCATCCGCAGGCACCATCTAAGAACACTGCGGTCTGCTGCACGTCCTTCCTCCGGAATCCGACTGCCCAGCTCAACGAGACCCGGCTTCCCTGGCACCTCTGACCTCTACCCACCTCTACAGCCCAGCTGAGAACCGTGGGTGCGACGAGACCTCAAGGGACCGGCCATCGCCAAGACTGCACGACTTCTGCACAGCAAGCCCACCGAGTAATTTCCTGGTGAGTGCTTTGGGGTCCGAGAAGCCCCAACCCTGAGCAGCTCCAGCACCGAAGAGCAGCCCCCCAGCATCTCCACGATCGGCGTGGGGCCCTTCTGCTTTTTACTGCTCACCGCGTTGTTTGGCTACTAGCCCGCTGGCTTGTGGCCTTCCTGACGACGCCCGACGACATTTCTGCTGCTGGTCTGGTTGCTCCAGGCTGGCACTTGCTCCCTTCCAAAAGAGGAGCCCCCCGGACCCTCCTGGTCCACTCAAGACGCCATTTTGAGTCCACCGCGTGGGCTTGAATTAGCCAAGGCTTGTTGCCCAATCCTGGGTAACTTCGACGCCGACAGCTTCATCCATCGTGGGACAGCTCGCCTCTCCATCCTGGTCGCCGACAACGCCTCCTGGTCCGTGAGATCTGCAGAGCCAGCGTCACCCACTCACCTAGTCGAGGTGACTTCGCCCGGTGCCATCCTGGTGCCCACTTAATCACTGGCTAGTGATTCAAGAACTTGGTCCCCTCTGCTTTCAGGTTTTCTTCTTCCTTGATCCAGGCTTGGATCCATCGAACTTTTCTTCACTGGTCGCCTGCCAGCAACTTCCTTCTTCCAGGCTCCTGGTCCGGCAACGAGATTCCCGACGTCTTTTCAGACCTATGCAGCTGCAGCCCCTGGGCTAGGTAACTTCGGCACTTCGGTGTCCCAGCATAGCCTCACTATCCTAGGGTCAGGATCCACTGTCGTTTTCTTCCTACCAGGTCGGGTTCGCCCGTGAACACTAACTTTGCCTTTACTAGCTTCCATAGACTTTGTCCCGCATCCCGCGTGAGAGTGCACACTCTGCACCCGAGTCCCCTAGGTCTCCTAGAAGTAATCTAACGATTCCCTAGTCAAGTCCTAGCGATTCCAAAGCCTATTAGTACTGTACTTACCTGCTAGTAATTTCGCATTCCACTTTTAAAGTATATGGTTTTTCGTGCCCCTCGGGCATTTGTGTATAACGTGCTAACTTAAGTATTTTCGTAAGAGTTTTGTTGTGTGCCTAGCACCCTGTCCTCATAAAGAGGACAGGGTTGTTGTGATTCTAATAAATACACTGTTTATTTTCATAACACTTGTGTGGTGTCCTTTCACTGGGTGTTCAAGGGGTAATGTGATGGTAAAACAGCTGGCTTAACACGCCCTCTAGAGTCTTAGCCTTAGACTGCTCGTATCCATGCTACTAGGATAGCTGGTCTATAAGGTTGACTTACAACCAATCATCAATAAGGGTTGTTTGGACTGATATATAGTGATCACTAGAATAGTGAACACTGCACATCAGGCCAACTTCTCACATATGCGGATATATTTTCAGAGATTAGCAGCAAGAGCTTAGAAGCAGCGTCAACATTACTTACACACTGTGCATTAAGTACATAGTGAACGCATAGTGCTCATGGAGGAACAGTGAACCACACGCAAAAAGTGAAAAAAGACAGCAAACATGCATTAATTTAACTGATATTAAATATGAAACAATGGCTTGGTCAAAATCATGTCATAATTCAGAATACGTGAGTCTGCTGCAGTATGTCGATGGTGTTCCGACCTTCATTATTTAGAGGTCATTACCAGGACCAATAGTGCACATGAAATAATGATTGCTGGCTTAATGGTAAAGAAAGCCAGGGATTTAAAATAAAGGCCAGACTAAAACAGGGCCTTAAAGTATAAAAACGGGTCAATTGGTGGTACCTGATGGTAATCCAGGAACCTAGGATATGTAAAGAAAGAGAAGGCAAGGTTAGCCCTAAAGTGAAAGGAAACATGATTTCGTTTCAATAATTAACCATCGAGTCTCCAAAGGAAAGGATTACACTCATGCTCTATGTATATCAGAGTGGGGTGCGGAGCAGATTTAGATGTTAGATACTCCACGGGAAGAGGGCAAGCCCGGTATATAGTGAGAACAAATTTATCTCACGACCAAAAACACTGGTGTAGTGTGCCAGCCGGTCACACTGTCAGGAAAGAGGATTTCTGAAACAATATAAGTACAAGGTGCTCGATACTGTATTTACCAATCCTCAGGGTGCATGGTGGGCACTAATGTGAATGGGTACTCACCCAATGATGAATATAGTTGTCCTGGTCTGAAGGTTCACTTGTGCAAACAAGTGCTGCAAAGTTCCAAAGTCACAACGTGCGGGAAGTGGTGGCTGGTGACATTTAAAAGTGGTGCGGCGTAAAAGTTCTGGGTGAGTGTATGGCGGTGAGCAGGCGCAGCGAGAGAGCCTGGCAGTCATATGGGGAGTTCAGGGGGGTTCTCCCCGCGATGAAAATTTTGAAAAAATAGTGGGCAAGTGGTGTATTTTCAAGCATATTTGTGAAAGCAAGAAGGTAGATAAAGCAATTGTTAAAATTCTCTGCAACTCTTGCATCTTTTACTTTTCTCTCATCACACTCGCACCAAGTAGGAGCAAAGGCAAGCACGAAGACATGAATAGGCACATGGCGCGGAGAGCAAAAGAGCCTAATGGTAGCCCACCAGCACAGCGAATACAAAGCAGCATTAATGACACATAACAGCCAGAATAGCATAGGGTCAGACATCAAAATAGTCTCCCTAAACGTCAAGGGGCTGAATAGCCCGGTAAAAAGAAGGAAGGTGCTCGAACACCTAAGGAAACTTAAAGGCGACATCTATGTGCTCCAAGAGACGAGACTAGAAGAGGCAGATATCCCGCGATTAAGAGCCAACTGGATAGGAGAGGTAGTGGGATCTCCAGCCCAGAACAAAAAGAATGGGGTAGTAACACTAATTAGCAAAAACTCGAACCTGTCTCTTACAAGCTACCAAGCAGATACCCAGGGTAGGACACTAGTGACCAGTCTCAAGAGAGCAGGAGAGACCTAACTTGTCGCGAACATATATGGCCCCAACAGTGAGGACAAACAATTTTGGGAGGGGATAGGTGCCCAGTTACACAACCTACCAATGGAAGACCTATTGATCGTTGCCGGAGACTTGAACCAAGTTCTCGACCCAGCAATTGACAAACACCCCTGCAGACGCCACCCAACAACTAGCCCCAACATCCTTAGGAACCTGTGCTCCAAACTGAGGATTAAGGACCCGTGGCGCCTAAGCAACCCAGACGCCAGAGAATATACATTCTACTCCAACCCTCACAACTCCTACAGTCGGATAGACTACATACTAATGTCAGAAACACACACCCACCTCATAGACCACACAGAAATAGGACCCAGAACAATATCAGATCACGCACATATAAGCCTATCCCTATCGGGCAGACACAACGAAAAGCCAACACGCAGGTGGCGATTCGATGACGGCCTTCTTCAACACACATCAGCGAGGGCAGAGATAGACATGGCGATTAAAGAGTATCTGACAATCAACGATACACCAGAAACACCCAGAGAGGTACTATGGGACGCCCTTAATGCGACCATACGGGGGACAGTAATGACAATAAAGGGCAAAATGAACAAAGCAAGGAACAAAAGAATAGCCGACCTAGAGAAAGAGATCAAAACACTAGAGAACAGCCACATTGCTAGCCTTGAAGACAACAACACACTCACAAAACTAACCAAACTGAAGTATGAGCTCAACAGAATATTAAGCGAAAGAGCAGGGACCTGGATCAACAAATATAAATCAATCAACCTATGCACCGCCAACAAAGCGGGGAAAAACCTAGCAACCTACCTAAAAGGGAAGCAAAAGCAGCACACGATTGGGGCAATCAAAGACAAACACAACAAGGCCCAGACTGCTAATAAGGACATCTTGGAGGTCTTCAGGGACTTCTATGAGGGTCTATACACAAGAGATGACGCGCTAAAAGAGGACGGGGGCGAGGAACTCCTTAACAGCATAGCCACACCCACACTAACAGAACGAGAACGAGACGTCCTAGAGCTAACAGTTACGGAGGAAGAGATAAGGAAAGCCACGGCCAGCCTCAAGGAAAACAAAGCACCAGGGCCCGATGGCTTTTCAGCAGGGTTCTACAAACAATACCTGACCACACTCCAACCCACACTGAAACAGGTATTTGACGAGTGCGTCCACAAAGGGCGCATGACCCCATCAATGGCTGAGGCAAACATAATAGTCATACCAAAGGAAGGGAAGGACATGACAGAGGCGAAGAACTTCAGGCCGATCTCACTCATAAATGTAGACTGCAAGATATACGCGAAGATACTAGCCAACAGACTTAACGCCTACCTACCTAAACTCATACACAACTCCCAGGTAGGATACCTCAAAAACCGCATGTCCCATGACAACACCAGACTACTAAGCCATACAATCAACCACTCGGCCCAGAGTAGTAAAGCTGCTGTAATGATAGCCCTAGACGCCGAAAAAGCGTTCGATAGAGTCTCATGGCCCTTTTTAGATCGCTGCATGGGGAAATTCAGGCTAGGACCCAACTACAGGAGGATGGTGATGGCGCTTTACAACAGTCCCAAGGCGCGCGTGGTAGTGAACGGCGGCACCTCAAACATACTAAACCTAGGCAGAGGCACGCGACAAGGCTGTCCACTCTCACCTGGCCTCTTCCTATTGGCAATAGAACCGCTCCTAACAATGATACGAACGAACGAAGACATAGCGGGGGTGCCGATAGGAGGGGAAAAATGTAAGCTAGCGGCGTATGCGGATGATGTTTTAATAATGACAGAAGACCCTGAGAGATCCATCAAGGCACTGACAGACACAATTGAGAGGTACGCCCAGGTCTCGGGGTACAAACTCAACAAGGACAAGTCAGAGTGCAAGCCCCTAAACATCCACACAACAAGTGCAGTACTAGGAACGTCAGGCCTAGCGTGGCAAAATAAACCTATCAAGTACCTAGGCATTCTCTTTGAGAGGGACCTGAGCACGACACTAGAGCATAATGAACAGGCTATAATCCAGAAAATAAAGGCCAGAGTAGACGGGTGGTCACCCAAGTTCACAACATGGTGGGGGAGGGTAGAAACAATAAAAATGATGCTCACACCAATGGTGAACTATATGCTAGCCATGCTACCCCTAACCAACACAGACGACTTCCACAAAAAGGTAGACAAGATACTGAACGATTTCCTATGGAGAGGGAAGAAGGCCAGAATAAGCATGCAAAAACTCAGATTATCAAAGGAACAGGGGGGACTAAACATAACAAACTTCAAACGATTCCACGAGGCGTGCATAGCGAGACAGGGACTGCACTGGCTGGACCCAAGACAGGACTACACACCGGCATGGCTAACACTCGAACAGGGGTTGCTAAAAGGTATGAAACCCATCACCCTCCTCACGGCCACCAAACACCCGGCAATCAAACATAACCCGGTACTCAGAAACACAAAACGAGCTCTGCTGAAAGTTGACAAACTTCTAAACACGAGCATCAAGGGAGGGCCCTTTGAATCCATCTGGCACAACCCAACCCTAAAATACAGGGGCAAGGTCCTAGACATGCACGATTGGTATAGCCAAGGGATATCCATGGCCAGGGACCTTAAGAACAAAGGCGCTGACGTAACATTCGACACCCTGAAGGGAGAGTACAGCCTAAACAGCGTAGAACTATACAACTTCCTGAAGATAAAAGTCGCAATAAGCAAGGCGAACCTCAACACCCAGACACCCTCGATAATACAGCTGGCCAACAGCCTGAACACGCTAGGACACCAGGTAGCACACCTCTATAAGATCCTAGGCCCCAAACACACCAAACTTAATGACAAAGTCATAAACTTCTGGGGGGAGGCAGCAGGTCAGGCACTTAGTGAGGACGCTAAAGCCGAGCTATGGAGGTCCACGAGTCGGAAAAAGGTGACGGCCACACTGAACCAGACAAAATTCTGGCTGATACACAAGGCATACTGGACACCAGCCCAATTAGCCACCGTAGGCATTAGAGACAGCGACGTATGCTGGAACTGCGATAAAGAAAGGGGAGACTTAGAACACCTCCTACTAAAATGCCCAAAAATCAAGGACTTCTGGGGGAAGATCAGAATACTTATCCACGAAATCACAGGCATAGACATACAAATAGACCTCACAAGCCTGGCCCTGGGGTTCACATCCCAGGCAATCACAAAGGCAGAGGATCGGGACCTCATTGATATTCTGCTAACAGCCGCAGTCAAAATAGTCCTAACTAACTGGAAGGACACATCAAAGGCGGCTCCACAGGCATGGCTCAACTGGGTCACGTTCCTCAGGGGGGCGGATAACATCACAGCAAAACACACACCGAAAACGCACAAGCAGTCGACCATGTGGGGGTCCTTAGACCACTACCTGTCATCACACAAGCCACCATAGGCGTGAGCAAGATACATCTGAGGGCGCTTGCTGAAACAGTTTTGTGATAACAGAACACCGTGCACATCTCCTACTTTATCTATATCTCTCTCTACTGTTCCCCCGGGGCGCGGGGCACAAGATGATCGATCACAGAGACATACAAATGCCATGGAACATCAAAAGGACGAATACGAACTATGAGACTACGAACTGGCGAACAATCTCAAGAGTACGGACTACCGCTCCCCTCCCCGCCCCCTCCCCCCCTTCTTTCTCTCTTCCTCTCTCCTCTTTAGCCTATTTTCTTCTTTCTTCTTCCACTCATGTATAAGCCTTGTCCATGTATGTAAATTTATATTTTTCTATATACAATAAAGAATTTCGGAAATAAAAAAAAAAAGTGTTGTTATGACATCAATAAAGAGATTTCATATGATAATAACATAGGTAGCTGCTTTTTCAATATAACCACAGAACTTCATAACAGTCTTTGAGATAACAATGCTGAGTATCTCAGAGACTGTATACCTTTACAAATGAAATCTACTGAGGAAATACAAGATATTGTGATGTGTCGGACTGAACACAATATTCAAGCCCTGACAAATTCCTTAAATGTATTGCTTGCATTTGGGAAGGGCTGAAAAGGCTGCTTTCCCCAAACCAGCAGCCATTGGCCCGGCCATAAAGACTGAACTCAGGACGAGCTGTAAACTACTTTGGACTCTGGAGAAGAAATCCCATGCCTTTGATGCACAGCCCAACTAATCGAGTGAAGCAAACAAAGACACCATGGACCAGGGCATACAATACCATTGTTAACATATCATGATATCTCACAGTGAAGAAATGCAACCAGAGAGTGAGAGTCCCATGCATTATTATTCACAACCCTCAATGCACATAACTGAAGAGAGGCAGCAGCAGTGTGATGCAGAAGAAACCCAGTTTGTGCCGTGCTAGCCCATGCTATACATTAGGTATAGATTTTCCTTGAGTGTATTAAGTCCATTAGATTGGTTTCTAGAAATTTTTTCAGTTTCTTTTCCAGCCATCGATGGTATTGTGTTGCAACATAAGCACCACTGAATGGCTTAGGTAATGGCATTGATTTCCTGACCTATCGTTGCTCCGCAATCAATATGTTAAGCAGTGTGATGTAAACACCTCACACCAGGCATCATTATCTTAAACACAGAGTATTAGTATAAGGATTGCTTGCGTGGAATTAAATCATCTTAACTGTGACTGCCAGTGCAGTGCCTGCCAAGTGCCTCACTGAGATTGGGAGGCAAACTAATACATAACACATGATGAACACCATACACAAAACTAAACAGCTCTTCAACCAATGACCCCAGCCATAGGTAAAAAAAAAAAAAAAGACTCCCTAGTCAATTGACTGTACTTAATTTATTTATGATTTCTTTTATTTTTTTCCACTCCGACTCCAAGTGCTTCTGCCTTGAGACCAGGCCCGGACATGCAAGAATGAGAGAGGCGACGTGTGTGACGTGCGCGCTGCTGACACTGCCTGTGATAGCAGGCAGGCTAAGTTAACGTTGCAGTGCCATTTAGCTTGGGCGCTGTCATTGAGCTATTCGTACAAGCCTCGCTGCCTCGACCACCCTGTGCATTTCATTCACTCCCCGACACACTGCAATAAGTGGAATGCAGTGGTGCTAGCAAACGGCATAATGCGCGGGAAGAGTCTCTCGACAAAGAGAACAGAAACAAACTAAGGGACAATTGAGCTTTTTTTTTTTTTTAATATAGCGTGAACTTGACCCCAAGGTACCGGCGCGCTTTACATGAGCCCCAGCTGCACTGCATTACAGACAGACAGATTACTTTTTAGGCAAGGAGAGATGTAATGTCATTTATTTCAAATCACTTAAATCTCTCCGTGCTGATTTGCCCAGATCACAGGATGTTGAGCCTCCCACAGAGACTCGAAGATTTTCACACCAGCTTCAAGGTCGTCCGCTAGGGTGACCAACCGTCCGTAAATTTCACGGACAGTCCGTAGTTGGGACCACACGTCCGTTGTCCGTGAGGATCCTTCATACGGACGCATTTTGTCCGTAATTTTGGCCATCACAGGGAGCAGCATTGCTCCCCTGTGAGAGGCCTCACCTTCCTGATAGGGCGCCTCACGCTCCTCCTGGAGCACAAGAGCAGCCCCTCCCCACCCATTGTCATTCTGTATGGGGCCGATTGCCACATACAGAATGACAATGGGGCAGTCTGGGCTGGTAAAACATGTGGCGGCCTCCTCCCGCCTCAGTGTACAGCAGGGCATTCTGTATGATAAAAGGTAAAACGCTAATGCTGCAACTTTAGCAACCTTAGAAAACAGTTTATATAAAGAAGCATGTAAAATAAGTTAAAAAGAACGGGTTATCGTTCTTTAAACTGTCTCATCATTTTTAACTGAAGTATTTTCAATATTATATTAAACAAAGCCATGGTTGCTGCTTTTTTATTTTAAGCAACTAACAACCATTGACAAAGCCAATAGTCCTGGCTTTTTGTTGGTGTAATGATACTTATAATATATATCTGGACGCAATGACATAAACAACATAATACCAGTCGGGCGCAACACTATGCTAAGCGCTACATTTTAGCCTAGGTGTTTTAAACCACACCCTTAATTACATCGAACACCCCTTTGAAGAGACCCCGCCAGTTTTTTTTACATCACTTAAAGCCCTGGAAACAACACCATGTCACAGTCACCTTATATCCTGGCACTGTGTATCATGCATGACTCATGACTTTTACGTTTTCAGACTGCCTATGTGCAGGGGCATAGGGAACTTTCCCCCACCCCACCCCTTGCTTTAGGAACTACAGCAAGGTGAAGTTCTTGATGGGCCTCTTCTGTCTGCAACTCTGCAGACAAAGGCTCAGCTCATAATGTGAAAAGGTGGGTGAGTAAATAAGTGAAGGAATGTGTGAATGGCTGGATGGATTACTGAAAGGATGAATAGATGACTGAAAGGGTGAATGGATAGATACAAGAAAGAATGAGTAAATGAGTGGAAGTATGGATGAGGGAAAAGGTAAATAGATGGATGTATGGGTGGAAGGGTAGATGGATGGTTAAAAGAGTGGATGGGTGTATGAAAGGATGGATGGATGAGTGGAAGCTTAGATGATGGGCGAGTGATGGGTGGATAGATGAGTGAAAGGATGGATGGATTGAATTGATAAGTTAAAGGGTGAATGGATGGATGGATGAGTGAAAGGTGGTAGATGGACAAAAGGATAAATAGATGAGTGAAGAAGTGAAAGGGTGGATGGATGAGAGAACAAATGGATGGATGAGTGAAAGGATGGATGAGTAATAGGATCAATGGATGGCATTAATGAATGGATGAGTAGATGGATGATGGATGGATGGATGGATAAGTGAAAGGGGGATGGAGAGAGAAAGGGAGGATGAATGACCGAAAGGGTGAATGGGTGGAAGGATAAGGGACTGGGTGGGTGGATGAGTAAGTGAATGAATGAATGGCTGGATGGATGAAATGGTAAATGGCTGGATGGATGAGTAAATAGATGGATGGGTGGAAGAGTGGATGGATGACTGCACGGATGGATGGGGTGAAAGGGTGGGCAGATGAATAATGCATGGATGAGTGAAAGGGTGGATGGAGGAATGGATGAGTGACATGATGGATGGAAGGATATATGGTGGATAGGTTTGCAAATGGTTGAATATGTTTGGATATAAATGGGCACATAGTTGGAAGGACAGAATGAATGGTGAAAGACTGAATAATAGATAAAAGAATGAGTACACCTTGTAGCAACCATTATCTTAAGTAACATTTCCTAAACATTGACTTTCACGTTAATATGAGTCATTGTCTCCATATAATGTGAGTGATGTAACGCACTCCGACACCCTGCCCTACATAATTGGGATGAGTAACACTATAAGAGAAATTAAATACACATTAGAGACGGTCTAAGTGAAGATGAGGGGAACCATTGAAGGGTGGTAGCAAGGAAGGACTGGACGGACCGGGCATCGGGTGTTTCGATGGGAGGCTGGAAAGGGGGGGGAGCGGTTTTGTTACTGGGGGCTGGCACTGCAAAGTTCCTTGTATATCCAGTAGTTTTCAATCAACAATAAAAGCGGCCTCACTTATATTCAGGTGTGATTCACCATTGTCTGGTGACTAATGTACCTGCTGGAGCGAGATGCGAATTTTGAATCGTCTAAGGTAGCAAGCTGCGGCCATACTGAAAAACCGTGAAGTGCACAATTGTCTCAACCTAATATAAACGTATTTTGACTTGTACTTAGATGGTTGTCTACTTACTTACTTATATACTATTGCGCGACCACCTCTCACGTGTCTGTAAAACTTACCTTTTGTCCCGAAGGTTTGTCCTGAATTTTGACCTTTTGTCCTGCATTTTTGTTCTGAATTTTGACCCTTTGTCCTGAAATTTTACACTCACCATCCTGAATTTGCACCTATGCCAGTTGGTCACCCTATCGTCCGCTCTAGCACTTACACTACATCCTCTCCGCAGGGCTTCATAATAAAGCAGCCAAGTCATGCAGAGTTTGCCAATGCCAACGCCAAAGTTCAACCAGTGACCACAACCAAAAACACTCAAATAAATCGCAATAAATACAGTTTCTAGTCTGTCTGAACGTAATTAATGTATTTATTGCGATTAATGTAACCTCTTTATTTAACGACCTGCACCTCCAGTCCAAGTGTTCCTGCCTTGAGGCCAGGCTCGTCAATTCGATGCGGGAGTGAGAGTGCAGAGATTAGGTGTCGACTTTGACGAGGAATGAATGAATGATTTATTAACTGTTCGAGTAATTAAAATCATTACAGTAAAAAGCAAGAACATTGTTAAAAAAAGAATTAAAATAGGCAGTTCCCCCCTCCTTACCCCCTACACCCTCCCCTTCCCTTTAATGTCTTGACTTTATGTACGGCCGTTGGCCTTTTAGCAGGTTGTGCAGCCCTCAGTGTTACTTGTATTTCCTATTTCTTATATGTTATCAACACTGCGTGAGAGCCTTGTCAGGATTAGCTTGGGCAGGTAAAGGTAGCGCTCGTTAGGAGACGGGGGTGGGTGGGGGGGGCTGCAGCTATGCCCCCACCACTCATTAATTGAGCATGTGAGGGAGGCCTCTAGTGCGCATGTCGGGCTGACCACAGACAGGCTGCCGTCCAACCTGACATGCTCACTGCCTATAAGAGTGAATAACTAGTGCATAGTCTGTCCTGGCGTTCATGTTTACTCTGTCACAGTGACTGGCAATAAGCCCCTCCCACCTTCCTCAGAAATCTAAACAACTGATCCACAGCTAAAAATGCTCCCTGCCACAGCCAGGAAAAAACGTTTTAATGTTTTTAACATTTGATAATAGGCATGGGAGGTACAAACAGGTCCTGGGTGGGGGGGGGGGGGCAAATTTAGTGAGGGCAAAGCCCCAAAATCCTTTAAGAGGGACAGCCGCTGCGTGTGGGCGGGGCCCTATCTAGGCTGGCTGAATTACAGGAAACACTCAGAAGATGCGCTGAATACTGAAAACAACTCAATGTGCCAAAGATCACATGGAGGGGGGACCCAGCCCAATTCACCGTGGTTTGCAGGATGCACTAAGGGTGGAAAGTAAAAAGCCAATGAATGACATGCTGCACGAATGTGGCAGAGGAAGGGAACAGTTGTTATGTCCGACACCAACTCACCTTTGGAGACTGAAGCACCCTCCAGGCGGGGGCCTGAATCAAGGCAGAAACGAGAAGTAACTGCCTGCAGGCTGCACAGGGAGGAACGGTTAAGAATACTGCAGTGGTTCAGTCAACGTGCAAGGAACTAGACTGCTGCCCGGCATGAGAAGGGTCTGCAGCGCTGTGTAGTTTCCATGGGGGGCCGAAAGGAGAATAAGGCCCTGGGGAGCAAGGGTATATTGAATAAAAGATTGGCCCAAAGCAAATAGGAAAAGAGGCAGGAATACCAACATAAGTTATTCTGTCCCTAAAAAAAGGGCATACAGTCCAAATATGGATACTTGTGGGCACAACATTGCACAGTGGTGGAACAATTATACACAACATGTGGCCACATATGAATGAACAATAGACCAGAAATCAAACAAAACAACAAGGTTTGGGGTTTCTATTAAGGATATTTCATTGGAAGGGATAGAAACTACTTTTTTATATGCAGAAGGAATTTGTAACAAACAACATGGCAGTTATATGGCAGTATGGCTTTCACCATGCTAATAAATTCTTCAAATGTGTTCATAATAAATGAAAAATGAAGGAAGAAGTGACTTGGCAATTATATGACAGCTATGCTGTGACTGTACTATTCCACTCTTCAAGGGTGTTAATGCCATAATTAACAGACCCACAGCGTGTGATCCAGCGCCATTCTCAGCTTCGTAAAAATTGTAGAAAGTCCCTGCCATGTGGTGGGAGACTGAGTTAGTCAATTACCTGCCAGGTAAAGTCATTCTCAGTGTGGTTGAGGGAGGTGAAGTGAGAGACCAATCAGCCGTTATCGACTTTACATCTGATCTGGCTTTTGTGCTGGATGATATGGGCCTTAACCATTTGTGTTGTTTGCCAGAAATCAGGTCACATGGGCAGTGAATTCCATTATTAACATTAGAGGTGTGGCAATTGCTAAGTTGCTTCAGAGGATAGGTGTGAGTGCCCACTGAAAAGTTTTTTACATTGAATGTTTGGGGATACACAGTGTAGTTTTGAAACTTGAGATGCCCTAGAACAGGCAGTAGTCCTCATGATGTCGTAATCGATTGATTAGTGTTGGTCTTGGGTGTCCATGGTATAACGTACCAGGTGATCCCCTAGATCAGGGGTCTCCAACCTTTTCTATAGTGAGAGCTACTTCTGATCCGTGAAAATCATCGTGAGCTACTAAAGGCAGAGTAATGTGCAGATTATTTCCAAAGTCCCCCACACACCCAGCTTCACTAACTAGGGATAAAGAGATACTCATTTACTGCCTGCAAATCACAATATGAAACTAGAGGGCTTATATTAGTCCCGGCTTTCCTCTTCAACACATTCTGTGTGCCTGACTTCTGCAGTAACCAGTGAAGAAGACTGCAATCATAAGAAACCATACAGACCTGCAGTGCTCTTCACTGCTGCCAGCGTACTAAAAACAGTAAACTTCACATCTGCTTCTCACATCTCCTCATACACCAAACTACTATGTTCCATAACTCTGTAACTGCACCCAAGTGGTCACCAAGCACAACATGGAAACACTTACCACATAGAATCACAAAATAAAAATAACACCTTTCTAACCACACAGCCTACCTACATTGATTATGTAGGTGAGTGCTTCAGTATCCTACATAAGGGTAGTAAGCACATGACGATAGGCCTAGATTGTTGCCTCTTTTGTAAGAAAACAAGGAAAGTTTGTTAAAGAGATTCTGGGTGCGTAGTATGTCCCAATTTTTCTTTATCACTTTGTTGCTTGAGGGGTAGAAGGTACACACAAATGGTATGCACTTGTTCTGTGTTCTAGTTTTGGGGACAGGTAGAGTTTCCGTAGGGTAACACCAAGCACCTTTTAATGCAGTGGAGGCTAAGCACTGTGGATAATCCCTGGATATCGAGCTGTCTGATAGAGTGGCAGCCTTCCTGAATGCCTTCCCATTCCTCATATTTTCAATTTTATCTTTGGTTGAGTCCTTGTATCGTATGTGTACACTTGAATTTGGGTTGCTACTTACCTCTTTCTCTTTTCTCTCTCCTTTCCTCACTCTCTACCTACTCCATCTAGTCCCTAACATGATTATACATTTTTGGTTGTTTCATGTTGTATATTGTTTCAAAGTACAATTTTATTTATCTTCGCTTATGATGCCTACACTGTCAGTCTTGAGAAAGCCTCAGACCTGTGCATAGAGAAGGGGCGAAACACATGTTGGCTGTCTTCTATGCATTGCGGTTCTTGTTTTGGAACCTAGATAATTATAAGAAGAAGAAAAAAGCACCATGTACTATCCTATGACCACTGATGAATCCATTGCTAATGCACTTAAAAAACCAACCACACATTAACCCTCACTGCATCATAGCACTTTTTAAAATTAGTTCAGCCACACTGCAAAGTATTTCCAATAGCTCTCATAGGCAAGACCTGTTGGTTTTGCCAATGCTTTTTCCTGTCTGAGAATCTGCAGCAGGCCTTACCATCACAAAAAGGAAAACAAAACATTAGGCCCTACACAAAGGGTAAGCACTTCCAATGGATCAGAACCACGGATTATTTTGTGCTGTAGAAATAATCCCCCATTGAGAGGCTTGATTCTGCAAAGCAAAAAAATAATGCTGATTGGGAGCCATCACATGGAGGAAATCAGATTTGTCAAATGTGTTTTCTCCAAAACGATCACTGCTGATCCTGCAGGAATCCCCAAGTATGGAGGGCGTTCACCTGATGGGAAGGCAGAGGTGAAGGCCTCTGCTGACCAACCACTGTCTATTTGATCCCCTTATTTAGCCAGCATTCAGCATTAATTTGACTTCATTTTTATATACCTTTTTTATTGTACATATCACTCGATTTGGTGGGACACACTTCAGAAATTTGCATCTGTTTTAAACACATTGGGCCCAATTCACAAAGGGGCTAACGACTTTTAAAGTTACGAGTCTGGAGTCTGCGCACTCTTGGAGGAATGTCCGCACTCGGGGTAGAATCTCCACACGGCGCACTGCAGAGAGTACGCCACACTGGGATTCCACCACAAGTGCAAAGACTCTGCACTCGAAACTTTACAAGTCATAAGTCCCTTTGTGAATCGGGCCCACTATGATCTACTTTTCTATCATTTTTGCCCATTATACTAGTGCTAGTGTGTGAAGTTACAGGACTGTCTGCCATTTTGTGTGAAACAAATAGTATAGTATGTATGTGTAAGCTGTAGATGTTGCCTGTTGAACTATATGCCTCATGATGTTACTCCTCCTTGCTCTATCTTGGCAGGTTCAATGTGATCTGTAGTTGCTGCGAGCGCTGCTGAATAAACATTCCCTACTTGCATTATTATCGTTTTGTTCTTACAGCTTTTTTATTGCCCTGGCTTGGATGAGTTGTAGTGATTACACCAGACAGGTAAGTGTAAGAGCGCGTACTTTATTGACTTTTCATCGCCACAGCTACCAGGAAATGACAAACTCCTGGGATTCAAACCATAGCATTCCGTTGTCATGACAATGACATCATAGCAGTACAAGGAAGATGGAGAGCATGCTTAAGGAACTACTAGATGAGTGTTTCTTAGTTTCCATTCTTTATTTGGGCCCACAGTGACACATTAGAAGCAAATAATTTGTAGATAAATTAAAAATTCTCAAGACCTCAATTTACAAAGGAGATTTTTAAATTTACTATGATTTGTGCCTGCAATAAGTAAGTTATGCTGCATTTACAAATGTTCCAGAACTAGAATAAGTGACAGAAAAAAAGGCTTTTTAAAGATAACAAAATGCGACATATTTCTGATTTAAAACTGGCGTATTTTACTTTATTCGTGAAGTATGCAATTTTTTTGGAAGGAAAATTGTTCTAAGTGTATATGCTAGTACATTTGATAGACACAAGATTCTCTATTACTGTCATAATCGGGAAGGGAACTTTCAAGAATGATAAACACACACCCACACACACTCACACATTCAGATGTTGCACTTATGTTATCAATGATGTCATAGAACATGTCATGAGTGATGTAATATGGGAGGTAATTAGCAGTAAATGCGAGGGCACGAGATATAGTTACTGTAGATCCAACTATTTTCCAAACATGCAAAGTTTGACGTTCTAGTACATTAACTAATCCTAGTAGCACATTTCATCATCAAAATTGTTTAAAAGGTAATTTCCTCTCAAAGTAAACAGATAAGTAATAATTGGGTTTTAATAACGCTATAGGTATAAGCTAAAGACTAATGGGGTAATTAGGGATTTAGAGCAGCCAGTATGAAGTGAAAAAGGCAGGTATGGGAGTAAATGAGACATGAAACGGCACACACAACAGACATAGGGCTAAAAAGGCATCTAGAGATAAAATATCACTTGTGCAGTATTTTCTGGCCCAGGGTTTGCAGATGGAAAGTGGGGCATGCAATGTTTTCTATATAATTAGCCAGAGCAGCCCTGCACACCGGGGTACTATATTGTAGACGCAGTGTGAGTGATTGATCTGATGATGCCCTTGCTCTGTCTATTGTCTTCATGTGAGAGAAGATTACACTCCAGTAACCCGTGATGTACTGATTTGATCTGTGTTGTAAGGTTGCAATGGTTGTACAAGTGCATTTGAGGTTGTGTGTAACTGCTGAAGGCTGTGTCTTGGCACAGGCTCGCGTGTTACACCCTCGCCCTGGGAGGCTAAATTGACCCATCTAGGGTTGTGTCTGCTCATGGAGGACGATTCCTGGACATTTTGACCTGTACCGTGTCCTCTGACACTGTGCCTAAGCATATGAGAATGCCCTTGGGAATGTGAAACTGTGCCTGGGCATATGATGACCATCTGACACACACTGGCTGCCTAACCATGGACGATTGCTGCAACCCTGACATATCAAGCTAACACACCTGGTACAAGATGACTGTCATTATGGTGTGTGATAGCAACACCTTACTTCACATATTAGTGTTGTAAAATTGACATATGATGTCACTTCCGCTGTCGTGGTATTTTCCTGAATCGATGTCTATGATGCAGGCTAGAAGCCACAGAGAAGCTTCTCTCCATTCCTGCCCAGCAGTAGTACGCTGCATGCACCCAGATATGTCCTCATAAATTCCTGTTGCCCCTGTGCGCCATGATAACAGAACAAAGTGACCATGTTCCATTCGCTGTCACAAGGCACAATTGTGCTTCTGCCCAGGTGAAGTCTGGATGACACCCAGATTGGCAGCAGCCACACACCCACCAACACTGTGTAGCTAGTTATGGTATGTTAGGTGTAACTCACCAGTGAGGGTATCCTGGCGCTGAAGCAGGAGCTCTATGAACCAAGGCAGGGTCGGAGTTAACTGAGGAACCAAGCCTTCAGGTTCATGCAGAATTCAAGAACTGAGGAGGCAGCTCTGATATGCAGGAGCGCAGGTCATTCTAGGCTTCAGGAGCGAGGTAGGAGAAGGCACACACACTGGATCTAGTTCTGTGTATGCAGGGGGCATTGGGGGTGTGCGAGTAGGAGTCTGGCTGAGCAGCAGTGTTGTGTATGTGCATAAGGTGTTCTTTGAGGTGCGGGATGAAC
The DNA here is from genome assembly GCF_964261635.1 of Lissotriton helveticus. Taxonomy (NCBI): domain Eukaryota; kingdom Metazoa; phylum Chordata; class Amphibia; order Caudata; family Salamandridae; genus Lissotriton; species Lissotriton helveticus. The sequence continues at coordinate 1,017,778,581 of NC_136065.1, read as the reverse complement.
TGAGTGCAGGTTGGGAAGTTGAGGTTGAGCCCGGTGGCTGAGTTTTGACTGGTCTGGAGTCTTCTTTTCATTTGAGCGTTGAGTCCAGCATAGAGTGAATTGCTGGAGTCCAGCTTGCTGGTGATAAGGGTTTGAGTGACAGTTCTGCGAGAGCTAATAGGGAGCCATTTGAAGATCTTCATGACCATCTTTAGTGTGTGAAAGGAGAAGGGGACTGCATTCACTTATCCGGTCATGGTGAGATGGTTGTCAATAACAGTTTCGAGGTTTTTTATGTGGGTGCTGGGAGGGGTGTGGGATTGAGTTTGGCAGGCCACCAGGTGGAGTCCCAGAGCGAGGTGTCTTTGACAAATGTTACTACTTTTGTCTTGTCTGTGTTGCGGTTGAGGCAGTTGTTTTTCATCCATCTGGTGACTTCGGTCACACAGGTCCGGGAGTTTGTAATCGGAGAGAAAGAGTATGTACAAATAACTTGAGTTGGAGAGGGTGAGGATAAACATAGCTGGGAAAGGAGAGAGAGCAAATTATTGGCAAAAGATAGGCAAGTAAGTGGTGATATTGGTCCCGGAGAAAATGATGGTGGAACTTGACCAAATAAGGAAACACTAGCAAGAGCAGGAATAACGAAGGCAGACTTTCTGCGTCAACGAGACTCTTTCTATTTCATTCAGCTTGCTGATGGGCTGTCAATGGAGTGCCCTGTGCCCTCCTGATAGAATGATAGTGAACTCAACAATCATGTCCTTCTCTGACGTCCAGACTCAGCTTTGTTCCTGCAATGCAAGGTAGATGGGGGTATGCCCCTCCACTGTATAGGTACTAAGGCTATATGCAAAAGGCAGACCATATTGCATAAGCACCAGATCTGTCAAGTCTTTTGATTCCATGCATTAGCAAATTATCCTGTCCAGAGATTTTGTGCATTCTGGTATATGGAGCCCGATTCTTTCCATTATACATTTATGACTGCAAATACCACAATGCAAGGGCAAACCTGTGCTTTATGAGCTACTCATATGTAAAATCAGGAAACCTGAGAGCTCAAGTGCTGCAGCTATGGAAAGGCTGCTTGTGCAGTTCATTGCAGATCCTGGATTTTTTATGAGGGAGGTTCTGATATCAAAGTAATGGTGCTGTTGGAAGCAAAAATAGAAATTGGTTATGCGCCCCCACCCCCAAATGATTTCAATGAAATTATTGAATATCAATACAAAGAACTTGTATGCTGAGACCTCACACAACAAAACTATCCCATAGGCATAGTATGGGATAATATAACTTTATTGTACAGATTTATAAAATCAGTTACAATCCATTATAATGACATGAGTTTATTATACAAGAAAGTAATGATAACTTAAAGATACCCCTATAATCATACATTTTAAAATCTTAAGATATTTGCAGAGACAAGAAATATATATATATATATATATATATATATATATATATGTATATATATATATATATATATATATATATATATATTCGGCATACAAACGTCTCCAGCAGTCATGCAGGTTGAAAGACGAGACGAACCCAGGTACTGGTGCTGATTTATTTATTTAGCTCCTCACCACACCACCATTACGCGTTTCGAGCCAAACAGGCCCTTGATCACATGACAACGTGCAGGGGCGTATGTGCTCCTTTTAAAGTGCTAGTGCTACAACCCAATATTGCTGTCATAGATATACAAGACATATTGCCTCAATCACTTACTGCATAAATGCAGATATGCACATATTAAACATTGTAAAATATACACATCATATTATTGTAATATATCACACAGTGTAACTAAAAGATGGAAGTATATCTGTCTAAAATATCAATACATAAATGTATAAATATCTAAAAAGAATTGTTAAAAATACAGATATAAATATAGCAGCAAAATACTCTAATATCAACAATAAAATAACTTGGCGTATAGTTAAATTGAAATTGATAATTTTCGATCCTAAAGGAATTGAGACCAAACAAAAGAATCTATAATTTCAAATACATGTATGAATACTAGCATAGAACGGGTCCATAATCACATGAAATACCCGTCCTTAAGGCTAACATCTCGAAAATCTAAGCCTATTCTAAATTTTGTACGTCAATAAACGACACCAATTTAGAAATTATATCATAGTGAATTAGGCAAACAACTGTGCAAAATGATAAGCCTTCGATAGAATTATGTGCAAAAACAGCAATAAATATTGGCAAGATAATACAAAATAGTGCTACCTAGTGAAACTTAAAATATTGTGCAAGTATTGTAAAAACAATACTATAAAAAATTATTATTAATAGGTTGAGACAGTAGGTTTGTTCATATTTGTACAGTTGGTCAATATAAAAACATATATATATATATAAACATCATACCAAACATACAGTCATAACATTAGATACAATCCTAATGTAGCATACCATACACACAATCATAACATATCAAACACGACACCATAAAAAACATAGTCATAATGCCACTTCGTTACCAATGGATAAATGACACAAAAAACATACATTATATATGCCGCAAAAGAAACGCAATATAAAAACATACACAACAACAAATTAAGACATAAGCAAGAAATAACAGAAGCTAGTGTAATACAGCCCCATTTTTATTCTGCACCATCTCATAGCGCTACGGCTTGGACCGCGCTGTCTTTGCTCGTATGCAGCCCTCTATATATATAGGTTCCTCATTAGTATTCAGAACTACACACAGTTGTCTTCAATTTTGAAAGAAATCAATAATAAGAAAATAAATAACAGTAGACAACTTGTTTTCTGCAGGAGATAACGAGAGGCATGTGTGGCCCAAGAAATCACCATTAAATGTTGAACAAACATTAACATTCCAGTAATGTGCACACAGTATGGCACAGATTAAAGCACAGCAGACTGTCTGAATGAGTAACGCACACAGCATACCACGAAGCGCACAGTACAAAGACACGTATGGCGCTGCTGAATGTTTACATTGCCAGTACAAGTATAAGCAGTTACGTCAAATCCCTTAATGTGTAACATCCGGTACCAGCCCACACTAGGAGACAGACATCTGGCATCTATCAATAGATGAGGCTAATGATTGATTACATGTGTTTTAGGCTTTTAATTTGTTCTGTTTCTTAATTAATGTGTGCTAACAAAACCAGAAGAACAACATGCAAAGGAGAGCAGGCTGGGCACACCCTTGCTGCAAACACCATGAAAGCTCCAATGACGGGTTAGGGTTGTATGCTTGCTTTGTCAACCACCTCAAAAAGGGAGCAATGTCATTCATTTGCAGTTTACAGCATCACTTCACTCATGAGGGATAATGTGTGACGTGTAACACGTGTGCACTCCTGTTCTACGGATACACCACTGGCCCACTATATTTCTAGTCAATAATTCTTCATGACTGTGACCCACCTGAAGATTTGTGTTCAAAAGCAGCGCAGTCTACTAAACGTGTTGCGGCCCCCTTATCACGGTGCTCTGTCGTCTTGCTAGCCCCTCCCATTAAGTTTCTAGGGGGCATAGTTACAATAAAATGTTGGAGCGCAGAGGTGTGCCAAATTTGGCAGCGCCCTGCTCTGACATTTTCAAAATGCAGGGATGCATCGTATTCACAAGAATATGGCACACCCTTGTGTTTCCCCTAGCGCTGGTACAAACAAAGCTACCTAGCGCCAGCGCAGGCACCCTGCTGCCATGTTGCAAGGCTGTCTGCACTGCGGGGATGATTGTTTATGTGCCGGAAGGGGCAACTTCCTGCACATATACAATCAATAATGGCGATTTTCACCTTCAATGTGTGCTATAGAATTACAGAACACATGGAAGATCAAAAAACTAGGAGACATTTTTTTTTTCCTCTTTGTGCCATTTTAAGACCTGGTATTCTATGGCATTAGTTTTTTGGCGCTGCCTCAACTTTGTAAGTCTGGGACAGGATCAAATGGGTATTGACGACAGCAACTCCCAATGCATGCCCCTTTGCCGCAGAGGACTGTGACAGAAAGGGGCATAATTACAAGGTGGTGTTGAGCGACACAAAGTGTCTTAGCGCCACCTTGTAAATATGGAAAATGGCGCTGTGCCACCGGAGTGTTTAAAAAGGTGATGCTCCAGTGGTGGAGAGAGCTTGTAAATATGCCCCTTGATGTCTTAGTGGCACCAGGCAATCCTGTATAGTGGCGAAGAATGTAAGGTTACCTAACTTGGCAGTGCTCATGCTCTAGTTGAGTGAACCAGTGTGTTGATGCCACTGTAGGAATACGCTGACATCTGATGCCTCATCACAATACGTCCACAGGTGTCCAGAGAACGAGCACAGAGCTTTGTGCATTTTCAAGTCAGTAACTAGATCATATGCTCAGGGTTAGTGGAATAATGTTTTCAGACTACACGGTATACAAACCTCCATCGAAAGGTGCACCATTCTGAACAGGCCGTAAGGATTGGAGCAAGCTGCCTATCTCTCAAAGAATTGCAAACCACATTTGTAATTCATCCCACCGGTTATCTTCTCTCAGGTTATCAGGCAGAAGCCACTGAAGAAGAGCTGCAAAGCTCCTATCAATCAATCAATCAAACAATTTGTATAGCGCGCTACTCACCCGGAAGGGTCTCAAGGCGCTGGGAGGGAGGGGTCCGTTACTGCTTGAAAAGCCACGTCTTGAGTTGCTTCCTGAAGGAGAGATGGTGAAGAACTGTAATCTTCATTCTCAGGGAATACTTACTAATAAAAAGAACTTGGCACAGAAGCTGAAAATATGAAAAGACATCTTTATTAAATTTAATAAGTGAGGACACGTCACACAGAAGCCGTAGCAACTGAATGAGGTAGTCTGAAGAGTACAGAGAACAGAGGCCTTTTATATGCTCTCAGGGTTACAAACTTCAGCATACAAGTAAGGGGGCAGTCCTAGCTTTTGCAAGCATGCAAAATACCTAACATTCCTTCTTACACAAGCCGGACAAACCCATAATAAAAGGACCACAACCCATATCATAAACAGACCATAAAAGAAGAAACAGAAAACAGATAAGGGGTGTGTGTGTGCATACCAAACTCTACAATGTCCTGTGCTTTGATCCTCAATCTTGATCAGCTAAAGGGCAGGAACTGGTTTAGCAAGGTCAGCTTCAGGCAACAGGGTCAGTTCACTCAGGTCAAACAGGAGTCAGCATAAACTCAAGCTAAGGTCGACATGTCCTTAATAGACTTGTTTCAGCCACAATCATGGCCTATGTGAGGGCAACCACACAATGGCTGCCATACACAAAATGGAACCCACGGGTTCAGAATTCACAGAACCTCAGACCCTTGTCCTCTCCCGCTTAGATTTTTCGAATGCTATCTATCATGGTCTGCCCAAAACATCTCTTTCCAGACTACAATTCGTTCAGAATCAAGCGGCGAGATTGGCCTTCGGGATTCCGAAATGGCAATCCACCCAACCCCTCCTCCTTAATCTGCACTGGCTCCCGGTCATCTCGAGGGCAGCCTTTAAGATCGGCTGCCTCACCTTTAAATCTTTATCTGGTTCCTGTCCTGCTTTTCTGAAATCCCTCATCAGGACCTACAGTCCCTCACGGAACCTGAGATCCTCTCATCTGCACCTCTTACTCATTCCCCCTGTCAAACTCTGCAGATCCGGAGGCCGAAGATTCGCATTTCTGGCCCCAAAACTTTGGAATTCCTTCCCCCTCTCTCTCAAAACCTCCAACTCCCTTACCCTTTTCCGTAAATCCCTAAAAACTTGGCTCTTTCCTCAATCCGGCTAAAACCCTCCTAGCCCCTCAGTAGTCTGCCAGCGCCAGGAAACCCACGGTGTCAGCGCGCTTTACAAGCTCCCCTTACAATACAATACAATACCCTCCTTTTGCCCTTACATAGGCAATCACTCAGTCTGTATCTGAATCGATTTCAATATTATCTGTTATTCCCTTCACTTAGGCATTATTACTCAAATTATCTTTCATGGAACGCAAGGGATAGACTTCGTTGGCATAAATAAACATCGTCTGATATGCCCATACAGACCCATTGTAACTAAATGACAGAACCAAATAGGGAATACCTCTATCTGTAGTATGTGGCATAAAACCACACACCCAACAATTTGTGGTGTTCATTACTAACTGGTATTGATGCTGAAACTGTACAAAGGAATTATTCACAAATTCCGACCTTCTAATCTGCTTGTGTTCAGGTAAGATATGAAAAGAATGCATAGAAGTAGTAGTAGGAAAAGACATAGGTTGGGAGGTGGGTGCAGAAGTCAATTTGGTAGTGAAAACAATCCCACCCATCAGAGACAACATCATGCTTAAAAACACTAGAAAACATGTTATTAAGAACATATGGACAACAGGAGAAAGTAATGACCACTATTACAAACAAAATTATAATTTTTCATAACTCTAAGCAGAAAGCAAATCCTAAAATTATCTAGTAACAATTTTTTATGGCTCCTATGCATTTCAGTAACTTATTATATGTTCAGGTGAAACAGTGGTGATCCTCATCAATGCTCTGAGGTGAAAAGGGATACTCTTCCACAGGGAATGGACTTTATTCTGCTTTTACTAAACAGAATACTACTTTAAAACAATGCCAGCAAAACAGCAAAAATCAGTCTCTTAACGCCCATTATATGCAATCGCACGAAAACCACTTGTGAAACCAACTATGCCCAGAGTCCGTTCAAAAGCCTCTCTGGCAGGCTTCTATTGTCCATCAAATTTTCTTTTGTTGTTTTCTTCCGCATGGGCCTCTTCATTCGGGCCTTTCATGTAAATGGTGCTTCTCAGTATCCGTTGGAGTGCCCTCCTGGCAAACACTCATAGCTCATTCGAAAGTCTCAATGTCTCAAGGCAGTGCACCAGTATCTCTCCTCTGCGGCAGACACTACAGATAGCATGATCTTCATTGATCATGAGCACAAATCATCTCGTGCAGACCCGGGACCATTCTCAGACTCCAACACTCATCATTCAGTGTCAGAGGACGCTCGGGCTGCTCTTTCATGGGCACCAGAATGGAGTGCCTTTTGCCAATCTCGGATCCTCCGGTGCACTGCACTTCCGTTGGAGCAAAGGAAAAGGGGGGGGGGGGGTGGCCAAAACTCAGGCCAAGGGACTCAAGGGACTGCACACTGTCAGAGGTTACCAGTACATGACAGGCGCTCTTTTGCACTGAAATTCTGGTTCTGTGATGTCCAATGCCGTCTGATGGAGCAAGTGCGATGCTTTAAACAGTTCATTGTATAACAAGGGGACTGAAAACAGGTGGCCTGCAATCTTCAAAGGAGTGGCCATACACCATGGGACAATTCTGCGTTGAAATACACTGTCATTCTCAAAGGCAATACAAAAACAAAGGCAGTAGGCAAAACAGTGCCTCTAGGCTCTTCAATTGGGTTTCCTTGTGAGAGCATATCATTCACCATCTAAGGGTAGATAGCGACATGGGAATTCTATCTGAATGGATGTCCTCACACATAGTGGCATCGTCTAATGGGGTAAACACATTTTATCTCAATGATTACATATAGATGTTCCTAAATTCCTTATCTAGAACATCTCAAAAGATAAAAATCGCATAATACAGATTATCAGGGAAAACAGTCTGGTTATACAAAAGGGAATTATACATAAGATGGGGGTCCATGGTACATTGCTGCAACCTGAAAGTGTGAACCTGAATAATTCACCAACAATAAAGAAATGTGCTAACTGGTGAAAAGAATATGGAAAAGGGAAATGGAACTAGGACACAGCTAAAATCCCAATAACTAGGCACGATGCGCTTGGGTGATAGTCAGGCATGTGACACAATACCAAGAGTATGGGTGATACACAAAAGGTCAAAATAATACACAAATTTAAACTCTACCACTGGCCGCTACACCATATACGGTAATCTCAGCTAATGTTCCAGTTCCTTCTTCAGGAAAAAATTAAACCTGGTTTCCTTTATGGTACAAGGCCATACACTACTTAGGAAGCAGAACAAAACTGACTAATGTAATATAAAAATTAGGTCACCATGCACAAAAGTCACAGATCTATAATTTATCCTTACGTCCAATTCAGGATACATAATTTTAGGGCTGCCTGTTCCTTAAGGGGAGGGGCAGTACGTGACTAACAGCATGTGACACACTTTGATTCTGTATATCCCTTTTTTATTTTCCTTCAAATACCATTAAAGCCAAATTTGACATACACTGATGAAGTGTTGTCTGTTTTTTTGTGAAATTTAGTGTCAAAGCAAATCTACCCAGCTGTTGTACAGGATACACATTGTCATGTATATCCCTTCACAACACAGGTAAACGTATAATAATATCATAAGCAGCAACATAAAACAAAAACATGCAAAAAAAACGCACAAAACGGACATGTCAAGCCATCAGATATACTCGCTGTATATCAAGCACAAAAAGCATAGACAAAACAATAGCATATATAAATGAGCGGTGACGCACAACACCAGGTCATGTACTAACAATATTCGGGCCTGCTTAATTTGTCAGGTTTAAAATCCTCACCCTTCTTTTGACAGCAAATCACCAGGTAGTGGAGATTTGGCTGTCAAATGCAACTTACTGTGTGTCACTTCTGACACACAGGATCAGCAGGAACAATTCATAAAAGGATAAAATGCAAGAATATGTAAAATGCACAAACATTTCTTTTAAAAGAAATTACGCAAAAACACATCTCTTTTCAACCAACCAAACTCACGTGTCTTGTCAGCCTTAAAATCACCCAGAACAATCCATGAATGATCTGTGAGCAGAAGCAAAAAGAAAAAATACACAACACACAAAAGAGAGACATTTCTCATGACAAACAGACATCAATTATAACTTTTAATCAGAAGACAAAACATGATACACATTAACAGACACAAAAAAAATCCATTACTTAACTGTTACCATCTTGTCAGTCAGCTTGCAACATGAAGTCCTTTTAACTTTCCAAAAGTAAAATTCTTTTACTGACACTCTGCGTGTCCCGTGCGCCAACACCCTTTGAGGCCCTGCTTTTCCAAGCAATCATTTCTCCATCTGTTTACACTTACTCCTAACTCCCACCTTACTGACCTTAAGGTCAAAATCTGCCTTGCGGGCTCCTCAGCCCTCTATCTCTTCCTCACTCTTAAGGCTGAAAAAAGACAAAAAACCTTCCCAACTCTTTCTAACCTGCAATAACCAACCCTATTTAAAACACATGATATATATATTACTCATGTTAGGGGCTACAATTTATTTCTATACTTAGATTATTAAAACAGTTACTGTAACTAATTCGCAAAACATAATAACATAACATACCATCTTTAGAACAGATGTTTGCTATTACCCTATGCAATAGTACTCATTTCAGCAACATTAAATGAATCTCACTGGGCCATTTAAAAGAAAACCCCAAATGGGGACAGTCTGCAAATTTGTATCACACCTAAATGTATGCATTTACTGAAGCCTAAAGCACTTTAAAGCTATCATAAATGGCAAGAATGCTGTTTTAAATGGTCTATTTTACCCAAATTCGACTTTGATGTTTGGGGCACTTAAAAATAAATATCCTATACTTGTGATACATATTAATCATCCTCAGAATGTTCTTTACAAATTACAGAGATGTTTAATCAGACATATCCCATGTAAATCTTTAGAAAAATGAGTTTTGTACGCATGCGCTAAGTGAAATTCCATATGCTAATGTTCTCATTATGCGATATAGCACAACTTAAATTAAATTTTAATGCTAGGATGTCATATTATGAGCATTAAGCTTCATGAATAGTAAAAAACGAATTTTGTAGCACTTATTTGTAATAATTATTTTTCATAATTAATAATTCTTTTTTAATAAACCCAATTATTTTTGATAATTCCACATATAAGAGCAAGCTGCATCCCTTGCCTATCATTTTTAGATGCATTCATTTATAAGCCCAAGCACAGACGCCTAACTTGAAACATGACAAAATGTTTGCGCCATTTTTTTCTTTCTAAAAAGGACAATTTTATTTAGCAACAGACCCAAGAATATGCTTACAAAATGTTGCTTAATAGACTGAAAACATCAAGAAAAACCACAAACAGACATTGAGCTCATTTCAGACATAAACAGAAAGGGGTCAAAACACTCAGGACACACAATACAGCGCGCTTTAGCCATGCATCTCGTGAATAGCGCCATCGCTATGTACTTACAGAAGTTGCACTAATGGAAAACCCACATAGACATTTAAACACACATTTAACCCACAAATCAATACTCAGGACAGAAACCAAGGACAGCCCACAGACTGTACTTAAACCAAACCATTTGTAAATACTAGTTGTAAGTCATATTTACAAGAAACGCTTCTCAATTGTGTTTCAAAAAGACTGCAAAAACAGCCCAACAGACTGATGTATGTCCAAGAAGCGAAAATACACTCAATTCACTAGCTTTTGCTAGCAGAACACCAAACAAAATCGCTCTGCATATCTTCCTTCATAACATTGCACATAACAAAGGATCCTTATATGTATTATGTTGATATTTTAATTACCTGGGGATACAAAATCACCAAGGAAGAAATATGTTTGTAAATCTAAACCTATTTAGATATTTCCCGCTAGGGGGGCCGGCTAATTTACTTCACATCACACTATGGTACCTTCCAAAAAAGCAACACATTTTTCCATGTGAGCTTGAGAACAGGCATTCCAAAAAATACTGCGGAATACGCAAGTATTATAATCAAATTGGTGCTTACGGTACTTTTCGTACGTGCACCGTTCAACTAAACCAAATGGAGAAATATCTCCTCATTACCTGCCTACACAAATTGCAATTCGCATATCCAAACCGATACAAATCCAAAGTTGGCCAACACAAATTCCAAAGTTCCAAAGCTACAGTCCCAAATTTGCTAAGATTAGGCATCTTATAGCTCACTAATCTAGCTTCAAACTTCAAGGGGTTATCTCTACCACTACACCCGCAAATATACGAGCCCCTCGGCTTTGGTAATTTGCAATAACCAAATCAAAAACCAAGAAACCAAACCCCTCGGCTTTGGTAATTGCAATAACCAAATCAAAACCAAGAAACCAAACAAAGTCGTGGGAGCGACCCACTTGTACTTCTTATTCTTACTAATCAAAAGGTTATCCAAATTCTAACTGTCAAGTTCTACATGACCTAACGGTCTTTTTTAGAATACTCACGCCAAAAAGGTTCTCAGTCAGGAGTGACATCATGTGGAGGATCAAAATCAGGAAGATCAGAAATATACTGGGCTGCAGAATCAAAGAATCTCCAGCATCCCTGTGCACAGAGTACCTCCTTAGTAGAATCCTGTCCTGTCCTCCTCAGTAGATTTCAGTCATCTGACCAGATCACTCCCACAGAAAGTCACTTCTCTGATGAAGCCCACGTTGGCCGCGCCATTTGAAGAACTGAAATCTTCATTCTCAGGGAATACTTACTAATAAAAAGAACTTGGCACAGAAGCTGAAAATATGAAAAGACATCTTTATTAAATTTAATAAGTGAGGCCACGTCACACAGAAGCCGTAGCAACTGAATGAGGTAGTCTGAAGAGTACAGAGAACAGAGGCCTTTTATATGCTCTCAGGGTTACAAACTTCAGCATACAAGTAAGGGGGCAGTCCTAGCTTTTGCAAGCATGCAAAATACCTAACATTCCTTCTTACACAAGCCGGGCAAACCCATAATAAAAGGACCACAACCCATATCATAAACAGACCATAAAATAAGGAACAGAAAACAGATAAGGGGTGTGTGTGTGTGTGCATACCAAACTCTACAATGTCCTGTGCTTTGATCCTCAATCTTGATCAGCTAAAGGGCAGGAACTGGTTTAACAAGGTCAGCTTCAGGCAACAGGGTCAGTTCACTCAGGTCAAACAGGAGTCAGCATAAACTCAAGCTAAGGTCGACATGTCCTTAAAAGACTTGTTTCAGCCACAATCATGGCATATGTGAGGGCAACCACAAAATGGCTGCCATACACAAAATGGAACCCACGGGTTCAGAATTCACAGAACCTCAATGGTCGTGGGTCAGCCGTAGGTGGATGGGGAAGGAGTTCCATGTCTTGGCCTCCAGGTAGGAGAAGGATTTTCCTCCGGTGGTGGCTCTGCAAATGTGTGGTACTGTGGCGAGGGCGAGGCAGGTCGATCGCAGCTGGCGGGTGGGCGTGTAGAAAGTGAGGCGGTTGTTGAGGTACTTGGGGCCCAGGTCGTGGAGAGCCTTGTGTGCGTGAGCCACTCGGGAATAACACTCCTTGAGAGCCTCACCAGCACTTCTATTCATAACCTTCTTACTCCAAGAGATCATGGACGCCAAGTAGAATGGACTTGAGCTGCATCATAGTGACTCTCCTTACACTCCAAGACGCGGCTATGATTCCTGCTCTATTGGCTCTCCAAATATATCCTGCCTATTTCAGAGCCCTCCTTACAGAAGGCAGGGATCTCCATCATTGAGACATTAAGCTTCTCAGCTTGCAGACAAATAGACAAATACACCCCCATCTACAGCTCCATTTAATTGCCCATTGCATACCACAGTTCCAGTGCATTGATCAGTAGACTTACGTTCAGTAGGCATTGGCGTAGCTAGATATTGTCCCTGCGTTTGCTGCCCGGCGGGGTGGGGTGCAAGTGATTCCTGCGATTGGCGCAGGTAAGGGGCGGTGCCATACCAAAACTCATGCCATCTAGGGAAGGCTGACCCCCTTGCTATGCCACTGTCAGTAGGAGTGTGGTGTCCGCGTTGAGTGAAATACCCAACATTACTTACCGCCAACATACCACAGACTCACCTGGACGGCTTTTTAATTAAGAGCACTTTTCCAAGTTCAGGACAATCCATCCTTTGCAACCAGTGCACACAAAAAGATCCCTTTCTACTGCAAAAGGATAATGACCTGCGGTATAACAACTACGTCAGAAGGTCAAATTGATGAGAAAGGCAAACAGTTACACATTAGCTGACTTGCGCCATGGGACTAAAATTGTTATTGTTATTGTTATTGTTATTTTAATTTTATACCGCGCCTAATCACCTGCAGGTCTCTAAGCGCCCGGAAAAGATGGTACAGGACAATAACATAACGGAGTCAGAGCAAAGAGTAGCAGTGGATTATGCCATGCTCAGGCTTCTCCTGAACAAAAGCGTTTTCAAGCTCTTTCGAAATCTTAACAGGTTTCCTTCCTCACGCAGCCCTCCAGGCAGATTGTTCCACAACTGGGGAACCAGTACTGAGAAGGCTCTCCCTCCCTTCGTCGCTAGCCTGTAGCGAGAACAGGTCAACAACTGTGAGTCCGAAGACCGAAGTGTTCTCACCGGGCAGTACAGTTGTAGGCGCTCCTTGATATAGGCTGGGGCCTTACCATAGATAGCCTTATGAGCTGTACACAAACTCTTAAATTCCACTCTCTCTATAATTGGAAGCCAATGTAGGCTTAGTAATAAAGGAGAGGCTCTAGACCTCCTGGGGAGTCTAAAGATCAATCGGGCAGCATCATTCATCAAGACCTGGAGCCTATTGGTAAGGGTTTTCGGTAGGCCAAGATAGAGAGCATTCCCATAATCGATTCTGGAAATGATAGTGGCAGTTACTATTAGTCGCATCATGGGCTCTGAGAGGATAGGGGATAACTTCCGCAGTTGCCGAATGATATTAGTACAGCTGCCTACCACCGACGCGATCTGAGGAGCCATCGACAGATCAGCGTCCAACCTAATCCCCAAGCTTTTTACAGCCAGGCTTGGTTTTGGGGCAGGGCCCAACTCCATAGGCCAGTAGAGGTCACTCCAAGGTGAGGAAATGGATGGTATAACCAAGATCTCAGTTTTTTCCGGATTGATTTTTAGAAGGTTATCCGTCATCCATTGCACCATGAACCTCAAGATGTTCTGGGATTGGAGTTGCGCAGCCGTGGTGTCATTTATACTTAACAGCAACTGCGTGTCATCCGCGTAGTTAAAGACTTTACAGTCCATCACAGCCAGCGCAGTAATCAGTGGTTGCAGGTATAGGTTAAATAGAAGCGGGGACAGGGCCGACCCCTGCGGTACCCCGCACTCTAGAATCCCCACCTCAGATGTTTCATCCCCCAGTTGTATCCTTTGGGTCCTTCCTGTAAGGAAGGATTCCAACCACTGAAACGCCAAACCCTTAATCCCAAAGTTCTTCAATCTATCCATGAGCAGGGTGTGGCTGACAGTATCGAACGCCGCTGATAGATCTAATAAAATCAGGGCGCTCGCTTTCTTACAGTCAGCCCTACCTCTTAGTTCGTCCAGCACCGAGAGCATCACCAACTCGGTGCTGTGATGGGCTCGAAAACCTGCCTGTCTATCATGGAGTAGGTGGTGAGATTCCAGATAGCAAGACAGGGACTGAAGAACGTGTTGCTCAAGGATTTTTGAGAGAAAGGGCAGCTGGGAGATGGGTCTGTAGTTCTTTAACACAGCGGGATCCGACCCCAGTTTTTTCAATAAGGGTCTTACCCGCGCCTCCTTAAGTTCACTCGGCAGATATCCCATGTCTAGCGATCTATTGAGGAGAGAGATAATATACTCCTCTAATAGGGGACGCGCGATGCGAAAGATCTCAGGTGGGCATGGATCAGCTGGGGAGCCAGATTTAATTTTACCCATCAGCTGTTCCAAGATTGGTGTATCCATCTCTGGAAACACTTCAAGAGAACAATCGCTCGCCTTTTTGGATGTTAAAGCGATGGCAGTCCCAGTTGCCGCCATATTCTCTATCTCCTGGACAATGGTCTTCACCTTCTCCAGGAAGTAGGTCTGGAAGGTGTTACAGTCAAAAGGGGCCTTAGTATTATCAGGCTTCTTACTCAGCTCGGCCAGTACTTTAAAGGTTTCTTTCTGAATATTAGTGGCCTGGCTTAGGCGCGACTCAAAGTAGTCCGCTTTGGCTTGGACCATGAGTTTTTTATAATGATGGAGGGAGGCCTTATAGATATTCCTATCTATATCCTGCTTGGATTTCCTCCACAACCTTTCCAATCTCCTTAGCTTTGTTTTGGTTTCCCTTAAGAGTGGAGTAAACCAGAGAGCTTTCCCTGAGCCCTTAATTTGCAGCGTCCTCACTGGCGCTATCTGGTCGATGGCACGAGTCATACATCTTGTTAAGTCAGAGTATTCTCGGTCCAGATTACAATCCACCTCTAAGGCCTGGGGAGGTTCCAGATTTGCCTTAGTCAAAGACATCAAATTGACTTCAGTCCATTTCCGGGTTTTTCTAAAACCATGTGAATTACGAGCAGCCCCATTGTTAAGGGGGACCTCACATGAGACCAAACAGTGATCCGACCAGACACAGGGCACTGCCCCACTGAATGTTAAAGTGGCATCTGTGGTCCACATAAGGTCAAGAGTGTGGCCTTTTACATGCGTTGGGGCATCTACGATCTGTCTAAAACCCAGTGCAGACATTAATGTGTCTAACTGGCGCGTAGGTGAGTCCCAGTTGGGCTTGTCCCAATGTAGATTAAAATCCCCTGTAACCAAGATTTTTGTATATCTTGACCTAAGGTCAGATATAATAGGACAGAATAGATCAAAGAAGGTTGGGGTTGCCTTCGGCGGGCGATAGACAGACAAGATCACCCAGCACACATTGTGTACCGTGACCTTTACCCCGAGAAGATCTGCTAGGTCAATCGTCTCTGTTAGTATCTTTTCAACTGTCATGGTCTTTCTGTACAGGACAGCTACCCCACCCCCCCGTGAGCCCCCTGGGCGGTTGTGCCACATTATATCATAACCACTTGGGACAGCGGCGATGATGTCCGGCAGCGAGTTCTCATCCGTCCAGGTCTCCGAGAGAGTCAGGACATCGATGTCACTGTCCTGAAGCATATTGTATACCTCCAAATGGTGACAGTGCAGCGAGCGGGTATTAAGGCTAGCTATTTTTAAGGTGGGATATTTATCCAGGACAGGTGTAATCCCAACATTCCGGGATATGCTGTAGTTTTTAAGCAACAGCAGGACCGCCTGGTCCACCATGGGCTCACCTCTGTTCATGGATTTAAGCTCCTCTGGGGAGTATGTGCGACGCAGACCAGCCGTCCCAGCCCCTGCGCCCGTCCGTGCGCGGACGGGTGCAGACGGGCTGGACTCTGGCGTGACTCCGGCGATGCTCCGGCGAGCCCGCAGCGCGTGCCCGCTGCGCGTCAGCATGGCCCGTTTTAAATACCGGTCTAGCGTCCTTGCGACGACTAGACCGTGCGCAGCTTCTCTGTGCCGCCCCCCCCCAACCCAAGATGGCCGCCGCAGTGCTGCCTCACGGGAGAAGGACCCGCTCCAAACGCGGTGACAAAACAATTATGGTGCAAGTAAGTGGGTAGTAATTAAAAGCCTAAAAGCGGCAACAATACACGACTAAATAAACAAGAATCCGCAATTTTTAAAAACTCCTTGTGCGAGCTCCTATGAGCGCGCTGCACTCTGTAGTGCTACTTGCTCCGTTATCCTGGTGGTTTCCCAAATGTGCCTAAAACCCAGCTACCTGCTCCTATAGACTAACATTGACTTTAGCAAGATTCATAAAGCTTTACCAGTCCTCTTTACCAATTACTGACATTTTTCTGCAACTTTAATTCTTGCATTTTATATCTTTTTACTAAATTTGAGAATGTTGCCGGTTTCATCTCTTAATTTAAATGCTTTTCTTGTATTACTAAAATACTTCACACACATTTCTATGGCAAAAGCACAGTTTCCAGTGTTAACTAATGATTCCCCCCACGTCCCCCCATAAACGTATTTACTCTTGCTTGGGAACTAGGTTAATTAACTTTGTGGGAGTTCATCCACTGGTCTCTCTCTTTCAGTTAATAATTCAGCGTCTCGCGTGCGGTGATCCAGCATCCCTTTGAAGTTGCAGACATATTTTCAAATCATGAAAAGTTATCTTATACATTATGTCTGGAAAGCACAAACATTTGTACATTTGTTTCGATATCTCAAGTAATTTACTGGCATACTGGCAGATGACTTTTCAACACGCCCTTTTGAACTTTTTTTTCAAAAGATATTTATTTTTATTTAAAAATAAATATTTGTGATCCAGGGGCAAGAATTCATGCAATTGTGCACATAGAGATCAGCACTGTAAAATCGATCAGTGCATAAAACATTTTCCACTGGTTGGTCTTTGTTAATACATTTTTTGCACTATTTGGGCCGTGCAGATGCAGATCTCCAGTGCAAAGTGTATACAGCCTCTCCCTTGGCTTAACAATGTAATCAAGTAAACATGCCCAAGTGAAACATTGACGAAAAACAGTTGCCCCAACTCAAATGTGATTAAAACAACCTTTGTTAAAAAGTAATATATAGATTTAGATGCGGCTATGTTGGCAGAGAGAGTGGTATACCTGCACAGGAGTTGTCCACGGAAATGGGACAAAATCTGGGGTGCCTGGAATGAATACAGAGGGCATTTCTATGATCCTCCAAGACCAGCTGAGAACAGTGATTCTGAACTTTAGATGGGAGGGGTGGGGGGCTATGGGACAGTACAGATGGATTTGGAACAATGTTATTTGAATGTTTTAAAAATTGTATGGACAGTGCCTTGTAAAATCCCTTACTTATCATGCTATATGTGTACCACATATCTATCAGAAGCCCTGTTATTATTGTTAATAAAAACCACAAAAAAAGTAATATATAGTGAAAAACTTGAGAAACGTATTTCTATACATGCCGATTAAGTCTGGTGGTGTCCATTTTCTTCCATGTAAAGGAATTTTCTCCTGTGCTAGGCTGGAGCAAATCCTCAACTATTTCCTGGGCACCAAAGAGTCAGAGAGGAGCTTGTGAATGCTCACAACTCACATTAGTTAGCATTCAAAAACTTACAACGGCAAAACACAGCTTAAAAGTCCCTCTTCCCTCCCTTAGCACAGGATCTACTCCTGTGTAATATTTCACAGTGATGGTGTGATTGTCAAGAATTAGGGATTTACACAGACTTGTGGTATTGAAGGTTGGAAGGTTGTGGATGACTGGTCTGTGTTGGCTAGGTCATCAGGATCACCACTGATGGAGGTTCTTCCAGGTTATGAGTGGCAGCAGAGCTTTATAAGAGGTCCGCTCCCATTGGGAACGTGTCTGGCAACCTTTCTGTGTTGTATTGGCTCCTTCACGTTGTTCACTGTTGTTGAGTCCCTCACTTTTGTTGTTTCATTTCCCTTCTCGGTCCCCTCTGTTCCCTGATATATTTGCTTGAACTCTGACCTGCTCTCATGATAATGATTTGCTAAAGTTTGCTGACTGGTTACCTGAACCTTGACTTGCCTTTTGGGTTATGATTTGGTTGTTGTTCCTGAACCATTGCCTGAACGCCGTCTTGCCTCTGGATTACATATTGGTTGTGCTTGTTCTCTCTCATAGTCCCTCAGTTACAGATTCACTATTGACAATTGCTGTTATCAGCTTTCTTAGTTTGTAGCTTAAGTTCCTTGAAGCCCTCAATTATGAAGCCAGTAAGCATAATTAACAAAACCTTTATTTCTCAGACTATTTCAGTGTTTATGCAACATAGTAAAACTTTGTTTTATTTACTTCAGTGTACATTTGGCATTCACCTTTGAAAATGCTATTGTGAATCATTTGAAGTACAAGAGATTTGTGATGGACAAGACACCCATTCCAGCCGTCTCCTCTCTCTCTTACTCCCATTCACATCCAGAATTTAGTTCTGCTGCTTGTGCTTGCTCATGCATGGGTCGAGCGATGCTCTGGTGACTGGGGCGGATTATCTTCAGACTCAACCAAGA
The DNA here is from genome assembly GCF_964261635.1 of Lissotriton helveticus. Taxonomy (NCBI): domain Eukaryota; kingdom Metazoa; phylum Chordata; class Amphibia; order Caudata; family Salamandridae; genus Lissotriton; species Lissotriton helveticus. The sequence goes on along the minus strand of NC_136065.1, from coordinate 1,017,759,721 downwards.
CTCACGAATCGTGACAGATTGCCAGGCCACCATACTCTAACATGAGTTCTGAATCCAGAACAACCCCAACTCATAGCACAGGCCATTTTTGATATTCAGGGGGATAGAAAATGGCCTGTAATGAACAAGCCAATTTACTGAGTGTGTTGAACCAAGTTTCACCACTGTGGGAGAGTCCAGTAATCCAGCTCCCAGTTCTTCCACTTCCCATCCTACCGTAAAGGAATCCTCAATTTTTGGGAATTCTACTTTGGCACTCCCTGACAAATTCACCGGAGACCCCCATATCATCCAGTCCTTTTTGGTTCAATGTAATCTACATTTCCTAAGCTGACTATAACAATTTGTGATAGACACCGATAAGGTGGCTTTTATTTTATGTTAATTGTCCAAGGATGTATTAACTTCGGGGGGGAGCCTGTTTTTTCACTTATCACAAAACAATTAAAAAAAATAAGAAAAACTACTGTCTGTTGCAACACTCCATCTTTATTCATGCTCTCCAACCACCTTTCTTTCCCTATGGCTCCTTGACTCCACCGAGTCATAAACATTTGCAACTGGTCCTTTCTTGTCAAATGCTTCTACTTTCACCATGTCCACATCTTACCATGGCGGTGGCATCTCGACAGCCCATCCGCCTGTGCATTTTTCCAACCTGCTGTGTACTCCTATTTATATTGATATTCTTTTTTGCGAGCTGCTAACCAAGCTAGCCTCGCAGGCCCCTTGCCAGCCCCCACCAGGTGACCGAATCTTCAGCAAGGGATTATGATAGGCACGCAGAATCAATATAAAACCCCCTACTGATACATCCTAAAGTATTCCACTGCCCATACACCAGCCAATGCATCCCTCTCAATGAGTGAATAATTCCTCTCTGAATCGGTCTCAGAACGGGAAGCATAAGCTACTGTTTATTCTCCATCTAAGTGCATTTGCGACAGGAAAGTATTCACTCTGCTAGAATCTACTGCAAGTATAGAAGTAAGCCTAGTGTCAAACGGAGTCAATACTCTGGCAGAACAAATGTCACGTTTTATGTTATCAAAAGACCTTTGTTGATCTTCTGCTCAAGCAAATGTACAAACTTTCTTCAATAATTTTTTTATATGTTCAGTCTTTTCTGTACAATTTTGCATAGTAATCAATAAGCCCAAAGAAGGACCTCGTTTGGATCTTATCTGTTGGAACAGGTGCTTTCCTTATAGCATCCAAAAGGTCTTTCTTTGGTTTGACACCTGAGGCCGACATGTGTACCCCAGGTATTCAGCCTCCTCCACGTAAAACTTGCACTTTTCTTTTTTGAGCGTTAGCCCAGCCTCAGCAATCTTGTCCTATACTCTATTGAGTACCTTATTGTGACTCTCAATCGTCTCCCCAAAAACTAAAATGCCATCTTGAAAATAGACAACTCCATCAGTTTTCTTCAAGATCTGTCCATCCTCTTCGTTTGGAAAACACTACCTGCCAACAAAAGACCAAACAGCATTCTTATGAACTGGAACATCCTTCAGTTGTGATAAATGCTGTAAGGTGTTTAGAATCTCATTACAACTTAATCTGAGGGAAGGCGCTTCTCAGGTCGAGTTTAGAGATATTCTACCCCCCTTTTCATAACAACACCAGCTCATTGATGTTGGGAAGAGGGCAGTTGTACACCACAATGTTCTGATTCATAGTGTTCAAGTCCATACAAAATCTAAAACTGCCATCAGATTTGCCCCTGATCACAACAGGCAAAGTCCAACTAGATGTTCCTAATGATTACATTAATTGGGGAGAGGGGTTGGCCTAACGGCTAAGGCGCTCGACCTCGGACCTGGGGATCTGGGTTCGAGTCTCGGTAACCACGCCAAAAACCCTCTGTGATTCTGGGCACATCACTTAATCTCCCTGTGCCTAAAATGAAAGTGTGTCCTCATGTAACGTAACTGGTGCTATGTAAAGCGCTCTGATAACTGATTCGGTTCGGTTCTAGTTCGCGCTATATAAAACTCTGCAAAAAAAAAAAATTTGGGCTACACCTTTAATTCTCAATAACAGTCCTTGGTTTCCGCAATACTTAACATTCCTCACGGAATTCAAAACAATTTAATTCAGCATTTGGTGAGATATAGATTGCGCAAGCAACTCACTTTGGCTTATTAAACCCTGCAATAGGGTTGAAAGGATATTATTACTTACGTCAGTTAGTTTGTTAGTTAGTTATCGCGTATTTGTAAAGGGCACAGCTACTCAAATAGAGTGTCCCGGTGCTAGTGGAAAACAGCGCGATAGTAGAAAGAAGAGAGCGAACTCACAGAGGAAAGAGAGAAGATTACTGCTGAAACACCAATGTTTTAAGTTGTTTCCTGAAAAGCCAAATGTCGGGCAATTGCCTGATTGCTGTTGGGAGTTTATTCCATAGGTGTGCTACCTGAACTTGAAAAGAGCGACCTCCTCTACGGGAGCGAGCGAATTTAGGCATGCTCATCATATGTTGATGGGATGATCTTAAAGCTCTACCAGGTGTGTAAAAGCTCACTCTTCTCCTAATTTAATTTGCCCCAGTGCCATGCAAGGCTTTGAAAGCCAGGGTCAGGGCTTTGAACGGAATTCTGTGACGAATAGGGAGCCAGTGTAAGTTCTTGAGATGGGAGGAAATGTGGGTTCTAGGGCCCAACATAAAAATGGCTCTAGCGGCCGCATTCTGCACAACCTGGAGTTTACTCAGTAGGCATTCTGGGAGACCCAAATAGAGGACATTCGCGTAGTCCAGCCTTGAGGTGATGAAGGCCTGGACCACCGTCCTTCTATGGGAGAGAGACAAAAGAGGTAAAAGATTTCGAAGCATTTTCAGGGTTCCATAGCAGGTTCCGGCCACTGATTGAACTTGGGTCTTCATGTCCAGTGAGTTGTCCAATTTTACCTCTAAATTTTTGGCTACTCCCACGGAGGTCTGTGGGGGGAACATATCAGACGGCCACCACTGCCTCCAGACTTCTGGGTCCAAAGCTCCATAAAGAATCACTTCTGATTTAGCAGAATTGCACTGGAGCTGGTATTGACTAAACCAGGAAAATACCTTTCTCAGACAGTTTTTGATTTTGTCCCCATCAAAAACCTCTCCCTTTTTACAGGTGAACAACAGCTGGGTGTCATCAGCATAGGATATAATAGTGGCTCCCGCCTCTTCAACCAAGGGGGCGCGGGGAGCCTTGTATAGATTAAACAGTAATGGACTCAAGTTCGAACCCTGAGGTACACCCACTTTCATAGGAGGCAAAAGGGAGGAAAAAGGCGGGTTCCAGACTTCCTGCCTTCGATCTCCCAAAAAGGAGGAGAACCATTTCAACACCGTGCCCCCACTCCGCAGTCTATCAGTCTCTGCAGGAGTCTGTCATGAGGAACGGTGTCAAAAGCGGCTGATAGATCTAGCAGTATTAAGGCCACTCTCCCACCTAAGTCGAGAGTCACTTTGATGGATTCCGATATCTCAAGGAGGGCTGATTCAGTGCTGAAATTGGCACGGAATCCTGATTGACTCGTATGGAGGAAGTTGTTCATCTCAATTAATTCAGTAGTAACAGACTTCACATACTTTTCAATAACTTTAGCGAGGAAAGGCAGGAGCGAAATGGGTCTGTAGGTTGATACTATTAGGGTATATGGTCAAAATATCGATTTCAAAATATAGACTAACACAAATATTGATTCCAAAATATAGAATGGACAAAATATCGAATGGACAGAATATAGACATCAAAAATATCGTTTTTAAGGTAAGTAATGTAATATCGATTTTAAAAATATAGAAAGTCAAAATATCAAAGTACATAATATAGGTTATTAAAAATATTGAATTTTTAATAATATCAAATTTTTTAAAATGTTTTGTATGTTAGTGTATGTGTGAAAAGTGTATATTTTTTTCTAATTTATTTGAAGTAATTAATTTTATGTTATTTAATTTTTGCTTAATTTAATTCTGTAGCGGGTTGTGGGTTTATAGGGGAATAGGGTGGGAAGTAATTTTTTTTTTAAACATCTTTTTATTAAACAGAAGACATTTCCAACTTTAAACTGACCAGAGCGCATTGAGTACTACATTTATACACATAGAGAACATAGACTTCCGGAGGTATACAAATAAGGCAAAATACAGTTAATAGGTTTAGGAGTCCTCCAAATCTACACCTGCAGGGTCTATCTCAGGCGGTGTACAGATGTCCCCCCCGATAAGCGTTCCAAGCACCCCAGATCTTACCCCACTTGCGAGGACGCCCCCTAGATACATACACAGACCTCTCCCGGAACATGCACCAATCAAGGTCCTCCATCCACTTCCCAACCCGAGGTTCCTGAGTCGCACCCCAGAGTTGAGCAATATTGCGCTTAGCAATTGCGCAAGCAAGGGTGACCCAGATCTTGCCATGGACCGAGGTCGGAGGGCTCCCAGACATTCAACAGAGAGCGACGTGCTTCCAACTCGATCCGTACACCCCACACTTCACTCATCTTCAAGTGTATCCTTGTCCAGAAATCACGGACCCTCTCACACTCCCATAGTATATGTAGGAATGTTCCTGGCCCCCCCACATCCTCTTCGGCAATTCGCAGACACAGCCAACCCCATCTTAAATAATCCAAGACCAGTGGTGTAGGAGCGGTGCAGAATCCTAAGTTGGACCAATCGAAGTCTCATTGGAACCGTCACTATTCTAGGGGATGAAACCGCCTCCCTCCAGTCTTCCTCGTCCAAAACAAAGCCTTCTGCGACCCACTGATCCCTAAGCTTCGCAAGGGGATCCTCAGTATGATTAATCAGTTTATTGTATGTCAGTGATATGGCTCTGGTCGGCATGTGACCGTCAAGTAATCGATCCTCAAGCGGAGAAGCCACCGGAGGTTTCTCACCCTGGGGGACCACTGCACGTAAAGCATGACTAATCTGAAGGTCCCAAAACCGTTCAGTGTCATGCAACTGGTATGTGGCCTGCAGCTCCTCAAACGTCAACATCCCATTCTTACCCCACACATCTCGCACCTGTGCAATTCCAATCAAATCCCACCGGTCAAACCCTTTTGTTTTCCACAGTGTCCCCAGCTTCTCTGAGCTCCACAAAGGAGTAGCCATTGTTATACGCCCGGCCCAGTTAAGGTCCCTTGTAGCCTCATGCCAAATCTTCGTTGTCGTCGATGGAGGACCTACCAAGGGGAAACGACCACATTTCGCGTATAACACCCTAGTGTACTCTCCCCCGGGCACTTGGCCATGATCCATAGCGAAACCCGGATCGATCAGCGAGCCATAGACTACTTGATTGATGGGTGCCAACTGGGACGCCCAATAGTATTTCCTGATGTTCTGCAGGCCAATACCCCCGTCGTACCAGGGCAACATCAATTTCGACAATGCAATACGGGGCCTCCCCTCCCACAAAAGGCCTCGCTGCAGTGATTCTATCTCCCTAAAATACGACAGGGGCACCGGATCACAGGAATTCTGTAAAGCATATAAAAAGCGCGGGAGGGCCATCATCTTGAAGACGACCGCACGGCCCAGTAAAGAAAGCAGGAGTATTTTCAACCTAGAAACATCACCGCATAATCTGGCCAGTGGGGGCAATAAATTCAATCGGAAGTGAACCATGGGGTCTCTCGAGATCTGGATACCTAAATACCGAAAGCTAACTAGTTCCAGCTTCACTGGGCAATTCCCTGGAACCCTGGGAGGCTCACCACTCAACACGAAGAGGACCGACTTCGCCCAATTAATTGCGAAGCCCGAGTACCTCCCGAAAATCACAAGGATATCCATAAAGACCATCAGGGAACTACGAGGGGAGTTCAAGTATAATAATATGGCATCTGCGTAGAACGAGATCTTATCCTCCCAGTCCGATGTCCAACGCAATCCCCTGATCGAACGGTCCCACCGGACCCAGGCCACAAGTGGCTCGAGAGCCAGGGCGAACAAGAGAGGTGAAAGAGGGCAACCCTGCCGAGTGCCCCTCCCAAGTAAAAAGTCGCTGGATTTATGGTTGTTCACGACTACGCGAAACAGTGGGGCCGAGTAGAGAAGGTGGACCCAACGGATAAACTCGGGGCCAAACCCCATCTTCTCCAGGACCGCAAAAAGATATGACCATTCCACTCTGTCAAAAGCCATAGTGGCATCCAGGGACAACAGCACCGCCGGCTCACGGATGTGGGGCGCACTTGCCACCACCCCATGAAGCCGACGGAGATTAAGAGCGGTGTTACGACGAGGCATAAAACCGGACTGGTCCGGCTGTACCAGCGTCGTGATGACCTTCACCAGGCGGGCGGCAAGCAATTTGGCCAATACCTTGGGCTCCACGTTCAATAGGGAAATCGGACGATATGACGAGCAATCCAAACGTGGCTTACCCTCTTTATAAATGACCACTATATTCGCAAGGCGTTGATCATAAGGTAGCTCTCCACAATCTCTGCTCTCAAGGTACATGTCTTTTAAATATGGGGCCAAGCGATCGGCATGTAATTTAAACAATTCAATGGGAAGACCGTTCGGGCCAGAAGCCCTGCCAGAATGCACGCCTCTGATGGCAATGGCCACCTCATCATTAGTGAGAGCGGAGTCCAAGAATTCTCTATGCTCAATAGATAGAACCGGCATCGGGATATCTCGTATCATGTCGGCATTCTCCTCTACCGTGAAGCCCCCCGCCGAAGTATAAACCTCCATGAAATACCGGGCAAAATCATCTACAATCGCCTGGGGATCCGATGACACCGTGCCCGCAATACGCAGTTCCGGTATCAACCGAGAACCCCAGACCCCTTTTCCAGCCAGGCAATCAACTTCCCGGCCTTATCCCTGTGCTCATATATTCTACTCTGCGTGTTAGCATGCTGTGTCCTTGCTCTGTCGCGTGTCAGGGTCTCATACTCATCTCGGAGCAACCCGAGACGGTGCCCCGCCATTGGGTCGATCCCGGAGGAGACAGCAGTTTCTAAGACCAATAGTTCCGCCTCCACTCTATCTATTTCCGCCCTACTCTTCATTTTCTGCCCGGATATTAGGGAGAGTACCTCCCCCCATGCGCGGGTTTTGTAAGCCTCCCACAGGAAGCATTTAGACGTAACCGACCCCTCATTTTCTTGAAAGTAACGATCCGTAACGAGCGCAAGTTCCTTCCTGACAATAGGGTCTTTCAGGCGCCATGCATTAATCGGTGTAACCCTTCCAACATCAGCCATTCCCATCCGCAATCGAAGCCAAATCAGCAAGTGATCAGACACCCCCCGTGCCAAATGAGTCACCTCCTGAATAGAGGCCGCCTGAGAGGCCGGTAATAGAACATGGTCTATCCGAGAGAGCGAGTGGTGCACCGCAGAGGCATGGGTAAAACTCACATCACTAGGGTGTCGAAGTCTCCACCCATCCACCAAACCCGATGCGGTGACAAATTCCGGCAGCCATCTGCGTGAAGGTAAAAGGACACGGGGGAGTCCTGCCCAACTCACCATCTATTACAGCGTTAAAGTCCCCACCCAGCACCAACGTTCCAACCGGCAGTGTGAGAAACACTCTGCCCAAATCACGAAAAGTATCAGCCTGTAACGCTGGGGGGACATACACAGACAAAAACGTGACCGTCCTACCTTCCCAAAGCCCCGAAACGCCAACATATCGGCCTCTATTATCAGACCACGTCGACTGAATAGTGAGAGGAAAGGAATTTTTAACCAAGATCCCTACTCCCCTAGAGCCAGAAGTAAAGCCGGCATGCGCCACTAGTTTATAGCCACTACGATGAAGCGCCATACATCGTTTACCCATGAGTAACCCTGGGCAAAGCACTACACTACGCTCGCGGAGTTTGCGAAGTTTTCGCAACTTAGCACTACGCGAGCTGCACGTAGCACAGTGCGAACATGCGTAGTGCAGCGTAGCGTAGTGCAGCGGTCATTTTTTGCTTGTTCGCGACCGCGAGCAAGCAAAATTACATCCCGGCGAGATTCTCAACGCGAGGAGGTCAGGTTTCTCATTGTGAGTGGTTGCGCATGCTCGCGACCGCTCTCAATGAGAAACTACCTGTTCGCGTTGAGAAAGCTGCCGCTCGAGTAATAATCTACTCGAGCAGCAGAAAACTACAGCTCGCACTGTGCAAGATGCCGTTTTCAATGCTTGCACAGTGCCGAATGCTTGTCCGCACTGTGCAATCATTGAAAACGCATCTTGCACAGTGCGAACATGCTACTACGCAGCTCACGTAGTGCTACGTGAATATCGCGTAGTGCGAAGTGCACTTCGCGTAGCTTCGCGTAGCGCTACTACGCGAACTACGCCCAGGGTTATCCATGAGATGGGTTTCCTGCAACAACGCCACATCCGGCGAGTGCCTTCTTATCAGCTGATTCACCATAGTGCGCTTTATCTTATCGCCTAAGCCATTCACATTCCAACAGAGGACGGAAAACCCCAAACCCAACCTACCGGTAGCCATCTACATCTCCAAAAAAGAACAGGATATCCACAGGCACCCTTAGCGTTTTCTGGTCACATAAAACAAATAAACCAACAAACAAAATCCCTTCAATCCCCAACCTCCAACCCCCCTCCCTGCACCCCTGCATGTAGCATACGCTCATCCCCAACTCGCAGTGTGCCTGTCGCCCCATCTAACTACATATATCTAAAAGTAGAAGATCGGAGGAGGACCTTACAACAGGCTGTCCAACCCCACCACACCAAACCAGCTGCTACCCCCCCGCCCACACCCGGTAAAGTGAAAAAGAGTCACGGACAAAAATTATCCAGAAAAAGGGGGGGGGGAGAAAGAACGAACAACCCCGACCAGACCCCTTTTGCCACCAGCCAGGCTGATACAATGTGAAGTCAAATATTTACTGATCTTCATTGTCTGTTTGGGCTTTAGTCCCGGCATCCGAGCCCTCGATCCGGTCCAGCCAGTCCGCAGCAACCTCAGGATTACCAAGTCTTAGCTTCATGTTCGATCCGCAGACGAGCCGGATACATCATTGAGTACGTCATGTCCCGGTCTCTTAGCCGCCGTTTGATGACCATAAAGCCTTGTCGTTTTCTCTGTACCATCTGGTTGAAGTCCGGGAAAAACAACAGCGAAGCGTTCTCATAGGCCAGCGGGCCCGTGGACCTCGCCGTTTGCAGGATAGCATCCCGGTCCCGAAAATTCAGGACCCGGGCAATAATGGGACGCGGAGCCGCCCCAACCTTCGGGTGGCCGCCGGGAACTCTGTGGGCCCTTTCCACGGTGAAGAAGTTACTGAGGCCCTTGGGCTTGAGATGTTTCAGGACGAGCTCCTCAACAAAGAGGTCTGGAGCGATCCCTTCCGATTTTTCCGGCACTCCCAAGATGCGGACGTTATTGCGGCGCGCCCGACCTTTATATTCATCGAGCTTTCGATCACTTTGAATCCGGGCCGTCTTGAGATCACGCACCTCCTTCTGCAATTCAGTCACATCCTCAATGAGACTCGTCGTCTTTATTTAGAGGTTCTTGACCTTCTCAGAAGTTTTGGTGAGGTCAGCCCTTATGAGACCCACCTCGATGGAGACCGTATCAAGTTTATTGTCCATCTTGCCCAAGGAAGAAAGAATCCCAGTTATAGCAGCCATCCGATCTTTCATGGTGGGATCGTCTTCAGTTGCCTCACCATCCCTGCCCCCCGACGGGGTTCGTTTCGCAGCGACTGGGGACCCCTTGGAGGTAGCATATTTGTCAATTTTGTTTGACTGGACCTGCCGAGAGCCTTTCGATGATTTCAGCTGAGGCTTCTCGGGGTCTCCTTTTGACGCCATCGCCACCGTAAAGGCAGGGGAAACCCACCACTCTTCGGTCGAGCCTAGGCAGGTTCTTCGATGGTTAACCTCCGACCAGGGTAGGGAGGTCCAGGATGTCCCTTCTGTCACCCTATTGCGGCAAATGATGTCCCGGGGGCCGCTGTTGTTGCACTTCGTCACGGGCGGCTCCACACTTGAGGTCCCGGCTTCTGAGATCGTAGGCCCCAATTTTCCCGATGACGATATTCGGTCGCCGAAGCGGCCGATCGAGACAGAATTTCACCTGGTGACTCAGGTGCTGGTCCCCCACCCCATGGTAGGGACGGGGCTCAGGATATTATGCCGGATAGCTGGTCAGGATGTGGTGGTCGGCGAAGCCGATGCTCAAGTGGCCATCTTGGTCGCTGGCGCGGCTCCTCCCTGACCGGGTGGGAAGTAATTTAATTATAATTAATTAACTATGTTAATTAATTTATTGGTATTTATTTTGAATAAATTGTTAATTAATTTTCAATTGGTAATTAATTAATTCTTAATTGATAATACATTTTTATTAATTGATAATTATGTGAATAATATTAATGTATTTGCTGAGCGGGTTGTGGGTTTATAGGGGAATAGGGTGGAAAGTAATTTAATTATAATTAATTAAATATGTAAATGTATTTATTAGTATTTATTTTGAATACATAGTTAATTAATTTTTAATTGGTAATTCATTAATTCTTAATTGGTAATTAATTGTTATTAATTGATTAATTGATAATTATGTGAATTATATTAATTTATTTTCAGTAGAGTGGGAATAGTAAAATTTACCCCTATGCTATCCAACGCTTTCCCTACTGTTGCACTCTCTGGAGTGGGAATAGTCATTTTTACCCCTATGCTATCCAACGCCTTCCCTACTGTTGCACTCTCTGGAGTGGGAATAGTAAGTTTTACCCCTACGCTATTCAACGCTTTCCCTACTGTTGCACTCTCTGGAGTGGGAATAGTAATTTTTACCCCTACGCTATCCAACGTTTTCCCTACTGTTGCACTCTCTGGAGTGGGAATAGTAACTTTTACCCCTACGCTATCCAACACTTTCCCTACTGTTCCACTCTCTGAAATTGTGAAGCAATTTTGTTCCTGGGGGCCGATATTGCAGCACCTCTGCAAAACCGGCCCCCAGTAACTAAACCTGCCCCCACCCTCCTGGGGAAAACTTGATGTTCGATACGGTCAGTCCTGCCCTGGTGTCATCTGTTATATGTCATCACCGAAACATTGCAGAGAAGAATGGACGCTAAGGTTACACCGAGAAGTAATAGGCAGTGCTTAATTTGTGCCGTTGCTATCCGGTGCTTAGCACCGGCACTTAAATATCAGGGCCAGGACTACGCATCTGCTGCGCGCACACCCACATTGATGATTCCAAGTGTGTGAGTCATACTGTCATCACCGGCGTCAGGGCGTTTAAACGGTTTAGTGTTGCGAGTGCGACTTGGAAGTTGCGAGTGAGTGGAGTGCCCGTCCGCCGCGACTCACATTTCTAAATCACGTGAGTTTAGGTAGCACTAGCAGCCCTGCTGCCTCTGCCCAGGCCCAGGCCAAGAGAGAATATATATATTGAATAATACTGAATATATATAATATATATAAATATAATATAATAATGTGCCAAGTTTCATTTCATCTTCATGGCGAACGCAGAGTTGTTGACAGTTTCTGTTTGCCAGTGGGTGGGCGGGCTGCGGAAGTTCAGAACGCGCACAATGATGTATTTGGGCGGGCCGCAGGGCTGTGGTGGGGCCGGGCTAGAGATTCTGATGGGGTTAGGGGCTGTGTGCGCGATAGTGCGCGCAGATTTTTTTCACTTTGGCTCAGGCTGCCACCAGTTGCCTTGCCACACCCCAGTATAACCACCGTGCTGCGCAGTTACAGCTGCAGGCGGCAGCTCCCCACGCCACGGCCCACCACGAGACGAGTCATCCACATAAAGTTAGCCCGGCGGCCCCGGCCCGACGCGACCAACAACGACGACGAAGCTGAAGGGCAGAGCTGGTCTGTCCTAGCTATGCTGCAACTGTGTCTGGTCTGGTGGCAGCCAGTAGTACAGCCTCAGGACGGTCTGGCACTGGCACTGCAGACTGCGGCCTGGTAGCAAGCAGGCAGCACGCAGAAGTACAACTGAGCAGTCAGTGCAGTGACAGTGCAGCTAGAAAGCAGTGTGTGTGTCCCCGCAGACCAGCCCACCATGAATAACGGTAAGAAGATAGAAATTAAGTTAAGGAAAGCACTTAAAATTTTGAGTCAAGTTCTGCAGCACTATTTGAATTAAATTAATTGTCATTTGTACACTTAGTAACTAGTTAAGCGAAGCCTGCTGAGCTAACTAGGGATGCCAATTGCCAATGCTATGCCGAATGCCATCACCGTCCGGACACCGAGAGCATAAGAAAGATGTGGGGTCGGAGAGTGATTTTCCTAATGAGGAAGAATACACACGTTCATTGATCATTTAGTTGACTGTGTGGCAAGTGGCTTGGGTTTTAGTAACGGGGGAATGATGCAAAGCCTGCATTCAAGCCCTCTAAATCAGCAGCCATTTTAATCAGTGCCTGGTACGTGTCCTCTTTAAAAATGCGGTATGGACTTTGAGGTGACTGCAGCCCGTATGCTTTGCTGTGAGTTCTAGTAAAATGTCTAAGGACAGGCCTGGCCTACAGGAAGGGTGGTACAATTTTCATGACGTGTTTCGCAAAGTAGGTCTGTGGTGCCGGAGTGTGAACATTATGTTGTTTCTGGTAGCAAAGCGCGCGCAGTGCACCAATACCATGCCGATAATTATTGAAAAAATATCGGTGTTAACGGGGCAAGTTGCACATAAACGCTGTCACAGGTTGCTCAGGGGAGCACAGATGAGGTGGGTTGATTGTGTGGAGTAATCAGCGCTTAATTTGAGCCCAGTGTTTTCCGCTGCTGAGACTGATGTTGGTATCCCCGAATCTCTTGAGAGACTCCCACAAGCTTCGACTGTTAAGGGTGGAGTTGCAAGTTGTGCATGGCCATAGCCGGTTAACAATCAGCACATCTGTGTGTGTGTGTGTGTGTGTATGTGTGTGTGTGTCCAATTACAAGTCCTCCTCGAGGCACAACTGGAGTAGGAAAGCTGGTCTGGGGGTCGTAAGATGCAAGGGCTGAGTTAGGAGGGAATGGGTTGGGCGTAAGGTACAAGACTAGAAATATAAAGGGCAATGCAGTGGGAGTAAATGGCCTGGCTGGTGTTGTGGGTAATACGGTGCAAGACTGGCATTGTACAGGGCAAGGCTTTGGTAGTAAGAAACAAAGCAGGGAGAGTATAGAACTCAGCGTTAGGAGAGGCTGGTATGGGGGTCGCAAAGTGCAGGTGCTGAGTCTAGGAGAGACTGGGCTGGAGGAGGTAAGGTCGGTGCAAGACTGGCATTATATGGGAAGAGTGCATGGAGGGTAACGGGCCTGTCTGGGATAAGAAAAACTGTCATCAGGTTCGTGAGGTGTAAGATCTGGCCTGGGCTGGGTTGGGGGAAGCAGGGCACAAAAATAAGGGGAGTCAATGCTGGCTCCTCCTCTATTATTAAAACACCGGCATGGCATCACTCATCTAAATTAGCACTGGAGTGGACACTCTGTAATTAGATTAGATCTTAAGGGAGGCAATGAGGGGTTTGAATCTTCAAATGCCTCCTATGAAATACTGACGCAGACTGTGCAGAAGTTTTTGTTGATCTAATGCCTACTATCAGAGAGAGAATTATTCTGGGCAGGGGATGTGAGTGTGTCGAGGAATGCGGTGCCTGCCTTTTCGAGCTCCTCTGAACCTATTTGTGCGGCAGCGACTTTCCCATCTCCTTCTCCTGTGGTCCGACCGACCCTTTGATTTATATCACATCACATTTGAGTAAAGTGAAGGCATCCCAGAGACCATGATTTCCACCCAGCACCCTGTCATGGTTTGTTAAAGGAGCCTTTTCCTGTTATCATACGAATTATGAACTGCTCCTCATGGAGATTAGAGTTCCTGAATACTTGAAGCAAACACGACTGTCACCACTACTACAGAAACCATCATTGAGCCCAGTACAGCCCTACAGCACAATATTAGATATCCCGTTTTGTAAAAAATATGGGCAATGTGGTAATAAAACAAGTTTCATCACACATGAAATGGAAGCCATTGGTCTACTAGAGGACTTGCAGCCTCGGTTTAGATCCCTCCGCGAAATGTATAAGGGAGCACTTTTGTATGATCGCAGACCAGGGGGAGGCAGCACTACTGTTGTATGGCATCTCGGATGTGTTTGGACTTTGGTACCATTGATCAAAGCACCCCATTGAATCAACAACAGTTTGATGGCTAGGGCATCGCATCAGCAAATACTTTTAACTGGATTGACTCATTTCTCTCGGACATGGCATGCCCTACCCCCAGTATTATCCTTTCCCCAAATCAGCACACAGAGCACTGAAATTGTCCCTTTTCAATGCATTAGTGGTTTTAGCTAATTTATTACAAACGTGTGCTTTAAATGCACTTTTGCTTTAATTTTTTTTCAAAATGGTTCACGGGGAACTATCAAAACCTTACGAAGGCTCCCATTCTGAAATTCAGATCAGGTATTATATTTGACTTTTAGCAGTGCCGCTTGAAAATGTGTGTGGAGCTAATATAGTAAGTAGGTGGAGCCAGTGGAAGGAGTGGGTGGAGCCAGAAAAAGTGGGTGTGGCCTCTGACAAACATTTGAGCACCTGCACTTCATATTTTACAAATTAAGCACTGGTAATAGGTAACTATGCAGATATTAAATTGAGGTTTAAGACTGCAATGCCTCCGTGGGTAGCTAGATGTCCTTTCAAGAAATATATATATAGCTGGAGATGAATGTCTGCTGCATTAACAAGGGAAAGTGTGACGTTGTGTGCATGTCTGGCCTTGCCCTCGTGAATGCTGGCCTGTATCCAGTGATACGCCTTGTGAAATGTCATGATATCCGGTTCTGAGCAATGTCAAATAGGAGCTGCTTCTGTCCATCCCTGGGGATTAATACAGTAATATCAACGCTCCTATGGAGGGTGTTATGATATGGACCAGTAACTGAACTGGGGACTTATGTGATTAAAGAATAAGGCATGCATCCAGTATGTGCCAGTACGTTTATCTGGGTGCAGCAATTCAGCACCAAAGTCAGCAACTACACTTCCTTGCACAAATAATATTGTAATATCTGGTTGGCTGCAGGAACAGATGCAAACAACGGATATGATAAAACATATAATAACATTTATCTCTTAGGGTGCTCTACCATTGTCAGCATCTACATGTCCTTGCATGGATTATCTACAGAAAAGAATGTAGTTTCTCTTTCAGCATACACATTTGAAAAATTGCAATAGTTTAAGGCTTCTGTGATGTCATCGATGATTCCATTGGTGTACGCATATATGATGTTGGGATTGATGTCATAGAAGGCTCAATTTGCGATATATTCTCTGATATCATGTGTGAGGTTGTGAGCAGTGCATTGTGGGTGGATGCACAGCCAACCATAACAAGGGAATTTCAGTGGGTTTCAGTGGATTGTACGTTTTTCCAGGCATTTGTAGGTTTTTATTCATTACATTCATTAGACAACTATGACTATTCTAAACAAAGATTTTTTCAGAAAAACTATAACACCCATAAACTAACATTACACAGTATATGTTGCCAGGTCCTACTTGTTACTTTTCTTGAGTCTACGTCTAGAGGTGAATTATTATTTGCAGATTATTTGTTATAAATTCTCCAAATGACAAAAAAAAAATATAAAGCATGTAATCATGCAGCAGATCCATTAAGCAAGATGCATTTTCACCCTTGCCTTCCATATACAATTGTTTTCATATATTTCATCTACAATGCTTAGAGTCCTCCTAAAATTTCAAATGTATTTAAAAGTCAAATGTTCTTCTCGGCTCTTAATTGCAGTTTTTTTTATTTTTTACCTTTGTCTTGATACAGTTTCAGATTCTAGAGACCTTTTTAGGTCGAGCCTAGCAAACAGCACAGCTTGCAAAAGACGTATTGCAGGTTTACCAAAAACGAAGAGGGTGCTTGCAGCTAGCCCATTTCTTAACCTTGGTTAGTTTTACTGTTACTCTCATTTGCCTGCTTTTGAGGTCTCGTATAGGCAGCGCTTGTGCTGTCTCTGCGAGACATGCTGTATTCAGGATATGGACTTAAAAGCTCTGCCCGTTACATGTGTTGTTACTCATAGCTTGTGAGCACTATTTCTTTTTTTAAGCTGGAAACACTCGAGACCAGTGCTCGTGGTTTACAAAGCTCTGTTGTAAAGAGGGCTGTAAATCTTGCTCCTATCATGCCACATTGGCTGTGTATTCATAGACTGAGGTCTGTTTTGGCTGCAGTTGCCTCCTCCTCCCTTCTGCTTTTGAAACGCACTGCCTGGCGTCATGGTCCCTGCCTTCCAATTGACGCTGCCGCCTCCCTCTTAAGAGGCATCTCGATATGAATGAATAAATTGAGTCTTATACCCTGCAACTTAGCCCAAGGGCATCAAGGCGCCTAAAGATCGTACAGCTTGTGAATGTTCTAGTCCCAGACTACAGATAAGCCTCTACAAAAAGGTGCGTTTTCAGAGCTTTTCGGAAGAGAGTGATGGAGGATTGTCCTGCCAGTTCAGGGGGAGAGAGTTCCACAGCCTAGGAGCCAGGGAGGAGAAGGCTCTCCCTCCCCACCTTACTTTAAGAAACCAAGGAACTGACAGAAGATTTTTATTGGAAGAGCGGAGGGCTCTGCAGGGAGAGTAAGGGTGTAGAAGGGCCCTAATGCCCTCCGAACCTGAGCCATATAAGGCCCATGGGCAAGACAAAGGATCTTAAACGAGATCCTGGACTGAATGGGCAACCAGTGCAGGCTCTTCCTAGCTACGGAGGCTGAAGAAAGTCTAAGGAGGTTAAGAACCAGCCTGGGCGCCGCACTTTGCACTATCTGTAAGCACTGAAGAAGGCTCTTATTGATACCTGAATAAAGCGCATTACAGTAGTCTAATCTCGAGGAGACGAGAGCCACAGTGACCTGCTTCCGCGCTTCGAGAGAGAGGAAGTGTGCAATCCTTTTCAGAACCCTGATGATCCCACAGCAGGTGGAAACAGTCCTGCTGACCTGACGGTCAAAGGAGAGCGTGGAATTGATCAGTACACCCAGATTCCTGGCAAATTGAGAAGAAAGAGGACACGCCCCAAGGGACGGCGGCCACCAATCACTCGACCAGATATCCTGGTTACCCCCGAAGATCAGGACCTCTGTCTTCTCTCCGTTTAACTTCAGGAAGTTCTGGATCATCCATGAGGAGACTGCTTCCATGCAGTTCCTGAAGTTAGAAGCGGAGAGGCTGACCGATTGAGAGAGGGAAACCATGATTTGGGTGTCGTCAGCATATGACAACACCTCTAGGCCAAAGGAACGTACTAACCTGGCTAGTGGGGCCACATAGATGTTAAAAAGTGTGGGGCTCAGGGAAGATCCCCGAGGAACCCCACACTGCACAGGTTTAGAGGGAGAGAGGAATTCGCCCAGCTTTACCCTCTGTTCTCTTTGGCTAAGGAAAGAGGTCAGAAGGTTCAAGGCTGAGCCGCCAACTCCAATCTCCCGAAGGCGGGAAATCAAGACAGAAGGAGACAGGGTGTCGAATGCCGACGTGTGGTCGAGCAGGACCAGAAGGGTAGTCTGGCCCATGTCGACCTTCGATCGGATGTTGTTAATGACCACCGTAAGGGCGGACACCGTGCTATGGGCTCTCCGAAAACCATGTTGAGAAGAGTCCAACAAACTAGCGTCATCCAGGAAGGCGCTTAAATGATGGTTAAGGTGGGACTCAAGAATTTTAGCTGGGGCGGGTAGCAGAGAAATTGGGCGAAAGTTCTTCAACACCCCAGGATCCAGAGAGGCCTTTTTCAGGAGGGGTTTAACAACCGCCATTTTCCACGAGAGGGGAAATTTCGATAGGGTATTATAACTGCACATCTATTTAATTTTAAGGACTCTATTGCCATGACTGAGACTAGCTCCATTCCAATCTCCATATTTCTATAATTAATCTGTCCTGAGCAAGGTTAATGACAAAAAGGGTGATTAGGCCTTTTCAGTTTCTATACTTTTACTGATTTCAAACATGCAAAAAAACTGTGTTTGGCTTTTTGGTATTCAATTGTTTCTAATATTGTTGCATTGACAATCAACCTGTGTGCGTCAAAGCAGTTTTATCACTGAAGAATGTTTTGAAGTTTATGGTGAGATTATGAAGGCACATTGGAGCCCATAGTATATATATAAATATTCTATAAGTAAGCTTTACATCAGCACAAACAAGTGTGCAAAGTCTACCACAGCACAGTCGCCAAAATGTGGAAGAGCTTTGTTTGCAGAATGACAACTATTTTACAAACTGATTGAGAAATGTCCCTTTTTATAAGGAATGTATTTATTAATTAACATAGTTTCTTTTTGATTATGGAGCACGTAAACCATTTTAATGTAGATCCATTTCTTAAAGTCCTTCAAGTTGCTTTTTAAATAAAATATGATACCTGACATTTTCAATTACTGGTAAATCAGCAGTGATAATAAAAGTAAGTTGCACGTCATCGTAAGTTACTCACGCAGCCTGTCTAACTGCATCTCACACTCCATGTTCTCTGTCTTAAAGATTGTCTTTCCGGGTTCCAGACATTGCTATTCACAGATGTAGTGCTAAGGAAGGACAAAGGTCAGATGCCCCTAGCAGAGGAAAGTTAAACAACAACTATCTTCAAACCCCATGATAACTTATGTATAAACAACCATTTGCAATGCAATAGTTCTCGCACTTGCAAGAGTTTGAGCAATTGACATTCTAAATGATAATGCCTTTTGTTTATGTGTTTTGAAAATCTGCACGCGGTGCCTAAAGACTCACTTTGTACTTATAGTCCTTGCTTATGAGAAGGAAGGCTGGTAGTAAAAGAGGTGCAGTTACTGCCACCCTTGCTTCTCGTAAGCAATGACTATAAGTACAAAGTGCGTGTTTACGTACCACTTGCAGGTTTTCAAAACACATAAATAAAAGGCATTGTCATCTACAATGCCAATAGCTAAAACTCTCACAAATGTGAGACCTATTGCATTGTAAATGCTTGATATGCGATGTCTTGCCTTGTTCATCTTGGATCTGTCACGTCCCTGGAGCATCACCAATTTACTTATGTTCATCCACTTCTCACTTTCACAGAACTACTTTTTTCTTTTGTTTTAAGCACTCCAAGAGAGTGAATACGTTATACGAGTGTCTCCCAATCGTGCTTCTCTTCCTCCCTCCATGCTTCACATCGGTCTCTCTTGCCAGTCTACTTTATCCTGCCTACTTTGTGATGTGCTCGCCCTTGTGTGCTTCTCCCCTCATGTTGCGTCTTGCCCATGTGCTTCTCCCCCAGCTCCTCGTTGCTCTTTCTCACCCATTTGCTTTTCTCTCTACCACCCTCTCCACATTTCCCTCTCTCATCCATTTGCTTTTCTCTGTCCAAACCAGTACCCCCTGTGTTGCTTCCACCAACCATGCCCTTAGTAATGCATCCCTCCACCCGTGTCCCTTGATTTTGATTCAACACCCTCTGGCCCCTTGTGTTGTTTCCCCTGTCCGTTTCAAGAATATTTTTTTTCCAATTTATTCTCTGATCCAACACAGATCAGTAAATAAAAAGGAAAAAAGCACCAGTCTAATTTTGTAGGTGTACATGCGTGGTGCGCACATCTACAAAATGAAGCGGGTGGCCGCATCATAGGCTTTTTTTAATTCTTTTTTACCATGCTGCACAGCATCAGAGATGCTGAACAACAGCATTTCGAAGGTGAGACCTACAGGCTTTGACAATACTTGTTTCTTTTGCTGCTGAATATACACTTTTCTTATAGAAAATGTTTTGCTATGTCCACACATTCGAGATATAGGGCAACAACAATCCCTAAACTGGCCTACAGGATAGTGAGTACTAGTTGAGGAATCCTATGCAGAAGTGATTTGCGCAGACAAACTCATTTTCAAGTTCAAACTTGTTGCATTAAATACATTGATGCAATGCAATATTAAATGAGCATGGCACCATACCTGTCCTTGAAGAAAGTACGGTTTGTCACTCACATGCCCTTTATTCTCGGTAATACCAGATCTGCCTGTGGCCAGTCACTCAAATGCACCTTCATTTCTTGAATGGCTCTCTCCCCACACTTATAGAGGTAGTATATATGTAGATTATGTCAAATGCGAGCCGCATCAATGACCACTGCTTTGAACAGTGGGGCCTCTTGTCAAAACAGACTAGCAACGTCTGCAACAACATATGTACTAATGGCATGCTCTCATGCCTTTTATTATCACGTCTTTGATACGTTTCGACAATCAGCTAAAGCACCCAAACTTTTCATGAAGTTTATGCTACTCCATGTTTGCTAGAACATCTAGCTGCCAAAGTAGAGCATTTTATATTTCATATTTTGGGCATTTCTGTTGCAAAAGCTGAGCGTGTGCCGATTGCTTTAGAATTGATGGCATAACTACTAAATACATTTCTAAATCCTTTCAGTGAAACAATTTGTAAATGTTTGTCGACCCAGTACACATATTTTTCTGGATTTACGAAGCGATGTAGCTATCTCCTCTTTTACTCGTCCTTCTGTTTCTCCTGTTCTTCTTCAGTAAACAAGTCCAGATACTCCCACCATGCCCTTGCCATTAATCATCATCACTCACTGGCACTGTTAAGGCCATTAACATTCCAGAGGGCACCTCAATTGGCATTTCCTTTAACCAGCTGTTCTGCCAGCTCCGTTTTTAGTTAGATCAAGATTACAGACAGCTTTTCTTGATTGTTTCCAATCCATTAAATACACTTATGGAGAGCTTTGGGTCAGGCAGCCCCTTGCTCATGGCTTGTTGCCTATTTGCTTGTCTGCTCTTGAATTAATAGCTCTCCTTCATAACTTTATTTTTGTCCTGCCCAGTAGCAATTCAGCTACACAATGTTTGCATTGGATTAATTGTATCCTTCCACTGTATAAATAAAGGGACTCTTTTCTATTTCTTTTGAACACTCCAAAAGAGCGCATGTATTTCCTTGCTCTATCCCCCTGCATTTTGGGCCACCTTCACGCTTTCTTAACTTCAGCCCCTCTAAAGCTCCCCTTTCCCTATCCCACTCCCCGTGTTACACTTTATTTTTTATTAATTAACATTTATTTCGCTGACTCGGTAGCTGCAAAGTGCTACCAGCTGCTCAATTACTTTTCGGCACCTTACAAACTCGTTTTTCACGTTTTAAACATTTTATTTTACAATTCTAACATGGCCGTCTGTCAAGAAAGTAACGTAAATAAAACATTGCGCCTGTCATGACGCATGAGCAAGCATGCGTCACGATATATGAATGCACCTGTGTCACAACACTGTCACGATATATGAGTGCACCTGTGTCACAACACTGACCACAACGAATGGATGCAAGTACATAATGACGCATACATGCACATCAGTGGCCATCTTGGAACAATTTTTTTCAAATTATTATTATTTTTTTTTAGGATTACGGGCTATGCACCCACGAGCATCTTGAAATGTTCGTGTATATGTTATCGGCAAAGAGCAGTGGCAAACCTAGGGGCTAAGCCTTTTAGAGCCGAGAACTATTGGCTTTGCCAATGCTTTCTTTCATCAAGTAGTTCTCTTTTACATTCATGCATGGTGTACAAAAGCATCCTCCACTATAGTAACATTTGGTTTCTGAGGCTGCGTGCGGGACACGCAGTATGCCCACTTAGGAGGGCGCCCACCTTAGTGCACATTTGGCACATCCCAGGTCTAGTATCAGGACTCCCTGGAGGTCCCCACAATCCAGTGCAGGACGCAGCCACCATTTCCGGTGTGCAGCAGGTGGGGGCAAGGTACTTATACCTGGCCCTTCCACCTACGCCGTGTCATCCTGCTGGGTCGGGTCTAAGCTGCGGCCTACATCGGGTAAGTTCGGCCCCAAATCGTCAATCCTCCCAGCCCTCCTGCCCTCCATCACCTGATCCAGTTATCCCTCTCTTGAGGCCGTCCTGCATCCTTCCAGGGCTCTAATTTTGGCCCCTCTCACCTGAAGTGGACTCCGGCCCGATCTTCATTACTGCCCATGGTTCCTGGGAGCATTGGTGGCCCTGGCTGGGGTGGGTCAGTGGTCGGCCGCCATCCTGGTGACGTGACCGCTTGTGGCGTGAGGAGTTTGTGGTCAGGCCTCCAGTATCGGTGCCGGAGGCCATGGGGCATAAAATGCAGATCCCCCGGAGTGAATGGACGACTTGAATTGTTCGTTGTTACAGTTGTTTGTACCTGGGATTTATTTCCTCATTGATAGTGGCGTGTGAGAGTGAACCTCACAGAAGTACTACGCCATTGATCAGAATTGCGAGTTTGCTTAGTAAAATTGTGAAGGGTGCCGCTAGATTGGACCTACTGCTGTTTTTTTCACCCTGTCCTGAGGAGGCCAGTTTTGTTGGAAGGTCGAAACGCGACCGCGTCGACACTTTCCACAAAGAGGAGTCTGATTTCAACTAGAAATTAAAGTGGAATTATATCTTTTTGACACCGTTTTTATATTTAGGTTCCATATTGTTTGCTTTGAACAATTGTGTCTGACTACCTCGGAGTGTACTTCCTAGAAGTAATAGGAGGACACCTAGCTTTTGCTTCAATAATTTTTGTTTGGGTGAAGATGGATTTATTTGTGATTATGTACTGTTTGTATTAATTTTGTGTATTATGTCCCTTGTTGTTGTATATAGCTGTGTACATATGTATGTATATTTGTGTATAATGTAAATTTGAAACTGACTGAAACTATTGAAGAATGTCTTTATGTGATTATGATAATTAAAATGTATAATCATGTTCTCCATTATTTGTGATGCTATGCTCATTGATGAAGTAGTAGGTTAGTGGACTAGTGTCACCAGTATAGGAGAATTAGTAGTCCCCTATTAGTTAATTCTTCAGATATCTATTCCTCCTTTGCCATTTTCTTAGTTTGCTTGCATGGGGCAACTTTCAGCATGGTGGTGAAGGGGTGTGGGAACCCGCAGGCTTCCCGATGAGGTCGAGGCTGCCACCGGTCCAGCATGCATGCCGCCTTCCGCCCTAGCCAGCATGGCTGGGGCAGCATGCAGAGGGATATCGTGCCAGTGCACCGTCTGAAACTTGCGTTCCGTATTGCCGTGCACGGGGTTGGAGCTGGTCCAGAGTCATGCAGTAATTTTAGGTGAGTTGTCTTCCTCAAACTGCCACCACCGCCCTCCCCCTCACAGGCCACATACGTGGCTGTCACAAGCAATGTTCCCTCTAATTTTTTTCCTCTGTGTGTGGCAGTGGAGGGTCTCTGTGCGCTGCAACCATGGCTATGTGCGCCACGAACCAGACAACACGCGTGTGCCCTGCCAAATATCACTCTAAATATTTACTTGAAAAGATGGTGCATTTTCACACATACAGCGCCACGTTAAGGGTCTTTAGGTCGGTTTGCAAATTGGATAAACACGCCATTACATGAATTAGTTACACAGACAAGTACACTTCAGGCTTAGAAAAGCACAAGACTCCAGTGGTGGTACCATCATTAGATTTTACTAAATATTCTTAACTGGAGCACTGTTCATTGGGTGGGGAAATATTGAGAGCCTATACAATATCACATGTACACCATAAGTTACAAAATTATATAACATATTTACAATTTGATGTGAGAGCTGCTGAGTAATGTTGGGCTATCCCACCAGAGATAGTTTGTAAAACTTAGACATCCAGGCAAACATGGACTGTGGGAGAGAGCCGTTCAGACATGTCAAGTGGCATCACTAGATGGGTGAGAGGGTTGCCTCTCACGGCGATCCTTGCCATTTTTCCAGTGCTGATACACTCTATCAAGGTCAACTTTCCCATTCAGGAGGTAGGCCTTTGTCCTCATCAGCATATCCAAATGCTTCTGCTCTAGTCTATTCCTCAATTTACTCTTGAAAGTATTCATGAGGCTGAATACTCTTTCACAATCAGCACTAGAAGCTTGAAATGTTGCACAGACATCAACAAGCTGAGACACAACACTATACTGAGCAGCATTGCGTACAGTGAAATTCACCAGGTCTTGAAAGGTGGTAAATAACCCACCCTTTACATGTTCTGCCACCACATATTTATAATCTCTGTATTGCCGAACAACATCTTCTGGTGTTTCACAATCACCCAGGACCAAGAAATTTTTATACTTTTCAACAAGTCTTTGTATATTCTCAGTCCCAAAATCAAAATGTGATTGTGTTGCCATTGCCTGTATTTCAAAACTTGCCCATTCTTTCAGTTGATCTTCAGGGAACCTTTTTTGCATGTGCTCACAAAGAAGGGAAACAAAGGACAAAATAGGTCCACTGTCAAACTCTTGCCTTTCCTTCTACAACACAATCATATCTCTTACATTGCTGCTCCAAAAGACAGTGTCCCCCAAATATTGTTCCTTAATTTGGCCAATCTTTGCTCTTTCATACTGTACAGCTTCAACAGTAGTCAAAGAACTTTTTTGGAACAATTTGCACAAAGATGCAAATTCACTCAGAATGTCATTAAGTACTGCAAGGGAAAGACGGTAGTTTGAGTCAGATAGCTTTTTGTAACAATATTTAGCAACTGGATCATTCTCTTCCACTTTTTCATGCTCAAAGTACTTAAGAACAGCCTCATAATTCCGAATTAGTGCACCAACTGCAAAATGCCTTGAAAGCCACCGGACTTCATTTAATGGTCGAAAAGAGACCACTTCACAATCAGTGACTGATGCCTTTTCATCCAGCTTGGACTTCCTTGCAGGAGATGTGGAGAACACAGTGTAGACAGTCCTCAATAATTTCTCCATCTCTTTAATCATTGGAACCCTCTTCCAGGCATCATCAACTCCCAAATCTTCTCGGTGAGCGACATAATGCTGCTCAACTAGATTGGGAATGGAGTGTTTAAGGCGAGTAGCAACACCATTATTTTTACCCAGCATCACAGACGCATCATCGGATGTGAACATGACCATTTTCATGCGGTCCAGTTCATTGGCAGTGTAGAATTCTTTCATAGCAGTAGTGATAGCCTCAGCATTACAACTAGTCAGATTCACTATGCCGCCAAACAGTGTTTTGTGCTCTGTTGAGGTTACAGGTCGGAACTTGAAGTACAGGATGAGCATTTTTGTAACAGAAATATCTGTGCTCTCATCAATTATCAATGTGTGATACAAAGCGTTACGAAGTTCTGCCATACCTTCACAGTGTATCACGCTATTGATGGCCTCAAGGAACTCAAAGGCATAGTTCTTGCTCCTCCAGCTGTCTGGTATCTTCACATACAAAGCTAGGTGGTCATGGATGTCTTGTACAGATAACATTGAAGTATTCATCTTCACGGCCAGCAACACATTGTTGATGAGAATCTTTATCTCCTCAGGCAGGGATCTTTGTCGTTCAACTACTTCCATTCTATTTGCTTTGTCAGTGGCAGTTTCTGTCAGCATTGCCCACACTCCAAAACCAAACCTGGCAGCAGCACTTCTGTTTCTCAATATCACCATGGCAGACTCGTGAACTTTGCTAATTAGATGGCGTTTCAGGTAATCCAGTTTTCAGCCATCACTCCATTTCTTCCCTGTAGAAAAGTCCCCAACAATCTTGGCTTCGGCACAAGCTTTGCAAATCAAGCCCACGTCTGGACTGTATTGAAATAGTTCCCCAAGTTGCACGCGAACCTTGCTTCGTGATTTCTGTGTCTCAGCCTCCACAATTTCTTTCATCCACTCTTCCTTGAATACAAGGCAGCATTTCTTCCTTTGTGGTGAAGCATCACACTCTGCAGAAGGTACAGCTTTGCGCTTGAACATATTTGTGATAACTGGGTTTAGCCTGCTATGCTACAAAGCCTGCAAAATAAAGGAACATAGCTAAAGTTGATGCCTATGCTCATAATTGCAATCTGTCACATAATACAGAGGCATTGCCGGCAAAACGTGGAGTGTAATTACCTGGATTTCTGTCCACTGCCCTGCCCTTTCAAACTTAAATGATGCACTGTCCGTAGAGCCTGCAATAGAAGTAAAGCTTGTTACAGCACATTGTGAATTTGTGATACAGCAATATACCATGTGCACCATAAAGGAACTCTACCAAACAATTACCTGTTGTGATTGTGCTCACGTATGCCTGTTCAAAGGTGTGGAGTACTGTCTGCGAAACCTAGAACAGAAGAAAACATGGGTAAGGTATGTTGATAAAATTACAATGCACAAGATGGACCACAGTTTAATTCTACCAAACAAGCACCTGCTCTGCTTGTACTCAGGTATCCCCGTTCAAATGTGTGGGGTACTGCCTGCGAATCCTAGAACAGAAGAAAACATGGGTAAGGTATGTTGTTATATTACAATGCACAAGATGGACCACAGTTTAACTCTACCAAACAAGTACCTGCTCTGCTTGTACTCAAGTATCCCTGTTCAAATGTGTGAGGTACTGTCTGCGAATCCTAGAACAGAAGAAAACATGGGTAAGGTATGTTGTTATACTACAATGCACAAGATTCACCACAGTTTAACTCTACCAAACAATTACCTGCTCTGCTTGTACTCACGTATTCCCGTTCAAATGTGTGGGGTACTGTCTGCGAATCCTAGAACAGAAGAAAACATGGGTAAGGCATGTTGTTATATTACAATTTAAAAGATGCTCCACAGTTTAAGACTACCAAACAATTACCTGCTCTGCTTGTACTCACGTACTCCCGTTCAAATGTGTGGGGTACAGTCTGCGAAACCTGCAACAGAAGATGGGTAAGGTATGTTGTTATACTACAATACACAAGAACACAAGATGCACCACAGTTTAACTCTACCAAACAATTACCTGTTTGTTCTGCCTGTACTCCTGTCTGCCTGTACAACTGTATTTGTAGCACGGTCTCACAAACCTGCAAAAGAAAAGGAGTGCAGATTGTGAATCTATTTACCCAGCACCCCCAAAATCCAATGTGGAACATACACAGAATTACCTTGTCTTTGTGGGTACTCACGCCTGATCATTCAAATCCAAATACCTTACAGACTGCAAACCTGCAATTGAAGACAAGATGGTTAGCAAAGGCTCTAAGAGTTACGAAAAATGAATGGGACTGGCCCAGATACTCCATTAGGAAAACAAGCATTAGAAATGCAATAGGTCTTGGATTTATTTGAGTTAGAGGAAATGGCATTGTAAATGGCATTGTCTTTTCGCTATGTGTTATGGAGTGTATGTATGTAGTGTGTAATGGAATTATGTGGGTTGGATTGGAATTGTAGCAATGGTAGCATGCTGAGCTTTGGATGATTATGTTTAAAAGTAAAGTTTGCAATACTGCTATTGGTACAATAGTTAATTGTGAATTCGTTAACAATTGATGTGTGTAGTGATGGCTGTTGGTGTGCACTGACTGGTGGTGTGTGTATGCCTGGTGAAAGGGTGCACTGATGGTTGGTGGTGTGTGTGTGCGCCTGGTGAAAGCTTGCAGTGACGGCTGGTGGTGTGTGTGAGCTTGGTGAAAATTTATAGGGTGGAGTTGGAGGGTGGACAGTATTATACCTTTACTTGCACTTTGTTTGCTGTTGTAACCTGCACACGTGTCACTTTTTCCTCCTGTATTGCACAGTTTGCTACCTCTTGTATTTTTGTTTGCTCACAATTGTCACTTTTGCACCTTGTAACTTAACGTTTGCTGTTATACTTTGTTCACTTAGAGTTTGAGGGTAGAGTTTGAGTTTGAGGGTAGAGTTTGAGTTGGAGGGTGGAGTTTGAGTTGGAGGGTGGAGTTTGAGTTGGAGGGTGGAGTTTGAGTTGGAGGGTGGAGTTGGAGTTGGAGGGTGGACTTGGAGTTGGAGGGTGGAGGTGGACTTGGAGGGTGGAGGTGGACTTGGAGGGTGGACTTGGAGGGTGGACTTGGAGGGTGGACTTGGAGGGTGGACTTGGAGGGTGGAGTTTGAGTTTAAGGGGAGACTGAGTTTGAGGGTAGAGTTTAAGGGTAGACTTTGAGTTTGAGGGTAGAGTTTGAGGGTAGACTTTGAGTTTGAGGGTAGAGTTGGAGTTTGAGGGTAGACTTTGAGTTTGAGGGTAGAATTGGAGTTTGAGGGTAGACTTTGAGTCTGAGGGTAGACTTTGAGTTTGAGGGTAGAGTTTGACGTACTGCTGGGACCAGTGTTCATGTACTGCTGGGACCAGTGTTCCTGTACTGTGGGTTCCGTGCTTCTGTACTGCTGGGACCAGTGTTCCTGTACTGTGTGTTCCGTGCTTCTGTACTGCTGGGACCAGTGCTCCTGTACTGCTGGGACCAGTGTTCATGTATTGTGGGTTCCGTGCTTCTGTACTGCTGGGACCAGTGGTACGGTATTGTGTGTTCCGTGCTTCTGTACTGCTGGGACCAGTGTTCCTGTACTGTGTGTTCCGTGCTTCTGCACTGCTGGGACCAGTGCTCCTGTAGTGCTGTCACTCGCTCTGCTGTCACTCTCTCTGCTGTCACTCTCACTCTGCTGTGTCTCTCCCTCTGCTGTGTCTCTCCCTCTGCTGTGTCTCTCACTCTGCTGTGTCTCTCTCTCTGCTGTGACTCTCTCTGCTGTCACTCTCACTCTGCTGTCACTCTCACTCTGCTGTCACTCTCACTCTGCTGTCACTCTCACGCTTCTGTCACTCTCACGCTGCTGTTACTCTCACGCTGCTGTCACTCACGCTGCTGTGTCTCTCACGCTGCTGCCACTCTCACTCTGCTACCACTCTCACTCTGCTGCCATTCGCACTCTGCTGCCACTCGCACTCTGCTGACACTCTCACTCTGCTGACACTCGCACTCTGCTGACACTCGCACTCTGCTGTCACTCGCACTCTGCTGTCACTCGCACTCTGTCACTCGCACTCTGCTGTCACTCGCACTTTGCAGCAGTGTGAGGCGTTCAGCAGTGTGAGGCGTGCAGCAGTGTGTGACGTGCAGCAGTGTGTGGCGTGCAGCAGTGTGCGGCGTGCAGCAGTGTGTGGCGTGCAGCAGTGTGTGGCGTGCAGCGTGCAGCAGTGTGTGGCGTGCAGCAGTGTGTGACGTGCAGCGTGCAGCAATGTGTGGCATGCAGCGTGCAGCTGTGTGTGGCGTGCAGCAGTGTGTGGCATACAGCAGTGTGTGGCGTGCAGCAGTGTGTGGCGCGCAGCAGTTTGCACTCCCTCTGCACTCACTCTGCAGTCACTCTCACTCTGCACTCACTCAGCAGTCACACTCACTCTGCACTCACTCTGCAGTCACACTCACTCTGCACTCACACTGCAGTCACACTCACTCTGCACTCACTCTCACTCTGCACTCACTCTCACTCGGCACTCACTCTCACTCTGCACTCACTCTCACTCTGCACTCACTCTCATTCTGCACTCACTCTCACTATGCACTCACTCTCACTATGCACTCACTATGCACTCACTCTGCAGTCACACTCATGCTGCACTCACACTCACTCTGCACTCACACTCAGTCTGCACTCACACTCATTCTGCACTCACTCTGCAGTCACACTCACTCTGCACTCACTCTGCAGTCACACTCACTCGGCACTCACTCTGCAGTCACACTCACTCGGCACTCACTCGGCACTCACTCTGCACTCACTCTCACTCTGCACTCACTCTCACTCTGCACTCACTCTCACTTTGCACGCACTCACTCTGCACTCACTCTCACTCTGCTCTTACTCTGCACTCACTCTCACTCTGCACTCACTCTCACTCTGCACTCACTCTCACTCTGCAGTTACACTCACTATGCACTCACTCTGCAGTCACACTCACTCTGCAGTCACTCTCACTCTGCACTCACTCTCACTCTGCACTCACTCTCACTCTGCACCCACTCTCACTCTGCACCCACTCTCACTCTGCACTCACTCTCACTCTGCACTCACTCTCACTCTGCACTCACTCTGCACTCACACTCACTCTGCACTCACTCTGCACTCACTCTGCACTCACTCTCACTCTGCACTCACTCTCACTCTGCACTCACTCCCACTCTGCGCTCACTCACTCTGCACTCACTCACTCTGCACTCACTCACTCTGCACTCACTCTGCAGTCACACTCACTCTGCAGTCACACTCACTCTGCACTCACTCACTCACTCTGCACTCACTCTGCACTCACCTTCACTCTCCACTCACTCTCACTCTGCACTCACTCTCAGTCTGCACTCACTCTAACTATGCACTCACTCTCAGCCTGCACTCACTCTCACTATGCACTCACTCTGCAGTTACACTCACTATGCACCCACTCTGCAGTCACATTCACTCTGCAGTCACACTCACTCTGCAGTCACACTCACTCTGCACCCACTCTCACTCTGCACCCACTCTCACTATGCACCCACTCTCACTCTGCACCCACTCTCACTCTGCACTTACTCTGCACTCACTCTGCACTCACTCTCACTCTGCACTCACTCTCACTCTGCACTCACTCTCACTCTGCACTCACTCTCACTCTGCACTCACTCTGCACTCACTCTCACTCTGCACTCACTCTCACTCTGCACTCACTCACTCTGCACTCACACACTCTGCACTCACTCTGCAGTCACACTCACTCTGCACTCACTCTGCAGTCACACTCACTCTGCACTCACTCACTCACTCACTCTGCACTCACTATGCACTCACCTTCACTCTCCACTCACTCTGCACTCACTCTCAGTCTGCACTCACTCTCACTATGCACTCACTCCCAGTCTGCACTCACTCTCACTATGCACTCACTCTGCAGTTACACTCACTATGCACTCACTCTGCAGTCACACTCACTCTGCACTCACTCTCACTCTGCACCCACTCTCACTCTGCACCCACTCTCACTCTGCACCCACTCTCACTCTGCACTCACTCTCACTCTGCACTCACTCTCACTCTGCACTAACTCTGCACTCAATCTCACTCTGCAATCACTCTGCACTCACTCTGCACTCACTCTGCACTCACTCTCACTCTGCACTCCACTCTCACTCTTCACTCACTCTGCACTCACTCTCACTCTGCACTCACTCTCACTCTTCACTCACTCTGCACTCACTCTCACTATGCACTCACTCTGCAGTCACACTCACTCTGCAGTCACACTCACTCTGCACTCACCCACTCACTCACTCTGCACTCACTATGCACTCACTATGCACTCACTCTCACTCTGCACTCACTCTCACTCTGCACTCACTCTGCACTCACTCTGCACTCACTCTCACTCTGCACTCACTCTCACTCTTCACTTGGGATCAATACAGGCTTCTCTTCTTCACTTTGGCTGGATAACTCTGGAGATTGATGGACCAGCTGCAGAGAGATCTGTTTTTTGTCTAGTGAAAATTTTGACTCATTATAAAGTAGCGGAGGAGCGGGTACAGCGCACTGGGGCGTGTTGCATAATTGTTAAACAACCAAACTGTGGCACTCACGCTAACTCGCTCACTACTCACCGATACCATTTAAATGATAGATTCATAAATAGTGAATGACTTACTTTTAGGTAACAGATGGTGATAGATGAGTCAAAAATAGGCCATGAATCTGGTGCTCACTTGTGAGGCCTCAAGGCTGTGATCAGAGCCACTGCAAATCGGGTTTACTTCGGTGGGCTGCCCTGGCTGCCCGCCTCTTCAAAGTACAAACCTGCCAGCTGCACCAGTCACTCCCCGGCAATTAGCAGCGGGGCCATCATTGTAATTTTACATTTATTTACTGCAGCCTGGAGCCATGCGGCAATACGATTAGGGGAGCGCTGCTATGATTTGCTGTTGGAAACACAATCTTTATGATGCCTTTGGGACCATAAGGCAGCACACTCTGATGCCCTTAATAGAAGATTAGAGAAAAACCTAGAAAGCCACATACCAAGCTTAACATGTAGGATATATAAAGTGTGTGCGCCACTGGCGATGGAGAACAGAGCTCTGCAAACAGTACAGCCCTTCGCTCTATAACAGGCTCTTACATAGCTGAATGCCCCGGCTGTCACCAATCTAGATTTTCCTTTAACCATTGCTGGACATCTTTCAGATCCACAGATGTGGTATGCTGTGAATGTAGGGTACGGGCCTACATTTCTTATGTTACGAACTGAAACACCTTCAACTTTCATTTCATGCCTACATTCTCCAGCGGCATGGCCAAATGCAAATAATGCAGCAAGTTTAAAAACACAGCTTGTGGTCTTTTTAGGGTAATTTGCCCGGTTTGCAGACTTGCTATATTTAGTTATTTATTTACAAAGTTTTATATAGCGCAAACATGATCCCGAAGGTCATTAGAGCGCTTCACAATAGGATGGAAGGGAGGACATAATGCAATATCGAGCAGGAAAAGGAAAGTAATACAATAGCAGTAATTACACAAGTTACATAAAAAGAGTAAGTAATGCTTTCTCCTTTTATAACCTTCCTCCTTTGGTGCACTCTGCCCCTCCCTGCTTATTGCTGTTACTCCTTGAATACGTAACGTGTGACTATCGCATTTATTTATTTTTTTAATAAACTTTTCAGGAGGTACTGTACACCACAATTTACAACTGGGTCACTCCATCCTTAAAATGTGCTCCTGTGCACTTTTTTTTTTAACGTGCCGCTCTAAGGTGGGCATCAACATCTTGAATGTAAATTAAAGAAGAAAAAAAGACAAAATGACTGCCACAACGTGATGTATAATGTTGCACTTGTGATGACTGGTGAGAGCATACGTGATCACACTTGCCTCAAAAGATAAAATGGCCACTGAGTCATGATACATGCATGCACAAACAGCACACTGGGGAAGGCTCTTCATTATTATTTTTCCCGGTGCTGGGCAGTATTGGCTAGAATAGTTTTTTTATTTTTGTCGATGCTGCTCAATCTCAGATACTTGTGTGTAATGTGAAGTTGCTGGCAGGCTGATGCTTTTCATTTGCAATGCTCCGACCAGTGGTGGCTGGTCCATAGGGGGCGACGGGGCAGCGCCCCACTAGGCAAAAAACTGGCTGCTCACTGTGCTCAGTCAGTGCTCAATAATAATCGGGCAGCAGCAAGAAATGTAAGCAGACGAATTGACAGCTTTTTAATCAAGGGAGTCAGCCACGTGAATAAAGGTCTTTGTGTACTGACCCACCTTTTTTAATCACTATTCCCTCACAACTACACTTCCACTTGACCCCTCACACGCACTCAACCATTGGCTGGAACAAAAGAACTCCAACAAAGAGCGCCTATGTGGCGCCCGTCGGACATTGCAGTGCCAGTCTGACGAGGAGCAGGAGACCAATGATGAAGCATGACATCTAGCTTACTGGGTGTGTGAGGTCTGCTAGTTCCTACAAGGGAACACCCTGTTCCCTGCCCTTGCTCTCCCTTTCCGATTGCACACACTTTATAATCTTTCCCCTGGGGAACTTTGTACCTTTTGTGGTATATGGTTGACTGGACAAGTACACTGGAACCCGTTAAATATCGTCCATATGTGGTTCCCACTTTTGTATTGAATTGACAGCTTTGACAATTTGTCTGTTTACATTTCTGCCCCTTGCTGGCAGCTGCTTCACACCCTCAAGTGCGCATGAGTCAACAAACGCACAGGCTGAGCACACGCATGAGAGCAGCAGGAGTCCATTGACTCGACTGCGCATCTGTGAGCGAGGGGCGCTTTTAACTTCGCACGGCGACTCCATTGACATGCCTAATGTAGTGCAGGAGTCTGAAGATGGGATCCTGCTCGGGCGGTGGCATACAGTCGCCCCATGCCCAGTCAAATGTCAGGATACAGCCTAGTAGACGCCCCCAGTCGCATCCAGTCATTCCACTTGCCAGTGAAGAAAAAGAGCGGGGAGAAGTTAGTTTCACTGTGTGAGAGCCTGGAAACGTGCGGAAGAGATGCCCTGGTAAGTTTTTTAAAATGTATTTATTTAAATAACCGCCACCCCCCTCCCCGCGTGAACCTCTCCACCCCACCCTCCCAGTCATGCAGGCCGCGGCTGAGTAGATTAAGAGGGGCTTTATTGGGGGGGACGGGCAGCTCCGACAGTGCACCTTCCCCTTGGCCTAGAGGGCAGTGCTTGTGCCCCCCTAGTCCCCCACGCTCTCAGTTATCTTCATCTTCACCAGCAATCTATGTCTTGTTCTGGGCGTTTTGGAAGTGCCTCGTTCACTCTCCGGGGGTTTCTTGGCGCTACAGAGTTTAATCGCTGGAACGGCTTTCACCTGGACGTCACTCGCCTCATCCCGCATTGCCCCCCTTCCTATATCCGGTCCACTCCTCCTGTATACCCCTCTGCCCCCTCCATCCCTGTGCACTCTTACCCCCCGTATCCCTCTCACTCAGGGTCCCCTCCGGTATTCACATGTTATGTCCCCTGACTCTCCTCCTCCGTATCTGTCCCCACACCTCATATATGCCTCCCTCCGACTGCCATATCTGTCCTGTCTGAAGTCTCCTGTACTTCAGGCCCCCCTCCCGCCTCCAGACCCGGGGCCCTCACTCAGGATCCCCCCCCAGATCTCTGGCCACGGCCCACGGGGCCCCCACTCCGGCCCCCTCTCCCCCGAGCCCAGACCCTCCCTGTTCCTCTCCTAGAAGTGTGCGCCCAGCCACGTGACGGAAATAGACAATAACTTTACTCCTGCTGGCACAGAGCACTTTATAGTGCGATATGTTCAGTGCGCGAGCGGAATGATTATATGGAGCACTTTATTGCAAGCAGCAGCCAGGAGACGCTGCTATGGCGGGTCATGCTGAGACTTTGGAGAGATGCTATTATGGAAAACATTTTTAGCACAAGAATCATTTGTCTAGGAAAGCGGATGTTGGTGTTGAGAAGACATGTTCTTTTCTGGAAGTCCTCACCTAAAGTGTAACTTCTCTAGAAACTTAAAGGCACACGTTGTAGCGGTAGGGTGAGGTTGTTACCAGGCGGTGCCAGTGGCAGACATGCCAGGGGTTCCTAAAGTGAAAACACCGCACCGCCCGGGCTATAATGAAGTCTTATTAAAGTCAGTTTGAGATAAACGACTGTAAATGCTCATGCTGGCTGAGAGCGTCAGCGTTCCGCCGAGCTCTGTTGGCAACCGAGGAGGGCTGAGGCCAATGCGAGCTGAAGTAATGTGTGCCTGCTGTGCTGCATTTGCACCAAAGAAGGCCGAAGGTGGGACAACAGCTCGGTGCTCATCTAGCGAAGGTGTCTCATGCGTGTTAATATATTTTAAAACGTAATTCTTTCTTTGCACTTTACTACCATAATAATGCAGCAAGTTTAAAAACACCGCTTTTGGGCTTTTTAGGGTAATCTGCCTGGTTTGCAGACTTGCTGTATTATTTTGTTAGTAACGCGAGGCAGCGGGTAGATTGAGTGCTTTTGTTAAAGTATCCATGTTAATCGCAGCCCCTTCACAAGCTGCGATTAACATGGATATATAAATAAAAGAAAACAATCTGCCCGCAGCCTCGCTTTACTTCCAAAATAGGGGAGAGGGGTTGGCCTAACGGCTAAGGCGCTCGACCTCGGACCTGGGGATCTGGGTTTGAGTCTCGGTAACGACGCCAAAAAACCCCTGTGATTCTGGGCAAATCACTTAATCTCCCCATGCCTAAAATGAAAGTGTGTCCTCATGTAACGTAACTGGTGCTATGTAAAGTGCTCTGATAACTGATTCGGTTCGGTTCTAGTTCGCGCTATATAAAACTCTGCAAAAAAAAATAAGAATAATGCAGCAAGTCTGCAAACTGGGCAGATTTCCCTGAAAAGCCCACAAGCGGTGTTTTTAAACTTACTGCATTGTTGTGTAAGTAAAGCGAGGCTGCGGGCAGATTGAGTGCTTTTGTTAAAGCATCCATGTTAATCGCAGCTCGTGAAGGGGCTGCGATTAACATGGATAGTTTAACAAAAGCACTCAATCTGCCTGCAGCCTCGCTTTACAAATAAAAGAATTTAAAACCAACAGGGCGGCAAAACAAAAGCGAACCCAGCAAAAACAAAAGGCCAGCAAGTGGCCACATTAGAACACTTACCTCTGCTCCCGAGTATTCAATCACTCCAAAGTGGTCACTTCCGCCGCCGTACTCCACAATCAGGAAATGCCCATTTTTTCGCGGCGCCCGCATTTTAAAAGCGGCGGCGCCGCGAATACTCTCGCGGGAGGTGCCCTATGTGCCCTCTGTGCGCGCTCCACACATGGGACTGCGCGCTCGAGGGTAGGGAAGTGCACGCGCGCGACCGCGTGCGTTCCTGGGAACAGTTGTCACAAGAGGTTTGGGGTAAGGGCACTGGGGTATGGCGCCCTCTGTCAGGCTCGTGACCCCCTCCTGCCCTCCGTCCGGGCTCTCCCAGTGCGGGATTGTGATCTTGCACAGCCCCGGATGGCTCGGTAGGCACAGGGTGCAGGTCGCACTCACTCCGAACCCGAGTGGCCTGAAATAAACCTGCAGCAAAATTGAGGTCCCGGTCTGGCATGGCTTCCCCTCAGGGTCAGGCCACCAAGGATTGCTACCTTCAACTTGGGGCTCGTGACTCCTTCCGCTCTCGGCCTGGTTCTCCCCTCAATGCGGGTGTGGTCTCCCACTGTCCTGTACAGGCCCGGCGTTGCCCCTGGCTGGCGCCCCTGGGTACATATAAAGCGCGGGGCCTCATGTTGGCAAGGGAGAGGCAGCGTTCCGTCCGTTCTTGCTGATTCGTCTGTCAGGCTCTGTGGCGCTCGCTTCCATTAACGGCACCCGTGCTTGCACATGGAGCAGAGAGCCTCACCCGCCGTTCCCTGTCAGCAGCCGGAGGCGGCACTTGAGGGATACTTAAGGACAGGATCCACCCTGGTAACGTGCTTCGCGTTTCAGTTCGGATCCCGCCTGGCCTCCCACTGCCCGCAACATTTTCCCAGCTTGCCTGTCTTGGTCCTTGATCTCCGGCTCTCATTGTTGGTTGTTCGTGTTGCTGATGGCTTCCTGAATGCTCTTCTGCTTCCTGGGTCCTCGGGTGTTCTTCTGGGGCTGGTTGCTTGGCTGCTCTTCTCTGGTCAGGTTACATTGTTGCTAGAGAGCTCCAGTTACATTTAACCCTTGGTATCCTGGTTCTGCAAGAAATAGAATTAGGCAAAGGGTTTTGAAGCATCTCAGTATTTTTGTTTCTTTTTGGATTATACCAGCTTTATTTGAGGATAGAGGAACAGTACTTATCTGATGGTCCTGTGTTCCTTTAAGCTTTTCTAGCGATACTTTTGTTTTCCAGTCACTATAAAGAAAGAAGACATATTGGCATTATAAAAGAGTCCAGTTCTTCGTCGGTACTAGTTGCATAAGTTTATACCCCTGCTTTTTTCCCCTTTTTTTTGCCCCGTTCCTCCTCCGGCTTAGGGAAATTAGTTTTGGGGGTTTTCCCTGCGCATAGGAGTCAGGGTATAATCTTTGTTTTACTTAAGGGGTCCTCCTTACCTATGATGATTCTAACCTAGGTCAGTACCCTATCTTTCTTTTTTGTTTCATATGCTAACTACTGTAGTCCTGTTACTTATTGACCCTTGTCCATCCTTCTAGATAAGTGGGGGTGTTCTATCATCCTTGGGAGCTGTTTCTTCGTACATATCAGCTTCTTCCATCCAAGGTATCCCTTAGGAATAAGTTGGGTATATAGCTAGCTTGCTTGTGTCTATATTTAGTACTCACCTCGTGCTTTCTCCTTTAGGGTTCTAGAAGACTCTCTTAGAAGATCCAGCTGACGTCTACCCCTTCTTCCTTCCCTTGTTTTGTTTCCCTTCTTCCCCACCTTCCCTCTTTTGCTTTGACTAAGTTGGGCAAAGGAGGCAGGTGGGGGAAGTTGAGGTCTAGCCTCGTGTTCGTCCATGCCGCCCCTGCAGTAAACCCAGGTGAGCTCTTACATCATCAGTCTGGTCGAGGTAGGCGGGATATTAGGGGCCGAGAGGGTCGTCCCGTGTTGCAGGGAGGCGGGGGCCTTCGAGCTGACAAAGATGATTCCTTTCTTTGCCCCTCCCGCTGACTCGCTCTATTTGCAGCCAGAAGCTAAGCACAACTGCTGATAGTTACAGGGATCTCCTCCGGGGGCCATGGGCGTGCTGCACATTGTAGTCTGCCGCAAGCACCTGAATTATTTGCTTTTACTCCACACAGCTCGCTGCAGTCACTGGGCCAAATAGACCCACCTAGGTTATCCTAGGTTATCTGGTCACACCATGTCACAAGGGGATGTTGGAAGCAGTGTCGGTGTATGAGGTGAGTGCAGGATCCCTCGGGCCCCCTTTGCTCCTACCTCATGTCGGTGTCCCCTCAGGGGGATGGCTGCCTATGCCTCCAGGCGAGTTTTGTCCAGGCATAGAGAGGATGCGGTGTTGTAGCCTTAGCTATTCCCGTCGCGGGTCTGCAACCTCGGAACATCAGATGAGTTAGCCTGGCATAATACAACTGCTGCGCATGAATGCGCATGTAATTCTGCGTAAGGGTTGCAACAAACCTGTCCTTCAGTTTACAAGGGGCTGGTGAACCCTGTGCATTCCGGGTAGCCGCTAAACTGTAAGCAGCATTTTATTTTATTTTTAATTGGGTGGGGCAGTGGCGTAGCTAGAACTTCTGGTGCCCGGGGCTATCCCTCAGATTGCCGCCCCTGGCTGATAGCGGGAGGGGGAGGGGTAGGGGAGAGGGCTGCAGAAAAATAGGACGTATTTGCTCCGGAGCCCCCAATGAAGTCAACCATGTAGCTTGGCTTTGTCGCGCCAAAAACCTCCAGCTTGTTATTGATATATAGAAGTTCATTTCACACAAGGCCTACTGACTTAGAGAAATTGCACACTGCTTTTGTATTCTGACATTCTTGGCATGCTTTACATCATAACGTTAGACATACTACATTATTCCATCCCATTATCATGTATTTTAAACCTTTTTCCTCATCACCACATTCAGTATTTTCCTGCCTGGGTTGTGAACTCCTAGCTATGTATGTGCCCATCCATTTCTGGAACTTTCCAGCCGTTTTAAGATCCTCCTATAATTTCTCATTGTTCAAATGGGTGTAATTTATAATATTTATATTTTTCCCTCATCTTCATTGCTTGATTTTGCTCACGCGGAAGTATTACTCATAGTTGTTGGAGTCTGGCCCTAACGCTACATTCTCTCAATGGGACACCATGTTCGGGTCTCTGCTTTTTAATTCACAACTTATTGAATGCTGGGAGTCGCAGTTGTGACTCACTTCAATTGAGCCTACTGGACTACAGTACAAAATGGCAAAGATTTCTAAAAGGAAAGCTCAGGACTGGAACGAGATGTTTCTGGTGGCACGTGCTCCTCTGATAAACCACAGACCTCTCAGGTTCTCCATTTCCAAGCTTGAGTAGCTCATCCCATCTATATGTTTTCATTGCACTCAGGGTTTCCAGTCCTGTTCATCCCACCATAAACCCAACACTACAAGTTCCAGAATGGAAAGGAAACAAGAAATGCACTGAGTAGCTCCTCACACTTGGATCTGGAAAACTCGAGAGAAACCCAAATCTACAACAGTGCAAGGAATTGTTTTCCAGCAGCTGCCCTTCCAACCCCCTCACATACACACTACTCTGACAGGCATGATGGATCAAGACACTTAAAGAGAGGAAGACGTTAAATCAATTGTTAAGTGACCTCGAAGCAGGCTAAACTGCCTGCGATTCGCACGCTGTTTGCAGTAGAAATACAAAAAATATTAGTTCAAACAAAACAGGTTTTAAATATGAAAAGAGGCCCAATGACTTACTCTTGTCCAACTCCACATATCCCCCACTATTCCTTTTCAGTGCAACTAATATTCTAACATGTCCACGCTCAAATTACTTTCATATTTCATTACACCAAATCAACTAATCGTGTTTAAGATCCAGAGTAGTATGCTACACACCGAAAAGCGCTTTGCCGCCTCTTCGGGGGAAGTAAGCACTATATAAATGCAATTACAATACAATATGTGCCATTAAGCAAATTGGGAAAAGGCAACATGGAAATCATCGATATTATTCAAATCTTGCCAAGCCAGTGGCGTAACAAAGGCCCCTGCAACACCAAAAAACACAAATGTTTTTCAATAAAGCCGGATTAAACCGGCTGCACATCATTTGGGATAAGTTCATTACCACCACAAAGCGTTTATTTTATTGTAAATAAACTCACTCATGTCAACTGTGCCTCGTTGCTTGAATGCACATTCCGCCCTCTGCCTCCGTGACCTCCCTGACATCATCAAGCCGGCCTCGATAATCATTCACCACACACAGACCATCCATCGACGAGTAAATAGGTGTTCAGCAGGAACAAAAACGCACTGGTTCCAATGTTCCTAAAACACGCTTTTAACAACTTTTTTTGTGTTCTTTAAAACAGGTCCTGCAAGCTTCTACAAATCTCCTTGCTGCACTCTCCAGACTCGAGAGCGCGCTATGGTGGCACACGTCACTGCAGCGCAGGGGGGGCTGGCCAAAATGATTTCCAGAGCCATAATTGGTAGCGCTTTCGCATGCTACCAATGTTGGCTCTGGGACCCACATACGCGGCGGCCACTGGCTGCGCAGCACTGATGGCCCATGGCGGCGGTCTTCATAATTTATTTGGGGACATTGTTAGTGTCCGCAAATAAATTATGAAGACCGCCACCATGGGCCATCAGTGATGCGTGCCGCCTCGAAAATAGTGCCGCCTAGGGCGGACCGCCCCCCCCCCCCCCAGCTATGCCATTGGGGTGGGGCCTGCCTGTATTGCTAAGGGAGCCGTGGGCCTGCCACAAGGAGGGTAGGGGGCGAACTGGACAGTGCCTCGAGGGGGCCTTGTGCTTAAGGCATGTTCTGGTAAAGTTGTTTTACGTAAAAGGTTTCTGGTTTTCTAGCTGGGTATGGAATACAGTACTTACCATATTGTGAGGCCTAAAAGAAGAAGGGTGCTTCACTTTCAAAATTACTATTTAGCATATGTAGGAAGGTAGATCCCTGACTATGGTTGCCCCCAACTTTTTGCCTGGTGTTTTGCTGGTTTTCTGACTTAGTTGACCTGGGGCCCTGCTATTCAGGACCCCAGGCCTACTGCTCTCTCTGTAAAATGGATTCCATGTACCTTAGGTACATATCTAAATTGGATACTGAGTCACCTTACCAGTCCCTGTACAGTGTACCTTAGGTACCCAGGGCATAGGTGTACCCAGGGCCTACCAGGGGCTGCAGCATGTATTATGCCACCCCTGGCTGGCCATCCAAATCTGACACAACTGGCTGCTTGACAGCTGGGGCAAGGTGGTGTAATCACCCTTTGCTTTAGATATAGTATACCTATATCTAACCCTAAAAATGGACACACAGATCTCCTATCAGTCACTCCTATGGCAGGCCTTAACAATCCTGAAGGCAGAGTGCTTGGAATCGTGTGAGATGGTGCTCTGGCATGAGCTGAGCCTGTCTGCGGCTTTCGGGACCCATCCCTTAGCCGTTTCCATGATATCGCATACCATATACTCTTAAGTGCATTATAATCCTCGCGGTTATATGCCAACTCTGGTATCGCTTTATCAAAACATGTCGAGTAAGGTGTCATACGAATTGGAATACTAACCCCTCGCCAATTCTGGCGACGGGGTTAGCATTCCACCCTTCTAGAGGGACACGACATGTATGTAACCCCTAACCCCGGTTAAAGTCAAACAGAGCCTCAGCTCCACAAAATGGATGCTGCCACCGAGACACAAGTCTGCCCTCCTGCTGCTGGGAGTCCTCCCAGAGCAGGAGATAAGGACAAAGGGTTTCCTGCCAGGGGCGGTGCCAGCACCGTCCCAGACAGGGTTTTGTGTATTGTAGGTAGGCAGGGCTTTAGAGGAAGGTGACTGCACGTGGCACCCCGGTGCTCACTGTGCATAGGCTGGCTGGAACCAGTTCCAGGGTCACTCCAGACCCTGTGCTGGGGAAAAGCCCGCCAAGGAAGTGGGTGTAACCACCCCCCTCCTAGTCCCACCCCTAGGGCAGGACTTAGTCGCGTGCCAGCCCCTTTTTACAGGATAAAGGTAGGAACTGGCCCCCTTCCAAATCAGATCATCTTTGAATCCTGAAACTACTTTCCACGAAAGGAACTCAAGACTTCTTCCTAAGATTTCTCCCTTGTGACTAAGGAGTAGTCACCCTGCATCCGCAGGCACCATCTTAAGAACACTGCGGTCTGCTGCAAGTCTCTCCTCCGGATCAAGACTGTCCAGCTCGACGAGAACCGGCTTCCCTGGCACCTCTGACCTCTACCTGCATCATCAGTCACGCTGAGATTCGTGGGTGTGACGAGACCTCGAGGGACCGGCCATCTTCAAGACTGCACGACTTCTTTCCAGCAAGCCCGCCGAGTAATTTCCTGGTGAGTGCTTTGGGGTCCGAGAAGCCCCGACCCTGAGCAGCTCCAGCACCGAAGAGTAGCCCCCCAGCATCTCCACGATCGGCGTGGGGCCCTTCTGCTTTTTGCTGCTCACCGCGTTGTTTGGCTACTAGCCCGCTGGCTTGTGGCCTTCTGAACGACGCCCCACGACATTTCTGCTGCTGGTCTGGTTGCTCCAGGCTGGCCCTTGCTCTCTTCCAAAAGAGGAGCACCCCGGACCCTCCTGGTCCACTCAAGACGCCATTTTGAGTCCACCGCGTGGGCTTGAATTAGCCAAGGCTTGTTGCCCAATCCTGGGTAACTTCGACGCCGACAGCTTCATCCATCGTGGGACAGCTCGCCTCTCCATCCTGGTCGCCGACAACGCCTCCTGGTCCGTGAGATCTGCAGAGCCAGCGTCGCCCACTCACCTAGTCGAGGTGACTTCGCCCGGTGCCATCCTGGTGCCCACTTAATCACTGGCTAGTGATTCAAGAACTTGGTCCCCTCTGCTTTCAGGTTTCTTCTTCCTTGATCCAGGCTTGGATCCAACGAACTTTCCTTCACTGGTCGCCTGCCAGCAACTTCCTTCTTCCAGGCTCCTGGTCCGGCAACGAGATCCCCGACGTCTTTTCAGACCTATGCAGCTGCAGCCCCTGGGCTAGGTAACTTCGGCACTTCGGTGTCCCAGCATAGCCTCACTATCCTAGGGTCAGGATCCACTGTCGTTTTCTTCCTACCAGGTCGGGTTCGCCCGTGAACACTAACTTTGCCTTTACTAGCCTCCATAGACTTTGTCCCGCATCCCGCGTGAGAGTGCACACTCTGCACCCGAGTCCCCTAGGTCTCCTAGAAGTAATCTAACGATTCTATAGTCAAGTCCTAGCGATTCCAAAGCCTATTAGTACTGTACTTACCTGCTAGTAATTTCGCATTCCACTTTTAGAATATATGGTTTTTCGTGCCCCTCGGGCATTTGTGTATAACGTGCTAACTTAAGTATTTTCGTAAGAGTTTTTGTTGTGTGCCTAGCACCCTGTCCTCATAAAGAGTACAGGGTTGTTGTGATTCTAATAAATACATTGTTTATTTTCATAACACTTGTGTGGTGTCCTTTCACTGGGTGTTCAAGGGGTAATGTGATGGTAAAACAGCTGGCTTAACACGCCCTCTAGAGTCTTAGCCTTAGACTGCTCGTATCCACGCTACTAGGATAGCTGGTCTATAAGGTTGACTTACAACCAATCATCAATAAGGGTTGTTTGGACTGATATATAGTGATCACTAGAATAGTGGACACTGCACATCAGGCCAACTTCTCACATTGGTGAGCAGCGGTTGGGATTTGAGCTTGCTGTTGTTTTACCACACATGCCCTAAGAATATCTTGTGAAAGATCACATAAGTACTAAAGGTACATATAACTTAGCTTAGAATACTCTGAGTTCTACTGAACCAGCTGTTGTAGCTCCTAGGGCCTAGCACACCCTAAACTACAACTCTAGCAAGGGATCAGTAGGCAAACATATAGTGTAGGTAAGTGCACCACTTACACCTCACTAGAAAAGCATGTCTACCCAGGGAGATTCTACTGAGACTCCCCTGGTCAGTGTTGACCCTCCACAGGTCACTTCAAGATATGCAGCTCTCAGTTTCCAGGAGATGAGACAGATCTGTGTCTCCAGAAAACTGAAGCAGGGGTCTAACCCCACCATTCCCTTTCTGATAGGTCTCTTAGAGACATATGATGCCAGAAAGCTTTCTCAGTTACATGAGAACATGCCAGCCTTAGAGGGGACCTCTGGGGATCCAGACCTCCCCAACACTGCTACTGCAGTTGAGGAGGATCAGGAGGAACTCTCTGGGGATGAGGTAGACAAAGGTCTTGAGGTAGTCAGAAGGCTAACCAGGACCAACTTAGACTTACTTGGGCTAGGATCTGGGGGACCCCCAGTACTGACCCGAAGTGGGCCTAA
Source organism: Lissotriton helveticus (assembly GCF_964261635.1). Classification (NCBI taxonomy): domain Eukaryota; kingdom Metazoa; phylum Chordata; class Amphibia; order Caudata; family Salamandridae; genus Lissotriton; species Lissotriton helveticus. The sequence continues at coordinate 1,017,715,417 of NC_136065.1, read as the reverse complement.
CCTTGGAGTTAGGAGAGAGAGATCTCTTTCTAGGGACTCCAATAGATCTCTGCACTCTAATGCCTCTTCTCAGGGGAGAAGGAATCCTCCACAGAGGAGATTTACTTCCCCTCAGAGAAAAGAGCATGAAGCTAGAATGAGACAAGCTGAACTGAGGATTGAAAGGGAAGAACTTGCCCTGGCCAAAGAGAAGCTTGCCTTTGCTAGAGAGCAGCAGATGAGTGGGCTAGCACCCACTGGTGGCAGCAATCTCCTAAGAGATAGAGAGAAGGGTTTAGATACTAAACACCTGACTAAGATAGTGCCCCCCTTTAAGCAAGGGGATGATATCCAGAAATGGATGGCTGCTCTGGAGAGGGCCTGCACTGTGCAGTGCATTCCCCAGAGTCAGTGGGCAGCTATACTGTGGCTCTCCTTTGATGGTAAAGGTAGAGATAAGCTCCTCACTACAAGAGTGGAGGATGCTAATGATTACCAGGTCCTGAAAAATGCACTGGTTGATGGGTTTGGTTTAACCACTGAGCAGTACAGGTTGCTGTTCAGAGAAACCCAGAAAACTCAGTCTCAGGACTGGTCTGACTTTGTTGATTGTGCCACTAAGGCTTTGGAAGGCTGGCTACTGGGTAGCAAGGTTACTGACTTCACAGGATTGTATAATCTTATTATGAGAGAGCAAGTCTTAAATAATTGTCAGAACCAGTTATTACACCAGCACCTGGTAGACTCTGATCTGACCTCTCCACAAGAATTGGGTAAGAGGGCAGACAAATGGGTCAGAACCAGGATTAGGCCCAAGAACCAAGGTGGTGACCAGAAAAAGGAATCAACCAAGCCTCAAGAGAAGGGTGGGAATAAATCTACAGATCAAACCACATCAGGGCCCCAAAAATCCTCTGAGGGGGGTGGGTCCCAGAATCCTTCCAACAACCAGAAGAAACCTTATTGTTATCCCTGTAAACAGGTGGGTCATTTAAAAACTGACAGCAGTTGCCCAAAGAATAACAATAAGGAAAACATACCCCCAAGTAACATTCCCAAACCTCCTGTTACTACTAGTAGTAATCCCCCAGGTGGTGGGAGTGCCCCCAAGAATTTGGGTGCATTTACTTTGGGAGTTCCTGGGGACTCTGGCCTAACCAGGTCCCCAAACTTAGATACTCTTGTCTGTGAGACTGGCATGGGGTTTGCCAACTTCACAACTTGTCCCAACACTTTGGGCAAGTACAGACAGGAGCCCCTCATCAATGGAATGAAAGTTGAGGCCTATAGAGATACAGGGGCTAGCATCACCATGGTGACTGAGAGTCTAGTCCCCTCAAGGCAACTTTTACCTGGTGCCACATACCAGGTGGTAAACATTGATGGAGTGAAGAAAACTCATCCCATGGCAGTAGTAAATCTCAGCTGGGGAAGTGTCACTGGCCCCAAGAGAGTGGCAGTGTCAACCAACTTGCCTGTAGATTGCCTACTGGGGAATGATTTAGAGACCTCAGCCTGGGCTGAGGTAGAGCAAGAAACCCATTCTAGAATGGTAAACCCCCATGGTAAGGTTAGTGGGGCAGTGTTAGTCACAGCCCCAGTCCAAGATGTCCTCCCTGAACAGGTCAGGAAGGTTGTGCCAGTCACAACCCAATCTCAGACAACTCCCTTCCCAGAACAGGTTGTCAAGGCTGTCATGGTAACAGCCCACACCCAAACTGAGCCCCCTCCTGAAAAGGTTGGGAGAGTTGTGATGGCCACAGCTCAAACTCAGACAGATGATAGTGTTGTGAAGCCTGAAACTATGGATCACTCCACTCAGACAGAGAGCATTGAGGAGGAAGAGAAATCTCCCTCCCACCAGACTTTAGGAAAAGATCAGCCTCCTCAGGGAACTGATCTGACCCCTTGTGAAGAAACTGCCACAGAGGTAGTCAGGCCTAGCCTGGCAGAACCCCTGATGTCAGTGGACCCTTCCAAGGTGGGACCCAGTCTGGAGCAGGTAACCTGCCCCTCTCTACCCTGCCTCAGTCAGCCCCGGGCTGTAGAGGTCAGGGAGGCCAGTGGTGGACCCCAAGGGGCCCCCTGTCCAAAAGAATTTCCCAATCAGCAGATTAAGGGCACTGAAGCTAGTAGTCCTAGCCCAGTGAAAATAAAACATACTCCTGAGGGATCCCCCTTAAAATTAGTTAGGGACCTCCCACAGATGGACACTGTTGGGCACAGCCAAACTTGGGACCTGAGGGCCCCAGACCTGACCTGTCCCCCCAGTAAGCCAAACAGAGGGACCCAACCTCCAGCTGTAGGTAGCCAGAGGTTGACCCTGAGAGCCCAAAACAACTCAGTCTTGGAAAGAAAGGCCTCTATGGTGGAAAATGATTGGAGGAAGCTGAGCCCAAAATTAGTGGAGCCTCACTTCAGTACTCCATTTCAGCACCAGCCTTTTCCTTTGCCAAAACACACCACAGGTAGAGATTCCCTATGGTGGAGACCCTCAGATACCCTTAGGGTGAGGGATTGCTTAGTGGACCATGAGATAGGGGGTAACCATGCCAGTGCTGTTACTTCCTTATATGGCCACTCAGGCAATATAGGCTTACCTGGCAAGGCTAGCCTTATCTCCTTTCGTTTAGGGGGGGGTTATGTAGGAAGGTAGATCCCTGACTATGGTTGCCCCCAACTTTTTGCCTGGTGTTTTGCTGGTTTTCTGACTTAGTTGACCTGGGGCCCTGCTATTCAGGACCCCAGGCCTACTGCTCTCTCTGTAAAATGGATTCCATGTACCTTAGGTACATATCTAAATTGGATACTGAGTCACCTTACCAGTCCCTGTACAGTGTACCTTAGGTACCCAGGGCATAGGTGTACCCAGGGCCTACCAGGGGCTGCAGCATGTATTATGCCACCCCTGGCTGGCCATCCAAATCTGACACAACTGGCTGCTTGACAGCTGGGGCAAGGTGGTGTAATCACCCTTTGCTTTAGATATAGTATACCTATATCTAACCCTAAAAATGGACACACAGATCTCCTATCAGTCACTCCTATGGCAGGCCTTAACAATCCTGAAGGCAGAGTGCTTGGAATCGTGTGAGATGGTGCTCTGGCATGAGCTGAGCCTGTCTGCGGCTTTCGGGACCCATCCCTTAGCCGTTTCCATGATATCGCATACCATATACTCTTAAGTGCATTATAATCCTCGCGGTTATATGCCAACTCTGGTATCGCTTTATCAAAACATGTCGAGTAAGGTGTCATACGAATTGGAATACTAACCCCTCGCCAATTCTGGCGACGGGGTTAGCATTCCACCCTTCTAGAGGGACACGACATGTATGTAACCCCTAACCCCGGTTAAAGTCAAACAGAGCCTCAGCTCCACAAAATGGATGCTGCCACCGAGACACAAGTCTGCCCTCCTGCTGCTGGGAGTCCTCCCAGAGCAGGAGATAAGGACAAAGGGTTTCCTGCCAGGGGCGGTGCCAGCACCGTCCCAGACAGGGTTTTGTGTATTGTAGGTAGGCAGGGCTTTAGAGGAAGGTGACTGCACGTGGCACCCCGGTGCTCACTGTGCATAGGCTGGCTGGAACCAGTTCCAGGGTCACTCCAGACCCTGTGCTGGGGAAAAGCCCGCCAAGGAAGTGGGTGTAACCACCCCCCTCCTAGTCCCACCCCTAGGGCAGGACTTAGTCGCGTGCCAGCCCCTTTTTACAGGATAAAGGTAGGAACTGGCCCCCTTCCAAATCAGATCATCTTTGAATCCTGAAACTACTTTCCACGAAAGGAACTCAAGACTTCTTCCTAAGATTTCTCCCTTGTGACTAAGGAGTAGTCACCCTGCATCCGCAGGCACCATCTTAAGAACACTGCGGTCTGCTGCAAGTCTCTCCTCCGGATCAAGACTGCCCAGCTCGACGAGAACCGGCTTCCCTGGCACCTCTGACCTCTACCTGCATCATCAGTCACGCTGAGATTCGTGGGTGTGACGAGACCTCGAGGGACCGGCCATCTTCAAGACTGCACGACTTCTTTCCAGCAAGCCCGCCGAGTAATTTCCTGGTGAGTGCTTTGGGGTCCGAGAAGCCCCGACCCTGAGCAGCTCCAGCACCGAAGAGTAGCCCCCCAGCATCTCCACGATCGGCGTGGGGCCCTTCTGCTTTTTGCTGCTCACCGCGTTGTTTGGCTACTAGCCCGCTGGCTTGTGGCCTTCTGAACGACGCCCGACGACATTTCTGCTGCTGGTCTGGTTGCTCCAGGCTGGCCCTTGCTCCCTTCCAAAAGAGGAGCACCCCGGACCCTCCTGGTCCACTCAAGACGCCATTTTGAGTCCACCGCGTGGGCTTGAATTAGCCAAGGCTTGTTGCCCAATCCTGGGTAACTTCGACGCCGACAGCTTCATCCATCGTGGGACAGCTCGCCTCTCCATCCTGGTCGCCGACAACGCCTCCTGGTCCGTGAGATCTGCAGAGCCAGCGTCGCCCACTCACCTAGTCGAGGTGACTTCGCCCGGTGCCATCCTGGTGCCCACTTAATCACTGGCTAGTGATTCAAGAACTTGGTCCCCTCTGCTTTCAGGTTTCTTCTTCCTTGATCCAGGCTTGGATCCAACGAACTTTCCTTCACTGGTCGCCTGCCAGCAACTTCCTTCTTCCAGGCTCCTGGTCCGGCAACGAGATCCCCGACGTCTTTTCAGACCTATGCAGCTGCAGCCCCTGGGCTAGGTAACTTCGGCACTTCGGTGTCCCAGCATAGCCTCACTATCCTAGGGTCAGGATCCACTGTCGTTTTCTTCCTACCAGGTCGGGTTCGCCCGTGAACACTAACTTTGCCTTTACTAGCCTCCATAGACTTTGTCCCGCATCCCGCGTGAGAGTGCACACTCTGCACCCGAGTCCCCTAGGTCTCCTAGAAGTAATCTAACGATTCTATAGTCAAGTCCTAGCGATTCCAAAGCCTATTAGTACTGTACTTACCTGCTAGTAATTTCGCATTCCACTTTTAGAATATATGGTTTTTCGTGCCCCTCGGGCATTTGTGTATAACGTGCTAACTTAAGTATTTTCGTAAGAGTTTTTGTTGTGTGCCTAGCACCCTGTCCTCATAAAGAGTACAGGGTTGTTGTGATTCTAATAAATACATTGTTTATTTTCATAACACTTGTGTGGTGTCCTTTCACTGGGTGTTCAAGGGGTAATGTGATGGTAAAACAGCTGGCTTAACACGCCCTCTAGAGTCTTAGCCTTAGACTGCTCGTATCCACGCTACTAGGATAGCTGGTCTATAAGGTTGACTTACAACCAATCATCAATAAGGGTTGTTTGGACTGATATATAGTGATCACTAGAATAGTGGACACTGCACATCAGGCCAACTTCTCACAATAATGATATTAAATCACATCAGATGACCTTTGGTGACGTCACAGGAATGCCGTCATATGCCTCTATGAAAGATAAGTGACGTGGCATTATTGAGTCCCCTATAAACACAGAGATAACCCTTTCCCTGAACCAGATTCTCTCACAAGAGACGCAGCACTGCAGGGCGTGCAAGAAGCGTGTAAAGAATACTGCTCAAATCTTAGAGGATTGCGGGTAATGCTCATCCTGCCGAGTGACCTTTGACCTCTCTATGTTCTACCAGCAACTTCTTCAAAGCAGAAATTTGAGAGTTCGAGTCTACTCATTGCCGACCATTTGCCCTGCGGGAGTAGGGGCCTGGTAGCACAGCACCATGTGTTGGAATGGCCGAAACATTTCTCTGGTCATCTCCTCGCCCTTTTCTCTGCAGCTTCTGGTGGCCCAATGGGAGACTGGCCTTCCATGTGTTTATGGAAGGTGGCTGCACAGCCACGCACTGCAACCCACTGCCCACCTTGCTGTTCCCCCGCTGTCGTGTTGCATGGTGCCCTGAGCTGAGAGGCAGCTTCAGGTGAAGGGTATGTGTCCTTGGGTAACGCAACTGGTGGTCACAAGTGGGGAACCAAAGTGCGCCCGACCATTCCTGGGCTCACCAGTAGTAGCAAATCCATCTTAATTTTTGGCAATACGCATCCTCATTCGTGACTTGCAGGTGGCTCAGACACATTGCCACGTCACCTTTTAGTACTGGAAGCTGCTGGAATTTAGTCCGAGGTCCGTGACAGGCAAGAGGGTGGGAGAATTCCATTATTCCAGCCTGATGGAGTAGGGAAGAATCAGTTACTTGATCAATAATGCCGTACTTCTCCTAGCAGGACAGTGCGCACAGGTTTTGATCATGTTGCTTCCAGATGAGAGTATAAAACAGGCACATTTACATGTGTGACATGTGGAAGAAGGACACAGCTGCATTTTCCAAGGCATTAAAGTCGGGGGTGCAGCTCTGTCCTCAGAGAGTCTTACACCAATGACCTTGAATAATTCTTAACCAGATTGCTTTAAATACCGGTTCCTTTAATTTAATTTTAATGTGGGTGATGTGTGAGAGTCTATTACAGAATAGAGATTTGGCAGAGAAATATTGAGTTTATTTCATGCAGCATCCATTAAATCAAAATAGGATGTCAAGTGCGAAATAGCCAGGCTCAAAGAGATGAATTGCAGTAATATTGGGGAGCTGCTGCTGTGTTACAATACTGAAAACATGTCACTACCACTGAATTATAAATGCAAACACACTTAGAATTTGGGAAAGTGTGTCTGTGCACTATCACTGACCTAGCCAAAGAGGGCAAAGGAGCTGAAACTGGATCATAAATTCAAAGCTGTTCTGAACAGGGGCCCCCAAATTTATGTTTTGCCCAGGGCCACCAAATTCCTTAAGCTGTCCCTGAATGCTCTCCCTGTCTCAGCCAATCTTCAGGCCGCATGTCAAGTGGGCATACTGCTGGGAGAGGGGGAGTGTGGTTTATTTTATCCTGGTGACTGGATTCTTTGATGATTGTGCTACGGTTGATCACACTTTGTCTTTATTTACTTTATGGGAGTGAAGAACCGGTTAAACCCACTTACTGGGTCTCGGCGACGGGGGAACCGCCCAAGCCTTCCATACCCTTCATACGTAGTAAAAGGAGACACAGGAGCCTTCGTCTGCAGGAGGAACCCAGATGTATTCAAATAGCCCGGGCTATGGAACAGAGTCCCAAGCTCGTCAGAAACAAGACAGAGGAGGCTGCTGCTTTACTCCGCAGCTTACAAGCCTTTTATACTTTTTTCATTCCAGTCTTTTGGCTGTTAGTTCATTGTTCAATCAGGGCAGTGTTTGCAGTTGATAACCAGATCCAGACGAAGTTTGTAGATGGTGACCTGGTCAAGGCTTGGTACACAAATTATTGTTCACTTGGCTTGATCAAGGCTCAGTCTTTCAGGTCATTGTTCAATCACCTTGATCAAAGCCCGGTCTTTCAAGTCATTGTTTAATCACCCTGATCAAGGCCGAGCAGTCAGACCATTGTCCAGATAACCTGATCACAGTGTCAAGGATGTTTACCAGGCTAGGAGCAGGAGATGGAAAACAAATCAATTACTCAGGGTGTGAGTGTCTCGTGGCTTTCAGTTGAATTGCAAAGAACAGGGGGGTTGGGTGTGCGACAGTTCCTGGGCAGAAAGGCAGGCTGCAAGATGGCTGTTGCCGTGTTAGTTAGCTTTTCCTCAGGCATCAGCAGAAACGACCAGGTGGGTCGTGTGGAAGTGTTTGACACGAGGCGGCAATGAAAAAGCAATGGAGTCCCGGTACAAATGATGCCGATCAGAAAAACACTTTTCCTCAGACCCTCCTTTTGCCATTGAGTGGCAAATACTTTAAGAAATGTCAATGCTCATAAGACCATTGGTTTCTTGTTGGAGCATCATCATCATATTGGTGTTGTGAATGTTAGAGGGTGGAGGCTTGATGGTCTGGACACACATTGTACAGAGCACTGGCAGACACTCAAAGCACAAACAGAAGGAGACCAGGACAGTTACTCCCAAGGAAAGGAAGACGAGGATCTTCCACCCCCACTGGGAAAGGAGGCCCCAGATTCAGCCTGTGAGGGACCAGTTGCCTTCATCCAGATGAATTTTGGAAGAAAGGTGATGCAGACGTTGGATGGCATCGTACACTGTAGGTGCGTTGTCTGGGATGTACACGCAGCAGCTGGAGCCAATCAATTTACACACACCACCACGATCGGCAAGGATGATATCTAAGACCATTCTGTTCTGAAGCATTATGAGCTGGTCCACCTGCAGCTCTGCAGTGATGTTGGGGAGGGCACCAGCTGTTACTGTGATGGTGGCTTCAAGGACCCTAGTCAGTCCTCGTACAACCCGACTGTTGGCCATGGGGCCCCATAAATGAAGGAAACCGTTAAAGAAGTCCTCGGTTTCCTGGCCTGCTGTATCCTCGGCTGATATGACGCCCCTACGTGAGCGGCGCAGAGCGCCCTTCATTGACAGATGGTAACCTCCATGGGTGGAATACGTTGGTGGAAGGAGGAAGGCCAGATAGCAGGTACCAGACCAGTTACGGGGGAGCCAAGTGTAGGCGGCAGTGCCACAGATGAAATAGGTGTTGGGGGATGCCACCAGCTTCGGAGGAGATGTACCTGCAGAGATAATCTAACCTAATTCTCCGTAAAAGGCAGCTGGATTCTTCCGGGGATCTGGTAATTGTCCTGTTAACTGCATTACTTCTGACCTTCCAAGGAACATGAACCCAAAGCCTGCGCCAGTGTGCCTCAACAGCCCCTCGGCCATTATTTTAGGCATTGGGAAATGCGTTAACAAAGACAGGGGCCGCCTCTCTCATTGGCATAGCTGTTTCTAGAGGGGTGTTGGGAAAAGCGATCATATCACGGTAAGCCATTAAAGCAGACATAGCGCCAAACATCCCCTCTCCCTGAACATCGCCTCTTTTTATTTGTGACCTAAGGTCCATTAATCCGGTAGGTATCTGCATAAGCGCATTCTCAAATCTTTGCATGACCAGCGTACACATCTATTCAGCCCAGGTGGTCTGTTCCATAATCGTCCTCTGGGAAAAGGTGGACCATATTTCTTTAAAGGCATAAATATTCCCGTTATTTATCCAACATTCACACTGTTGCCTCTGTAGGTCATTTTCTCGAAGGGACGAAAAGCTGACTGCAGAGCGCAAGAAGGCCAGTCGGGGGGAATTCAACAATTTATATAAATCTTGCTTAACTGTAGACCACGGGGAAGTAGGAAAAGGGCGTGTAGGGGTAAAGCCACAGGTGTTGGGCGGATATAGACTTGTTGTCATTCCCGCAGCAAGGACAGGGTTAGCGGGCGTGGTCTGTGTCATAGGAAAAATTGGGAGGGTTAGTGTGACAGGGAGAACAGTAAGAGGGCCAGTGGGGGCAGGAGTGGGCTGTTGCGGTGGGACATGCGGGGTGTGAGGCGTCAGGGCAGGGTACATTGGGGCATATGCAGGAGGGCTTTCTAGCATGGTATCAAGCAAGGAATCACCTTCTTCTCCCCCTTCCATATGGCCCTTTCCTTTCTCCTCACGAGCTGGATAATATTTTTGTACCCGGGCCCCATGCTCCCTATCGGCTATTTCTACTGACTTTGTCATTTGATTTTGTAAATTTTCTCTGGCGTGGTCGGCCATTGACATACGTTCCTGTTTTCTTTCCTGAGCCTTCTGCTTTCTAGCTCTCTGCTCTATCTCTTTCCTCCAAAATTGGACAGATTCAAACATAGATGGGCGCTTTTTTCTTTTCATTAATTGTTCCTCTAAGTTGGCGAGAACTTGGGAATTAAAGGAGCCATAAAGTGACCACTGTAATTCCGCATTACTTTGTTTCGTATATTTTATCCAGAATGAGGAAAACATTATGGCAGAAGGGCCATGTTTAACATACATCGTATGGCCAAGTGTCCCTTCTGGAGGAAGTGGACAGGCCGCCTCCAGCTGGGAGTCCTGCGTACACATACAGCAACATAATCTCTTGAACTTACTACTGACTGGCATGCTTAAAAAAAACGGGTAACAGACACCAGTGGGTTTTTAAAAATCACCTCGCTTGCCTGGCTTTTGCAAAAGTCAATAACTGCAGAATCATACAGAACAGACACCAGTGGGTTTTTAAAAACTCACCTTGCTTGCTTGGCTTTGGCAAAAGTCAATAACAGTTTGGCTTTTGCGAAAGTCAATAACAGAATCATACAGACTTGGTGGGTGATCAGTCCACCCTTACCTTACAGGGGTAGTTCTCTTCTGCAGACGTAGGGCTGTGTCCTGTTCCAGAAATTATTTGCTAGGGAACTCCAGCGAGAACGCTGTCAAGTGGCCAAGACCGGGTGGGAAGGAACAGCGGGCGAGTCGTTCGGCTTACCAGATTGCAAGAATCCCTCGGGTAGGGTACCTCTGTCGGAGTCTCTCCGTGCACCCCCTCACATCCACCGGGCCTGACCTTCGTGCTCGTGGAGTTCCTGTTCAGGCGCCATTTGAAGAACCGGTTAAACCCACTTACTGGGTCTCGGCGATGGGGGAACCGCCCAAGCCTTCCATACCCTTCATACGTAGTAAAAGGAGACACAGGAGCCTTCGTCTGCAGGAGGAACCCAGATTTATTCAAATAGCCCGGGCTATGGAACAGAGTCCCAAGCTCGTCAGAAACAAGACAGAGGAGACTGCTGTTTTACTCCGCAGCTTACAAGCCTTTTCTACTTTTCTTTTTCATTCCAGTCTTTTGGCTGTTAGTTCATTGTTCAATCAGGGCAATAATTGCAGTTGATAACCAGATCCAGATGACGTTTGTAGATGGTGACCTGGTCAAGGCTTGGTACACAAATCATTGATCAAAGCTCAGTCTTTCAGGTCATTGTTCAATCACCTTGATCAAGGCCCAGCAGTCAGACCATTGTCCAGATATAGCGAGTGGTAGTGTAGGGCTCTGTAAGGTCTCATTGGGTTGCAGCAGTTAGCTTTGTAGAGCGCATGTCTAAACGCTTAGGGGCTGTCCTACAAGAAAGTGCCGCAACGCCGCACCGCAAGCCCTTTGGCTGCGCCATGCAGCGGCACTTTCAGAGCACAGGAATGCGACATATCTACAATGATATGTTGCATTCCTGTGCTCTCCCCTCCGCTGCCGCAGAAACAGCTGCCATGAACCGGCGCAGGCACCCTTGCACCGGTGCATGGATGCCTGCGCCACGGGGAGATTGCTTTTGTGAAGGAAGGGGCCCCTTCCTGCACAAAAGCAATCACTGCAGGCATTTTACTCTTTCAATGCATGCTGTAGAATGCAGCACGCATTAAAAGAGGAAAAAAACGACGAGAAATGAAAAATTTCTCCTCGTTTCGCTTGGCTACGCCACCGCTATGGTGGCACAGCAAACTGACGCATTTCCAGGTTTACGATTTCTCGTACATCTGGAAATGCATCAGTGGACATGGGTGTTGCGTGGGAACACCCACAGCAACACCCATGTCCCGCCCCTAACACGCAAAGTGTTGAGTGGAATATTTACAAGCACAGGTTAAGTCATGCAGGGTGACTTTATCTGTGCTTGTAAAGATCCCCACAGAAACCACGCCGACCGGCGGAAACCCAGAGTATTATCTCGAAGTTGCCAAAAATTCACCATCCGCGACGGCTTCTCAATCAAAATTGCGTGCACCTTGAATCCACGCTCATTGTAGATCACGGCCACGCCCCCCGGAGTGATTTAACCCGATACCTTAACGAGCTTTTAAATCATCTCAAGTGTTCAGTCCACCGGAAACTCTATGATCTCAAGACAGACATGGTTTATATTACTGTCCTGAAGATGATGCCATATATCTAAGTTTGAGCATAGAAACGTCGACACCTCTGTACCATTTGTCCTTTAATAGCCAGAATGTTTTGCATAATGGTACCTTGATTGAATCAAGTCTGTTCACTGAATACTAGTAAACAGACCGCTTTGTCTGCTTTTGCCTGTAAAAATTGCTGTTTTGTCTTGTTGTATGTGGGTCACAGGCTGTGCCCCCTCGACCTTTCAATTTTGTGTTATTATTTATATTTGTAAAATAAAACTCTGTCCAGCTGGACAAGGAACATACTGGCTATTTAGCGTATGTTGATTCTAACGTTCACTCTCCATGTTCTAGGGACCTCTGTCTTTAGTAACTGTAAATATCCCTTAGTAGGCTGCGCCACCGGTGCGTCATGCAACGTGATGCACCGGCGGCGTATGGGGCTTGTAAATCTGCCCCTTAGTGTTTTGTGATCCGCGCATGTCAACGCTGAACTGACCATGTGATTAGTGTCTGTTTATTGAGCAAGTTTTTAACTAGAGACTATTGGCAGCGCTTCTGAGGTCGCGCTTGAGGAATTCAATGTTTTGAAGGCGCAGGCATTGTTTTCTGTCTTGCGCAATCGCCTGCATTGGAGATTAGCGCGCCTGTCAGAACAGTGCTCTTCAGTAGCGCTCGATCTTAGAAGTTACTAGTAGTAGTTAATTTGGGTTTTAACCCTTGCTGGGCACTTAGAATGATCCTAGCTCCAGTTGGGCAACGTTTAAGTATCTGATACATGAGTAAGAGTAGCTCTGTGCCACAGTGTTATTCACAACTGTGTAGTGGCTTGAGTTTGAAGTTCTTTTCCCTCCGAGATAGAACAGGAGTTAAAGCAGTGAAGGGAAGAGAAGCTAAAAGAGGGAATTGGGATCTTGCAGCATTCTGCTCCTGTGCATTCTGGTGGAGTCTGATCTGACACCTCTTCAGGAGCACAATAGGAGTGCAGAAGCCAAACAACCCCAGGAGTCTTTATGGGAGGACCCTGGAGTAAAACGACAGCGCCCCTCTAGTGCTTCAGGCGGTTGCAAGCCTGAGCAACCAGGGGCTTGCCTGGACATGCTCCACCACTAAACAGGCATGAGTATAAGGATGGACTGGTGGTCTATGGTATTTAAGGGGGATAATACCCAGTAAAAGGTAGCACCAATTGGGTTGGCCATGGTGCAGTTGGCTAATCAGGCAGGCAGGGCAACTTAGGTTACTCACCGCTGCCTGCCCTTGGATTGCCCGTAAGTTAACCCACCACGTTTGCATAATTCTTGTACAAAATAAATCTGCAGAAAAATGTTTTCCCACAAGCATGTGGTTATTTATTGCTGTGCATGCTATGTCTCCATGTTGGCGGGTGAGTTGCCTATATTGGCACTATTGTCCTGACAGCTATGCTGGTGCCTGTCGTAAACCGATGTTAATTCATTTTTACAAACATGAAAATATATGCCTGGCTGTACCACATTCGCGATTTAACAGACTACATAAAGCGAGAAACAAACCTATATGTCTTGACCAACACTATTCTCTCTTCAATTTGTGCATGTAGGCAACCAAACTTAAACCTCCACAACCGGACAGAGCTATCTGCTCAATTGTTACAATAATAAAAAAAACGCGCCACACTCTAAACACTGTCTCCAACATCCAGACACTCAAATCCCTAGTCCAACCCCAAGCATTTGAGGCAACGTCAAGAAAGCAAATAACTTGGTAGTTAAATAAGGTAAGAACAAATAACCAAAGGTGTCAGTCAGTTAGGCTGGAATTAATTCAACACTCCCATGTATGTTGCATTAAAATATTTGTGCTACACGAGAAAATCTCGATTGTATACATTTTCTGAACATAGTCTGCTTCTGGGGCTCCTCACACTTTGAAGCTGATTAAATTAAACCTCCGCTTCTGAAGTATTGCACTTTTGAAGCATTGCTTTAAGACTCTTCTGTTTTGTCATATTCATTTCATATGCCGAATACTGTTTGGAATCATTAGTTTTGCTTTGCAGGAGTCTGCCCCACCCAAATGGCTGCACCAATGTACCTTAATGTGTGGTGTGTTATGGGACGTCTTTTGATGTGGCGTGTGTTGAAGAGTGAGCGAAGAATATAACGTGATTTGTAGGTCTCGCCTGAGCCTGCGCGCATGTGCTGTTCTGCAAGATTTTTTGTAAAGGGCTTCAAAAATCTGACCACACACTCGTGTGTGTGATTTATTTTTGGCTAACAGCCTTTTGGCCTTTGCGTGCATCTTTCTAAGAAAGACAGCATGCATATAGGTAAAGGCGGGCGCATGCCCAGCCTTTCTCAGCAAATGTAACCCCCCATGGCCTATTGCTTGCGGTTACGCTCAGCAGCGGCATCTGTTTCTCATTATGACCGTTTGTTTATAATTAGCACGTTCGCTTCCCTGTCGCGCTCGCTCGCCCCCGCTCCTCTCTCGCTGGCTTGTTTCAAGGGTGGGTGGAGTTTGCCGTAACAAACGCACAAGATGACGGCTCCCAGGCGGGCGTGAAGAGACTGCACAGCACTTCCAGGGATCTCTTTGGTGGCAGAGCATCTCTCCCCCGGTGTTTACGAAGCGGATGGGCAGTGTTAAGCATCTGGTGCAGCGAGTGGTGCTGGTGACCGGAACGGAGGGTTCTGTGCCATTTGTAAGTTGTTTCTGTCTTTTTTTATTATATTATCTTTTTTTATTAGGCAGCGTGACATGCCTCCCTTTATAATCAACAATGGTGACTTTGCGCATTTCTTTTCATAGGCGCAGTTCGCAAACACTAAAACAGGGCTACAAAACGCTCCGCTCCTAATCGTGTATTTTGATTCAACAAGAGCATTTACGTGAGTTCCTCCTGCTCGCCCTGGGGGCTGAAGCGAGACTCTCTGCTCAGATTGTGCCTCTGTGACGGGTGATTGTACAAGCTGCGTTAGACTACAAACCATTAAACACGTCATCAAGTAAACGTGAGGATGCATATTTTGCACAAGGTTTTTTCAAGTATTTCAAAAATGCTTTAAAACTAAGACTCATACAGAGTGTAAATCCAAAGTTCAACTAGTTTACAGTCTGTTCAACTCAAATTCATAACTTTAAACATTGTAATCATGTATCAATAGACATTTCGAAACATTCTTGTTTTATTCAATTTATAATTCCTTTGAAGATTTTCTAGAAAAAACATTATATGTTGTTGACAATTCAGGATTGGTAGAGCATAACCTTGTTACATGCATAAACTAAACACTCCCGCTTTTTTTAATGGTTACGCATGGCATGATGAAAACACTTAGTGTCACTCGTGTACATTGAAAGCATGGCAAGATAATGTACGTCATAAGCAGAGTTTAACACAGACGAGGTAATCCCTCACAAGGGCTCAAGCACGGGACATTTTCCCCTGTCACTTTTTCCCTACGTTTAAGCATGTGATATTGCGCACTTAGAATGTGATGTTTAAATGATCATGCTTTCCGGGTGTTTAGTTTATGCATGTAACAAGGTTATGCTCTACCAATCCTGACCCCTCTCTAGTGTAACCCTGTATCCTCTGCCGCTATGAGAGATTTAAAACCATGTTGTATTGTCCTGCAGATTCCCCTGACGAAGGGCACCAGACTTTGCCCGAAATGCATTGGGATGCGCTATATAACAATGCTGCTCAACATTGATGCTTGTGAATTGTCAACAACATATAATGTTTTTTCTAGAAAATCTTCAAAGGAATTATAAATTGAATAAAACAAGAATGTTTCGAAATGTCTATTGATACATGATTACAATGTTTAAAGTTATGAATTTGAGTTGAACAGACTGTAAACTAGTTGAACTTTGGATTTACACTCTGTATGAGTGATTAGAGCAGTGCATCAGTGTCCTGGACAGCGTCCAGGAATTTCATTATACTTTCAGAATAAGGGTCTCAGCAGAACCCCTTTAACCGATGCACGCCATGGTCAAACCATTGAATGTAGAACAGAATATTTGAGTACATGATTAACTAGACTATTGAGTGCAAACGCTGCTGCGTTAATCCCTCTGTTTTACGTTTACTGCTCAGCAGACAGCTACTGCACCACTTTGTTCACAGTTTAAATATGGCCACTTTCGACGACATCTTACACTTGACAGAAAATAAAGCACAAACTAAAGTTTATTCAGCGGAAGAAGCGACAGACATATATGGTCTCATTAAAGAGGTCAGGAAATTTGATGTCACAGCAGGTCCAGTACAACAACAAATAAAACAATTAGAATACCTCATGAGACGCGAAGTCAACCAACGCCTGCACGCCACCACATTAATCCAATATCATCGAGCCAGCCGCATCCCCAGAGGATTACGCCTGGCTATTAAACCCATGTTGTTCAAGATGAATAAGAAATTCATGGATAAATGGTACGCCATTTTGAACAAGTGTTCACTCGACTTAATTCTTTTAATTGTAGAAGAGTTATCTCAAGTACTAGTAGGGTTAGAGACAGAAATCAAAGATTTACAAAATGTACTTACACAACGCATGGAAAGCGATGTGTTGACAACCACGTTAGAAGAGATTAACAACAGATTAGATGGCTATGCAAAAGACATCCATGAACGTAAGGTACGAAAGTTCCGCCGGGACACTATCGACTATAAGCTGGACGAGGTCTACTCGTGGGCCGAAGTGTATGCACAAAAGCGAACTTGGAGTCAACCAGGGAAAACTTCCTCTGAGGAAAGTGTAGTATCTGACACTGACACTCGCACTACGCGTCCACCACCTAAAGTAGGAGTTAGCATAGAAAAAGACCCCCCTACCACCTCGACCACTGCTCAACCGGCTTTTTTGGCGAAAAGCCCAGCCTCCAACGAACCACCTCAAGGGTCAAACACCAAACAAGGAGAGGCGGCAGGTTCAGGAAAACCAAGCAGGAAAAAGAATCGCTAGTAGTGAATATATCGTCTAAACCGCTTACACCACTTCAAACACAGGTGTTAAACAAAGGTTGCTCTTTTGTACCCACTAACCAAGCGAAGAGTCTTGATGCACAAATTGATGTGTTTAAATTTACTAGAAAATTAAGATTAAGACACTTCTTCTCTACCATCGACAGCACTAAACCTACCGAAAAAGAGATAGAATACCAAGAATTTAGACCGAAAAGCACATTCATCTCGCCCATCTCGCACAAGACCATTGACCTATTTGAGACTCTTGTTAAACAAGACATTTCCAAACTACCTAAACAGACAAATTCAACGCCTAACATGAGTGCTGGCGAAAAGTCAGCTCTACGTTCTCTGCAGGCCAATCAAACTTTACATTTCACTAAGGCAGATAAAGGTGGAGCCCTGGTCATCATGGATAAAGACAAATACGAAACCAAGGTTACAACTATGATATCTGACACTAACACTTACTTACCACTACCGAAAGATCCGACCCATGAATTTCAGGCAGTCTTGAACACCATCCTTGATAATGCTCTCGAAATGAAATGGATAAGCCCGAAAACTAAAGAGTACTTACACACTACATTTCCACGTAGACCAAGGCTGTATATGGTGCCAAAAATCCATAAATCTTTGCAAAACCCCCCCCTAAGACCAATAGTCTCAGGGTGCGGTTCCATACATGACCCGTTGGGACGTTACTTGGACACGTTTTTACAACCTATTGTTCAAGCAGGAGACACGTACATACAAGATACAACCCACTTTTTGAATATTCTAGGTAACATCAACCTACCCAACAATAAAGAAATTCTATTGTGCACAATTGACGTTGTCGCACTGTACACCTCCATCCCTCATAATGAGGGATTGGAGGCTGTAGAATGGGCACTCCTGAGAGCAGACACTGTGAAAGCAAACCAAATTTTCTTGATGGAAATTTTACAGTTTTGCTTGTTCCATAGCTACTTTACTTGGAAGGACTGTTATTTCCTCCAGTCCAATGGGACCTCCATGGGTTTTTCTGGAGCTCCCAGCTACGCAAACATCTTTATGATGAAATATGAACAAGATCACATCCTCTCTCAGCCCCAATGGAACACCCAATTGCTTACATATAAGCGCTATATCGATGATATTTTCATCATGTGGCAGGGCACGAAGCATGAGTTGGAACAAAACATTTTGCAGCTCAACAACATCAATCCCCGGATACAGTTCACTCACCACATTTCCAATGAGCAAATAGCGTTTCTGGACGTGTTGGTTAAACTATCAAATTCAAGCATAACCACCTCCATTTATACTAAGCCCACTGACAGGAATAACGCTTTACTGTACCATAGTTTTCACCCTTGGCCTTTGAAAAAACACCTCCCGTATTCTCAGTTTCTTCGCATCAAAAGAATCCATTCAGAGTATAGTGAAGGCCTGCAGATGGTTGAAGTCGCCAGAAACAAATATAGACAGAGAGGTTACCCTGACCCTGTCTTAGACCAAGCTACAAACAGAATTACGCAAGTGACCCGTGAGTCACTACTTGAGAAGAAACAAATGACTACGACTTCCAATAGAGAAGTTTTTGTGTCAACATACACGACCCAATCACGACACGTAAAATCCATCATTCTCAATCGATGGTCTCTCATGCAATCAGAACCTGATTTTGCTGGCATGTTCAATGCTCCCCCACTATTTGCATACAAAAGGGCGAGTAATTTAAAGGAGATTCTCAATAAGAAACAACCTAAACCTAAGGCCACACACAAAGGTTTCAATAAATGTTTCAACTGCTCTAATTGTAATAATGCAGTCACTGGGAAAACGATGAACCACCCGAGATCGGGCAAAACCATCACCTTCTCACACACAACAAATTGCAACAGTGACTTCGTTGTTTATTACATTAAATGTCCTTGTGACCTTTATTATGTTGGGAAGACAGAACGCAGTGTGCGCACAAGGATTACAGAGCACAAGAGTCGAATACGCACACAGAACACGACTTCCCCTTTGGCAACACATTGGGTTTCACTGAAACACAACATATCTCAATTGAGATTCGGGGTTCTCCAAGCCATTGAACCAAATACTGAACATGACCGCGCTAAGATTCTGTCCCAACGTGAGTCACATTGGATCTGGTTTTTACAAACATTGATACCGACAGGGCTTAATGATAAGTTCGAATTGGCATGTTTTATGTGAATGAGTATTGCATTTAACTCAGTCAAACAGATTGTGCACACTTACAGTGGCAGATTTAACTTAAAAGTCCCTGTAACAGCTTGGGTACGAATGGTGTTTTATAACGATCCACTTCTCACAAACTGCAACATTCTGTATAATAATGTCTCTGAATTTAGATTGCCATGCTATTTTTAGCGAGAATTGGTATTCTGCTGTGACATAGTCACTTTCTTTAATTTTCTAACATTTATGTTTTTCCCACCCTGTGTCAACATGGCGTGTTAAACTCACAGTCCTCCACTCTTGTACAAGTGTCCCAATGCGTTAAGAATCAGACTTGGGTGATAAAAAAGAGTGTGCACACTTACAGTGGCAGATTTTAATGAACAGTCCTTATAATTTTTGTTTCTGACCTATTTACGGCATTTCGCACAGTACAGCCTTCAATTTCAGTTCCGATTCACATTCTGTACCATTCCAACATGGTGCGCCCAAGACATAGTCCTTCATTTGTGTTTGCTATCTTTTCGCGGTCATAACTTCCCCCTAGCGAGTCATTTCCTGCTAGTTGTTTACCACACCGGCACTGCTGAGCATGAACACACGCGTCTACGAATAACGGTAAGAACACTTCCCCGACTTTACACCTAGTCGCCTCTGTTTTTATCGACAAGAGACAAGTAATAGCCTCGTACTCTTTGTTTTTCACAGAGAGACACTCAAGGAAGTCAACGCGGTAATATCGCTTTTCAATCTTTGAGCACGGGTGCACATTAATAGTAATTTCGACCATAACTGTTTGGGTTAATTTATCCCCCGCAGGTTCTCGATTTGGGAAGGTTTATCGTCCGACACTTAGAACGTCTTTTGCGCATTAAAAGTCTCTTGCGCATGTAAGTTTTTTATGCATGTCCCTCACAAAGTTTCTCTCTCGCTAGACATCACTCCCGCTTTTTTTAATGGTTACGCATGGCATGATGAAAACACTTAGTGTCACTCGTGTACATTGAAAGCATGGCAAGATAATGTACGTCATAAGCAGAGTTTAACACAGACGAGGTAATCCCTCACAAGGGCTCAAGCACGGGACATTTTCCCCTGTCACTTTTTCCCTACGTTTAAGCATGTGATATTGCGCACTTAGAATGTGATGTTTAAATGATCATGCTTTCCGGGTGTTTAGTTTATGCATGTAACAAGGTTATGCTCTACCAATCCTGACCCCTCTCTAGTGTAACCCTGTATCCTCTGCCGCTATGAGAGATTTAAAACCATGTTGTATTGTCCTGCAGATTCCCCTGACGAAGGGCACCAGACTTTGCCCGAAATGCATTGGGATGCGCTATATAACAATGCTGCTCAACATTGATGCTTGTGAATTGTCAACAACATATAATGTTTTTTCTAGAAAATCTTCAAAGGAATTATAAATTGAATAAAACAAGAATGTTTCGAAATGTCTATTGATACATGATTACAATGTTTAAAGTTATGAATTTGAGTTGAACAGACTGTAAACTAGTTGAACTTTGGATTTACACTCTGTATGAGTGATTAGAGCAGTGCATCAGTGTCCTGGACAGCGTCCAGGAATTTCATTATACTTTCAGAATAAGGGTCTCAGCAGAACCCCTTTAACCGATGCACGCCATGGTCAAACCATTGAATGTAGAACAGAATATTTGAGTACATGATTAACTAGACTATTGAGTGCAAACGCTGCTGCGTTAATCCCTCTGTTAAAACTAAGACTGGCATCCCTGCTCCACCCATGTCATAAACCTGTGTAAGACACACCCAGGCGCAGTGGACTTACAAAGAGGCAACAAAAAAAGGCCCACGCTGTCCCTCAAATCAGACAGAAGGACCAAGGTCTGGCTGCTGCCTGCTCGGGCACGCCGCGCTGCTCATTGAACGACGCCATCACCTCTTCAACCGCAGACATGGAATTCAAGATAGCCACAACGGAAACAAGTGAGTGCACTGCGTTTCACTCATTTATGACATATTCTCATCAGCCCTGCGCGGAGGTGACAGAAAAACTGTACTTGCGCGTTTTGTAATCAAAAGTCATAACTAACCGCTGATATCTATGCCCTTAACAGTTTATTCTTTGCTGAAAAGCAGTGACGTTGTACAGCAGGTTTTGACCGAATACAGAAAGGTTGTCTTGTCAGGTTTTACAACAGTAGAGGAAGGTGTCTTTACTTACAGCGCACTCACCCATTCATAATATAACAGGTATGTTTTCAGGCTGTTTCCACTGCCTTTCAGTTGCCTGCTCCCTTTGTGGCTTTGTTTGCTTGGAGAACAATCTTCGGTGTTGTTGTGTGCCTTTCCTTTTGTAAAGTCCCCGAGGCTCACGTAACCAAACAAAAGCGCACCAAGTTATGGCCACAAAACTGCCAGATATTGAACACCCAGTGTGATGAGGAAGATCCGTCGTTGTTCCCCATGTAGCAAGTTAATGAATACACTGCTGTTTGTGAACAAGAAACACACGCACATCAAACTAGAGACAGCATTTATGCTGCGCATCAGTCCAGCAAGTCACGTTGAATTTGCGATTAATTCTGCATTATTATTGAGTGTCTTTTTAGAAAGTCCAGATTAGAATTGCTGCTGTTTTGGGTGTTAGTCCTTCTAATCCAGAGGTGGCTGTGTTTCTATCACACATTTACCCACACACTATTCCCCCTCTTTCATTTTCACAAATTCTTGCTGTTCCTAACTTCAGTGACCTCAACTTCCATCTTGATATCAACAACATACACACATTTTTTTACTCTTTTTGGTTTCAAAACAAACTGACATAATTGCCAGCAGCCACACTGCTCTACAACATAGTTTAATCATGTTGGCTAAACCAATAACTCTAGTTAAACACTTATAAGGACCCAAAGGCGAGACCTATTGGCTATGCCAATGCTTGTTTCCTTAGGGACAGGCAGCAGGGTAGATGGTGGTGCGGAAACAAACCAAATCTACTTTAGCTAAAATCACCCAGTGGTGGCTCCTCCGCTAAGGCGGAGGAGTATTGGCCTACTGCATTTTAGGAGGGAAATAAAGGAAAAATAAAATGTAATTATCATTTTATTTGTTCCTGCTTGCGCAACTCTGTAGGGTGTGGCTGCTCTGCTCTCAAAGCAAGGGTAGGAGTGGTGGGGACACTCTGTAAGTGTGCATGAATGTTTGGTCGGCTGACACTTTGCATGTTCTCCACCCAGGCTGTCATGCCACTCTTCCACTGCCTGTCTGAGCGCCGAACCACAGCGCTAAGACCAATCATAACCGGCGTCGTGATTGGCTATGGGGAGCCTGGGAGTGTTCTGGCTGGAGCGACGGTCTACGGAGGAGGGCCGCAGAGAGGAGGTAAGAATTTCCTTCTTTTTTTTTTTACACCCACTTCCTCTTGCCCCCGCCACACCTGCCCTGCCCCCCCGCCCCACCCCCCGATCCTTGCCAGCCAGCACTGATTAATCGCCCACATTTTTGGTTGATTCAAAGTTCGGTGAAAGCTTTAACCAAAGTTAGATTCGAGTTTGAGGTCAGGTGTCCATGTCCTTTACTTGCAGAGTTGTGCCTTTCATGCAGTTACACTGCTGTCGTACAAAGGTGAACTGTTTTGGCCCTTGCAGTGGCGTAGCTAGACGTTATGCCGACCGTGGCGGTCACTGCGTTTGGTGCCCGGCAGCGGCATTTCAGAGCAGGGGGGTGCTGACGATTCCCGCGACGGCCCCCCTGCACAGCCGCAGGCAAGATCGTGGGAGGCCGCCGCCCCCTTGCTACGCCACTGGGCCCTTGGTTACTCTGTGTGTAAGGGCTCAGTGTCCGGAATGTTGCTGACAGATTTGTAGTGAAGTGGTACAAAAGGGGGTGGTGATGGACGGAGCATCTGAACCAATCAAACACTCACACCCAGTCAACAGATCTGGGTTTAATCCATCACCGTTCTTTAGCCCACTCTCCCACCCCAGTTCAGACTTGGCCATATGCAAATCAGTCTGACCCTGTGCCTCATGGGAACAGTCCATTGTAGTGAAGGCTGTGCGGACCTGTTGGAGAGTATCTAGTGAAGTCAGGCATGTCAGACGTTTTATGGAGTCCAGGTCAACCAATTCAAGCCACAGACAAGGATGACCTGTTTTGAAGATTCAAAATAGTGTCCTGCAAAGAAACAGATAACCCAGCAGATTCCGCATCTAGTGACACTTCCTGGCAGAGGTCATGTTAGCTAACTCGTCATTGAAAAATAGGCCCTGAAAAAGTGTCAGGGGCACTGAAGTACACATTTTGGGGAAGTGCACATCTATCTGAATCACAATGGTTTGTGTTTTCTATTGGGGGAGGCAACATGTATATTTTGCACCCATTTTTCTATGCTGCAAAGGCTGTCATTTACCAGCAGACCACAGAGTTTTAAAATGGTTTGCTTTAGCACGGTTTTATGCTATACAATTTATTTGCTGTGCTTTGATGGAGTCTTTAGCAATTTCAAGTTGTTCTTAGTCAGCCATGAGTTGCCCATCTACTCTGTTTGCTTCCTGGACCTTGTAATCATGTATTTGATTTGTAATGCCGAAGGCCAAACTAAATTTAAAAGACAGCAACAAATGAAAACAGGACTGGAAAGGCTAATCAAGAATGTGTGATGTACACAACCATTGCTGACTTTTTATCCTAATCTATATCAGTTTCAAGCTGATTTATAAAAAGAGATCAGCAGGTTTACAAGTACATGCATGCTAACATTCTGTGACCAAAAAGAGGTGGGAGTTTTCAGATTTCAAAACGAGTGATTAGCATTAGAATGCTGTTATAGAAATTATATATGGCCTTTTATCTAACAATGACATCACAGAAAATCACATCACATTACCCACATCAAAAAGTGAGAAATATAAAGTCTGTTTTTTTTAGTTTTTTTTTTTTAAGTGAGAAATGGAGTCTATGGAAGTGACATCACAGGAACTGTCATCACAACCAATGACCACAGGGAGTGGCATCACAAGAAGAGACATCAGACTTAACACCATACACATTTTAGCATGAGCATATTTGAACACATTACAAGATTTAACAAATGAGGTTTTACTTTGGGGTTGTGTCAAAAAACGGACAAAACCCTGATGCAAAATGTGGGCCTCAACTTGTACATCTTTTTTAAAACTCTACCACAAAGAAATTGGCAACAGAGAGAAGAGTGGCAGGAAATCTGTTCTGATTAATTGGTTGAAAAGTCTGTATTTTAAAACATTTTATGGGCTTAAGGCACCTGCTGCAGAGATCATTGTGTGCCCAGTATATTTCAGGGAACAATAATATAGGTAAGATAACTCTGAATGAATGAAAAATGTATAGAGCGCTCATATGCTCATGGGCGTCTTGGCGCTAGCGAGCTGCCTGAACCTGAAAAGACTACAGATATGTTCGTTTGTAAAAAGTTTTGAGCGATTTTCTAGAGTTAATCAGATTAGACAAGGTTTTTAAGTGGAACGGTAGCCTATTCCACCTCCTTCCAGTGGATGAGATCAAGCTTCTCCCTCCCCGAAGTGTCTTTTTAAATTTGGAAATTCACTATCAGCCTGATTCATCAAGCTTAATAGCGCTCGCAAAGGGCCAGATTCTGAGAATCTGGCCCTTTGCGAGTGCGATTTTTGCATTTGGGATTCATCATCCCAAATGCAAAAATCGCTATTAAAGAATTCGCATATTTGCGCGGAATTGCATTTAAGGAATCTCTATTTGAGATTCCTTCAATGCAATTCATGAACCATTTTAAAATACCGAAATCGCTATTTTGGGCTGCTATTTACCGCGAGGTCAAACCTCGTGGTAAATAGCGAAAACTTAGAAAAATGCATTTAAATGCATTTTTCTAAGTTGCATGTTACACACACACACGTCCTTTGGACATGTGTGTGCACAACACCAATGTAGATTACATTTCAGGGGTGCTACAGGGTGTCCTTTGGACACCCCTGGCACCCTTGAAATCGCTATCTTATTTGCGATTAGCAAATTGCTATTCGCAAATAAGTAATAACTCCCCATTCATTCCTATGAGCCTTTAGGCCCATAGGAATGAATGGGGAGTTATTCCTTATTTGCGATTAGCAATTTGCTAATCGCAAATAAGGAATGTGTAGGAATCGCATTTCTTTATGCAATTTCTACATGAATCCCGTTTTGCAAGTCCTTAATAGCGATTCCTTATGAATCGCTATTAGGGGCTCGCAAAACGGGAGAATGATGAATCAGGCTGTATATTCTTAAAGAAAGTGGATCGTAGAATTCTCTTAGGGACATACCATTGAAATCTGGATTTCAGGCATTCCAGGCCTGAGTCATGCAGTGCTTTGTGAGTCATGCAGAGGGACTTAAACACAATCATTTTATTTATTGGCAACCAGTGTAAGTCAACTATTGTCTGGAACATTAACTGGAATTTTGGAATGTTTAAAAGAAGATGAGCAGCAGCGTTTGATTCTGCAGTTTATTTAGTTATCATTGTTGGATATCAACATATAAAGCTTTGCAGTAGTCGATTCTGGATAACACAAATGACATTTTTCTGAAGCTCGAATGGAAAAAAGGGAAAATAATACTTAGTGTTTTTAAAAGAACAAAAAACTGTTGAAGCGACTTGGTTAATTGGGTCTGTAACTTTCCTAGCAGGAGAGAGAAGTGTTTCAAAGTCATGAGGCCACCAAATAAGGGAGCAGAAAAAGTATCATTCCCAAACAGAATAACCTCAGTTTTCCCTGAGTTTTAGTTTAAGGCAGTTGTTTTTCATCCATCTGCCCACCTCAAGCATACGATTGTGAAATCGATTGTGAAATCGTTTAACAACCTCAAGCAGGTCAGTCGAAATAGAACCACTATCTGGGTGTCATCAGCATAGGAATCTATGGAGAACCCAAAATAGCAAATCAGTTTTGCCAGAGATGTAGCACAGACATTATAATTAGTGTGAGACTGATCGATGACCCTTGTGGGACTCCACACAGAAGGGAGAAAGCTTGGAAATAAACTCACCCAGACTGATTGTCCTACGTACGTGTGACCAAAAATGGTCTAAAACAAGGGTGTTTACTGGCACCCCTACTCTTTTAATTATACATTGCTGATTTGCCGGAGTTCATGAGCTGTGTTGGTAGTGATGCCCCAAGGGTAGGGTCCTACCCTAAGGGGACACTACACTATGTGAATGATATCGTCTTACTAGATTTAACACCATAAGGACTGAAGAAACATCTTAACTTTTTATCAACATATGCCCAGACTCATTATTTGAAAGTCAAAACAAGTAAAAGGAAGCTCATGAAGTTTTGAACCAGGGGTTGTCAGCCAAGTGCAAAATATAATTGACATAAGGGCAGTTTACCCTTGGAAATAGTGAAATCATATCCCTATTTAGGGAAAATCTCTTCGGCAAATGTAATAGAGAGAGAGCACATTTCACATTTGATGAATAAGGCACTGATTCATGCTAATGCTCTTAAAGCACTTTCTATCGCAGCCAGGCAAATGTATTTAACCATTTATTAACTGTATATAAGATGAAAATCCCCACTTCATTGGGTTTTTTTTTAAATCTGTTTATTAGCATGGTTTGTAGAGCAGTAACATGCATACATTGTCATATATACAAGCTCATCGTTAATCCCAGTGATACATGCATGCGTAAGCTCATAGCAGATATAGAAACATAGCGAATTAGATTTTTCATTTTGACGATGATCCAGAACAACTAACAAATCCCGTTCATATCCAGTCCCACCCTCCTCCCCTAGGAAACCCACCCGACACTCTCTCAACAGGTACATAATTGAAATATCAACAAGTGGGTCACTCTCAATGTATGAATACGTAGTGTAAGTTAAACACACAGGTAGTGTGGGGTAACGTGTTCGATGGGTCGGGGTCCCCCGTATCCCATCGCAGTGCACCGCAGGCAGTGTCCGTGCATGGGAGAGTGAATCAGAGCACAGTGATATCACAAGCGGCTATTCACTTGCATCTTCTTCGTCCTCGTCATTGCCAGCCTCAAATGCCGCTGTAGTGAGGCTAGTTACTGCCTCAAACAATCGCACTGCGAAACGTGCGAAATTCGCAAATATGTATTTGCTTATTCAACCATGCTCAAAATTCATCCAAATGTTCCATGATATTCCATACTCTTTTATCTTCTTCTCAAATTTTTTACACGAGTCCACATGCTGCGTGTCTATGCCATTTCCGAGTTTTTACTGCTCACTCTGAGTCTATCCAGACTTCTTGAATAAACAGGGCTGAAGCATAAATTCATATCAGGCAGCGTTTATTTAAAAGGAGTACCCAATGCATTTCGGGCTCAACGCCCTTCTTCGGGGGTCACTGTCAACAGAATAAATAATCACAATCACAAATGCTGTTTATGTCTTCCGTACAAAATTACCCATTACAACCCAATAGTAACTTTGTTATGCAACAATTACATCTTTTTACACTCTAGCACGCCTAGCGCGGTAATTGCATGTGTAACTGAATTGCCATACTAACTTTCCTTGTCCTTACTTCCCTCTTGATAAAGCCGTCCTTATTTCTAAAGTGTCACTTTTTTAAGCGCAACCCCTCACCCCGTTCGGTGCTCATGGTTTCCAAAGAACCTTCTTACTTCCCACAAATCAAACAGCATGTCATTTGTGTTTAAACTTTCATCCTTTGCGTTTCAATCTGCAAGCACCCTGTCTCCGCTCGTAATGGAGTTAGTGGAATCCCAAGAAACTCACTCTGATCTTAACTCCCCCTCCTCTGTTCTATGCAACCACATCAGTTCACAATGCCTCCTCGCTCCCTCTCACGTAAGTTCACAATACCTCCTCTCTCCCTCTCCCCCTCGGTCATTAATCCACTAACATTCTACTTCGCTCATGCCTGCCACTTAGTCATTAATCCACTCACATTCTACTTAGCTCATACCTGCCATATGCTGTTTAAAAATCATCTGTCCTCCTCCGTTTTACCTTCCCGTCAGTCTCCTTCCCATAATCCCTCTCTTATTTAGCCGATCATTCTATCTGACCAATGAGGCTCTTCTGTTTGAATCTCCCGCCCTCGCACCTGCTTGATGTTACGCTTAGATTTTCTATCAGTTACTACATTTCCCACAATACACCGCAACTCAGTTAAACGCACCTATCCGGCACTCAAAGTAAAAGTGTAAAACAATAGTGCAACACTCAGATCAAACTTGATTGTGAACATTTAAAACATCCTTTACATAGTCAATTTCAGTGAGCACCTTGCTCGTGAATACCGCCGTCAAAGATGAACCACGTTGTTGCTCTCAGCATGCAGACTCAAGTTTTTTAACATTTTATCAGTTTTTTTGTTAGTCATTTCCAGTTTCTTCCGTTGGGTGCCTAACAAAAAAACTGATAAAATGTTAAAAAACTTGAGTCTGCATGCTGAGAGCAACAACGTGGTTCATCTTTGACGGCGGTATTCACGAGCAAGGTGCTCACTGAAATTGACTATGTAAAGGATGTTTTAAATGTTCACAATCAAGTTTGATCTGAGTGTAACATCAAGCAGGTGCGAGGGCGGGAGATTCAAACAGAAGAGCCTCATTGGTCAGATAGAATGATCGGCTAAATAAGAGAGGGATTATGGGAAGGAGACTGACGGGAAGGTAAAACGGAGGAGGACAGATGATTTTTAAACAGCATATGGCAGGTATGAGCTAAGTAGAATGTGAGTGGATTAATGACTAAGTGGCAGGCATGAGCGAAGTAGAATGTTAGTGGATTAATGACCGAGGGGGAGAGGGAGAGAGGAGGTATTGTGAACTTACGTGAGAGGGAGCGAGGAGGCATTGTGAACTGATGTGGTTGCATAGAACAGAGGAGGGGGAGTTAAGATCAGAGTGAGTTTCTTGGGATTCCACTAACTCCATTACGAGCGGAGACAGGGTGCTTGCAGATTGAAACGCAAAGGATGAAAGTTTAAACACAAATGACATGCTGTTTGATTTGTGGGAAGTAAGAAGGTTCTTTGGAAACCATGAGCACCGAACGGGGTGAGGGGTTGCGCTTAAAAAAGTGACACTTTAGAAATAAGGACGGCTTTATCAAGAGGGAAGTAAGGACAAGGAAAGTTAGTATGGCAATTCAGTTACACATGCAATTACCGCGCTAGGCGTGCTAGAGTGTAAAAAGATGTAATTGTTGCATAACAAAGTTACTATTGGGTTGTAATGGGTAATTTTGTACGGAAGACATAAACAGCATTTGTGATTGTGATTATTTATTCTGTTGACAGTGACCCCCGAAGAAGGGCGTTGAGCCCGAAATGCATTGGGTACTCCTTTTAAATAAACGCTGCCTGATATGAATTTATGCTTCAGCCCTGTTTATTCAAGAAGTCTGGATAGACGCAGAGTGAGCAGTAAAAACTCGGAAATGGCATAGACACGCAGCATGTGGACTCGTGTAAAAAATTTGAGAAGAAGATAAAAGAGTATGGAATATCATGGAACATTTGGATGAATTTTGAGCATGGTTGAATAAACAAATACATATTTGCGAATTTCGCACGTTTCGCAGTGCGATTGTTTGAGGCAGTAACTAGCCTCACTACAGCGATGTTTATAAACCTAGTGCCAACTGGGCATGGCACTCCTTTCAATCAGCACGCATATCTTAGATGAAGAGGTTAAACTTGGAAAATGAGGAACACCAGGTGTGCATCCTGTCCCCCTTTTACAGCCTCAAATGCCCCCAACGTGGCAAACCATTCCAATGAGATCGGAGTTTTTTGGAGGCCCCTACTTTCCTCTCTCTGTAGTGCTTCACCCTCAGCCTTACCCCAGCGCACTACTTCTGCCCGCCACAGGTCAGGGTTGGGCGGCGTAGATGATTTCCATCTCATCGTGATGGCGCGCTTCGCCAGCAACAGGGCCAGATCTGAGAAGCGCGTCGCCACGGTTCTGGTGCGTGTGGATGGCCCCAGCCCCAGTAATGTACGTTCCAGTGTAGGTGGTCTGTGCAGAGTACCAGCCTTCTCGAGTGAGTCATGAACAGTGGTCCAGAAATACCCTAGGTTAGGGCATTGCCACAGCATATGTACCAGTGATGCGTCGTCTGCATCGCATCGGGGGCAGTTGCTCTTGGATGTAGGGAACATCACATGGAGGCGGTGCGGAGTCAGGTAGGCTCTATGGAGTAACATCAGTTGTATGAACTTGTATTTGGGGTTCCTAGCTACTTTTTTGGGGAACTGAAGTATGCGCTCCCACTCCTTGTCCCTCAGTGGCCTTCCAACATCTGCTTCCCATGCCGCCCGTAGTGGTGACAGTGTAAGTGCCCTCCCCGTTTTGATGCTAGCTGTGAGCCACCTGGTCAGATGGCCGCCCGTTCCCATGAGGTAGAGCATTGTGACGAGAGGGTTCGTACCAGGCTCCCGCCCATCAGGCGACCATTTGCGTGCGATATAATGGCGGAGTCCGGCGTGCAGAAGAAAGGAGCCGCTGGGGACGCCCTGCTTAGTTCTGAAGTCTGCGAAAGATAATAGGTGCCCCTCCGCAAACAGGTCACCCACATGTGTCACACCTGCGTCATGCCAGGGCTCTAGAAAGGTCGCCGTGAGTGTGCCCGAGCCTAGAGGTATGCCCAACAGTGGGACTGTGGGGGCATAAGGTGTCCCGGGGGACGTGTACTTTAATGCCTTCCGCCAGTATGTTACCGCCAGCTTGAGAAGCGGCGGGGCGTTTCTAGGCAGATCCGAGCCAGGGAGGAGCAAGATGTGCATTCTCCCCTTAGCATGGTCGTCCCTTGAGACATTAATCTCATGAAGATTGCGGCCCGCCACCCAGTAAGCTAGCCATTGTAGCTGACACGCATAATTATAAGCTCTGAAGTCCGGCAAGCCCATGCCTCCGGAGTCGGAGGGGAGCTGCAACTTGGCCAGACCTATGCGCCTGCGGCCATGCCCCCACACAAGTTCGGTGAGGAGGGAGTCGAGGGTCTTAAATATCACCGCCGGGATCTGGAATGGCAGATTGGTGAAGTAGTAGATGAGACGGGGGAGCATCACCATCTTGGATATTGCCACCCTACCGGGTATTGAGAGCGGCAATGTGAGCCAGAACTGAATTTGTGACTTCAGCATTCTTATAGCCCTCCCCAGGTTGCCGTCTATCATCATGCCCGCCTCTCGATATATCTGTATCCCAAGGTATCGGAAGGTGGTTTCCGCCATCTGGAATTCGTGAGGGGCAAAAAGCAGGGAGGCCGATCCGCCTGTGGCTGCAAAGGTGAACCCATGGGACTTAGACTCGCTGATGGTGAGACCAGAGATCTCTCTAAAATCCTCAAAAACCTGGGAAACTGGGCTCAAGTCACCCCTCAGGTCACGGAGATATAATATGATATCATCCGCGTACGCAGATACAATGTGGTCCGTACCTTGCCGTTGTATGCCATAGCGGAGGGCCATCGACCTGAGCCTACAGAGCAATGGTTCGATGGCAAGGACGAAGAGGAGAGGGGAGAGCGGGCAGCCCTGCCTGGTGCCTCTGGCAATGGCTATGGGACCTGAGATTTGATTGGAGGTGCACACCCTGGCCGTGGGGATGGTGTATAGCAACCTGATCCAAGCGAGGAATTCGGGCGGTATCCCGAATTTTGACAGGGTGGCGAACATATAGTCCCACCTTAAGGAGTCGAAAGCCTGTTTTAGGTCCAGAGAAATGCATCCTTCAGAGCCCGTGTCCACATCGCCTCCGAGCATGAGCTGGGCTAAGCGCCTAAGGTTCATGGCCGTATTACGGCCCGTTACAAAACCGCATTGATCCGGGTGGACCAGCTGTGGCACATACTGCACGAGCCTCGACGCAAGTACCTTGCCCAATATTTTAGAATCAGTATTGAGAAGGGACAGGGGTCTGTAATCGGCCATCTGCAGACCATCTTTGGCCGGTTTCAAGAGGGACGTGATCAGTGCTTGCATGGAAGATTGTGGCAGAGAGGTTGTACGTAGGGCTTCCAGATAAACAGTGTGTAACCGTGGGGCCAGGAGGTCTATATATGTTGCGTAGAATTCAGCTGGCAGGCCATCCGTTCCGGGGGCCTTACCCTTTGGAAGGGCTCGTATCGCCTGTCTAATTTCCGCCACCGAAACAGTACGCTGCAAGTCTTTGCTCTGGTTGGCAGAAAGGCGTGGGAGATCCAGACCCTCCATGAAGGCCACAAGTGCGGGTTCTGATAAGGGCTGTGGGGGACCATACAGCGTGGCGTAATAGTCTTTAAACGCCGTATTAATCCCTATTTGGGTGGTAGCCGAGTGGCCGGATTGGTCCAAGACCCTCAAAATGGGGTGGCTGATCGGGGAGTCCCGTAGGATGCGGGCCAGTAGGGGACCGGCTCGGTCTGCCCGTGTATGCTGTCTGTTTGTGTATTCCCTATAGTCTATAAGCCGCAGGTCTTCCAGTAGCTCCGCGTGCCTAATATGTGCCTCCTGCAGTGGTGTAAAGGGAGCGTTGGTGCCCGCTGCCTCATTTTCTAGGGACGCAAGTGAGCCCTCCACCTCCTTCAGTTGGCTGATCACCTCTCGCTTCCTACCCACCCTAGTAGTCATAGCAGCCCCCCTAAGACAGACCTTGAAAGTGTCCCATTCTATCTGCCGGGAGCTGGCAGTGTTCGCATTCGTGGAAAAGTAGGTATCTATAGTGTCGGACAGGGAGGACCGGAAGACCGAATCCTCGAGGAGATCAGGAGACAGTCGCCAAGTCGGAATGGGAGTTAGCCTCCTACCCCACTGCCATGTAACCTCCACGGGGTTATGGTCCGATAGAGTTTCCCCCATGTGCTGGGTCCGGACAATCATTGCTGTAAGGGAACGGGAGCAGAAAACATGGTCAATTCTGGTGTGAAGCTGGTGGGGAGGGGAGAAAAAAGTGTATTCTCTTTCTAGAGGGTGTATGCTGCACCATACATCTGCCAAATCCCAGCCCTCAGCCCATCTCGCAAGCGCATCAGCTTGTTTCCTGCTCTCGGTGGCCTGTAAGGGGGGGTGTGATCTATCTAGCATAACATCAAGTACAGCATTAAAATCACCCCCGATGAACCAGCGATGGGCAGCCCAATCTGCAAGTACCCCGTTGACAGTTAGCAAAAATTCCGACTGGTTTGTGTTAGGTGAGTATACACATCCAATGACAACCGCCTCCCCATCCAACAGGCCCCGTACAAATACATAGCGACCCTCCTGATCAATCCGTTGCTCCAGCATCTGGAAGGGAAGAGAGCCACGGAGCCAAATCGCCGCACCCCTTGAGAATGCAGAATATGAGGTAGCAAAGAGTTGCCCTCTCCATTTCTTGCGTAATTTCACCGCTTCAGCAGCGTTCAAATGTGTCTCTTGCAAACAAGCAATCTGTGTCCCCCTTCGGTTGAGTTGTGCAAGGAGTCTATGTCGTTTGTGCACTGATCCCATGCCACGCACGTTCCAGGTGCACATTTGGTAAGTTTTAAGAGGTCCCATTACCATCTGTGTGGTGTGGCAATGTGAAACAACTGGGTGACCCCACATGTCCCATTGTGCTAAAAGGTGAGAGTGTCTCGTAAACAAGTAACCCCTGAACAAAAAGGTCCCTGAGCCAACGTACCCAGGAGCCAAACCATGGTGCCCAACGTGGGCACAAATCAGTCAAGTCCGTGTGCATACCGGGGGTGGTAGGCCTCCGTTCGCTGGCACTGAACGGTCTGCGTGGGCAAGACAGCCCACAATACAAAGGGTCCCTGCACATACTACCCACCAGATGTGAAGGAGGGGATTAGTCATACGTTACCACCCGAAGAGGATCAATCGTGACTTGGTTCAGAACTCCTCCGCCATCTGGGCCGTGATCTTCGGGAAGAGCTGCAAGCTGTCAACTGAGCCAGACACCTCAGTGTGAGTGCCGGTGGTGACGGTGAGTCTGTCTCCGGTTGCTCCCGCGTCGTGGGTGGCCAGTGCCTCCTCTGTTAGACGATGGTGCGGGGATGATGACGAGTGGTCCGCCGTCTGGCATCCAGGGGGATGCGTCGCCGCCGACGCTCCGTGAGATGAATGATGGCTGGGGCTGTGAGTATTGTTCCGTCGACCTGGCGAGCCCCTGTGGGTGTCACTGTGGTGGTCTGTGAATGGGTCCTGTGATGCCGCCGGGGCCAGATTGACCTCCATCCATTCTGCCGCTTCCTCAGCCGATTCGAAAAAATGGGACTTGTCGTTATGTAGGATTTTGAGCCGAGCAGGGAACAATAGTGCATATTTCATATTCCTGTCCCGCAATTTGCGCTTCACTCCCATGAAGTTGGACCTGGCCCGCTGCACAGTGGGTGTGAAATCCGGGTAGACCGAGACACTCTTATCCTCGAAGCGTAGTGGCGCTTCCTCCCTGGCCGCTCGTAGGACAGTGTCTCGGTCTCTGAAGTGGAGAAGACGAGCGATCAGGGGGCGAGGAGGTGCCCCTGGTTGTGGGGGCCACGATGGCATCCTGTGGGCCCGTTCCACACTGTAGAGGGCGGTGAGGTCTCTCTGGCCTACCAGCTTTCTTAGCCAATCCTCCACAAACTGCGTGGGGTCCCTCCCCTCGCTTCTTTCCGGAATGCCCAGGATGCGGACGTTGTTGCGGCGGGCGCGTCCTTCAGCTTCGTCCACTCTACTCCACAGTTGTGTCAGTTGCTTCTCTACGTTTTCTAATTTCGTGGAGTGTTCCGTTTGCTGCGGGATAAGGTCATCTAGCGCAATTTTCTGCTCTGCCACTCGATCCGCCAACTTGTTATGGTCAGCCTTCAGCAGGGACAGGCCAGTCGCCATGTTGTCCATGCGCGATTCTAGCGCTTCGCCCGTCGCGCGTATTTCATTCAGGATCAGATCTAGCTTGGCGTCTTGCGACCCCTTGCCGGTCGGCGGGATGATGTCCATGCTGGAGGAGGCCAGCGGGTCTTCAGAGCCCGTAGACTGCACGTCCGTCTGAGCGACCTGGCCCTGCTGTCTGCCCTTGTTTCTGCCCATGGATCTCGTTAGCAGGGTGGCGCTGTAGTGGAAGCAGCAGACCGCCGCAGCCCCTTGGAGTGTCCGGCAGTGGTCTCGGAAGGGCCACTGAGTACTGGGTATAGGCGGAGGTGGCGAAGACCCCAGGGCTGGCAGGGACAGCGTAGGCTACCTAGGCGAGGCGTCAATGTGGGGTGGGTCGGTGCGCCTCCGGCGTCTCCACGTGCAGGTATAACCCCAGGTCCGTAGAGGCGGTGGGGGGGTGGAGGTGGTGGGGCCAGGCCACTGCAGAGGGAGTTTGTCGTGGCCGTCGGGAGCGCGGCAAAGGTCGGGGCTGCAGCGCTGTAATAAGGCACCAAAACGCGTGCCGCACCACCCCTCTTCAGGTCCCTGTACCTGAGGTCCGCGTGTCTCCGATGCGTGCCCCTCTGTGTTACGTGACCGTCTCAGGACCTCCGACTGTCGGCTCGGGGGCACGCGAGGCGAGACTGCCAGGGCCCGAGGGTCTCTACCAAGCCCAGGCGTGTTGGTAAAATGGCGCCAGGATATCGTCAGGGTCGGGCCAATCCGCGTTGTGGTGCTGGCATCCAGTGCAGGGCGAAGCCGTTCTCGCGGGGGTTGGCAGTGAATGGCGCGTGCCGCCCGCCCGTCGTTCCTTGTCCCTGCGGCGGAATGCCGGAGTCCCGCTGGCTCTGTGGGTGGGCGGGGGGACGGCCCGGGAGCGTTCTCGTGTCCCGAAGGGGCCCCGTAGTAGGCGGCCGGCCTGTGGCGAAGCGACCAAGCAGGGGGGTAGCGGGGCTTCAGTGAGGGTGGGGCACCATACCGCACGCCGTGGTTCCGGCCGGCAATGTCGGACAAGTCCAATCCTGGGTCCCGTCTGGACCGCGAAGGAGGCTGGAGGTAGGCCGGCCAGGCCGATCACCTGAGGCCGGGGCTTCACGCCGACCCGCAGGCCGCAACAGGCTCCGTCGCCGGAACTCGCCAATGGAGTGGTCCGAGAGGGGCAATATCGTACCGCCTCACGCCGCTCGCCCCCGGAGACAACCTGTGGAGGGATCAGGTGGGCTGCAGGCAGGGGAGTGCAGGATAATCAGCTTTTTGTTCAGGGCTTAGGACGGAGCTGGAGAACTACGCGTCCACCATCAACGGTTCCAGGCCACGCCCCCCCCCACTTCATTGTTATATGGGATATAAATCATAAAAGTAGATCATTGGTGTTAGAACCGGCTATTTCTGGTAGGCTAAGGCTGCTGCCAAAGCCAGGCAGAAACCACCATTCTAGTCAGGGCAAGGAAGTCACACGCCAAGATAACCCCTGCTCACCCTCTAGGTAGCTTGGCACGAGCAGTCTAGGCTAAACTCGGAGGCGATGTGTAAAGCATTTGCGCCAGCGCACAACAGCAACAACATATTAGGTACACCACAAAGGAGACTCCACACAAGGTTATATTAAAATAACTTTTGTATTGTCAAAACATATCAGATAGAAATCACACATGTACATTGTGCCAACTGGCACGGCAATATTCACAAGGGATCATTTACAAGACAGGGCCACATGGGCCACTGTCAGAATCAACACTTTGCAGATATAGAAATACTTGTCAGAAATTAGCATAAAAGTATATAAACTTCACTGTAACACAAAGTAACAGTTATAGATCACATCCAGTAACTACTGGGAACAGGTAAGTACCACCTACGCAACCCTAAACCCTAAGGAGACTGTCACGCAGGGGACCAGGACCTCACTAGGACCACCTGTACTAAAAAGAACAACACCCTAAGTATCACTCAGCATTTAGGGGTCTAAGCAAGAACACATTACCCATGATGTATGAAACACATTCAGAGGAGTAGTAAAGAAAAACACATAATGTATAAACCTACACATTCAGCGGTGTTAAGAATAAAGCACATGATGCAATAAAAATACATTCAGAGGTACCAGAATACTACAGTAGCGCAAAAGTCACATGATGTCTAAAACATTCAGAGGTGCAGGAATAAAACATGATGCAAGGAAATACATTCAGAGGTGCAATAACCATACAATTGCGCAAACCCTCACATAAGCCACCACCTGTGGCAGTCCCAGGGCAAATGGCCTTGTTGGGGCTAGAACGCCCTGAGTCTCAATGTCAGGGGCCTAAACGATGCAGGTGCCCACTACTTGCTGGGCACCTGGGAACACTCACAAGGGCCTAAACGCTGCAGCTGGCACTAAGTGCTGCGCAGCTGTGACTGGCCGGGCACCTCTGTGCCATCTCTATCCCTCTCAGGGACCCCCTCTCCATCTTGCGCCGAAACGGTGCAGCTGCCCACTAATTGCTGGGCAGCTGGAGAATCAAAACTGCGCCGGGGCCCTCACTGGCCCTAGAACAAAACTGCGCGAAAGGTTGGAGCCACACCGGCTCTGAAACAACTGTGGGGCGTTGGAGCCATCTGGCTCTAGAAATACCTCTGCCCCCAAGTCCTCCGTGGAACTTTCAAACAACTGGCCAAAGCAGAGCCACACAGGCTCCGAACAAATATGCCCCCTGAGCCTAGCAGGCTCTTAGAACAACTGTGGGGTCGTTGGAGCCCTCCCTCGGGGGCTCGACATCAAGCACCTGGCCCCCGAGCCTCTCTGGGCTCAAAACACACACAACTGCGGGCGGGGAGTCCCTCTCGGGGGACTCAGTCCAAAATGCCCCACGATGCGGCCGCTGGGCTGGCAACCCAATGCCCCCTGGACGTTGGAGCCTCGCTGGCTCAAAGCACGCAATGCCCCATGGCCTTACTGGGGCTCCATCCTACGTTGGGGCGACCCGCTGCCAACCGGGGCCGCCCTTCCCGTACCACCGCCTCTATGTGGGAGCGGTCCACTGCCATTCGGGACCGCTCTGGACCTTGTGCCCCCCTGGTACCGCCAGCAGCATCACGGAGCCCCCAGCCCTCTCACTCACCGGGCTGTCTTCAGCGGGGCTCCTCTGCTGGGCTCTCCTTTGCCGGCGCTGCTCTCCCGGCTCCTCTCCTCAGCCGGCCGGACTTCCTGTCTCTGCAGGGCTCCCTCGGCACACGGGAGCCCTGTCACCCGGCCGCCTCGTCTCCTCGGGGCTCCCTCAGCCGAGAGGAGCCCCGCGCACGGCCGCCATCTCCCGCGCCTTCCTTTCTTCTTCCCCGGACTGCGGGGGCGGGACTTCCGGCCAGCCGCGCTGGGATTGGCCGGCCGGCCAACCGCTTCCGGGTCGCTGCGGGCAGCGCAGCGGCCCTTCTCCTTTAGGCAGGCAGGCGGGGGCTGATTCCTTTTACGGGCCAGATGCCGGGTGGGCACCGGCCATAGGAAATAAAGCGCTTCCCAGCGCTAAGGAAAATGAGCAGAGCGCTACCAGCGCTATAATCGGGAATAAAGCGCTCCTAAGCGCTATTGTCCCAGTGAAGCGCTCACAGGCGCTAAAGAGAAGAAACACAGCGCTCCCAGCGCTAGAAGGACAATAAAGCGCTCTCTCAGCGCTAGATGCAAATGAAGCGCTCCCTCAGTGCTACAGGGACAAGTCCAGCAAAGTCCTTCAGGGGATACAGCAAAGTCCCTCTAGGGTAAAGCAAAGTCCCCCCATCCTTCCAGGACAGGCAGAGGGGTCCCCCAGAAGTCCTCCAGGCATCCAGGGGCTGGGCAGCGCCCACCCCTGGTAGATTCAAGTCAGCCACAGGAACAAGACAAGAACATTTTAGAAGGGGACACAGCCCCTTCTTATACACAGAAAAGGCTTTGAAGTCTTTTGAAGTCTTTATGTAAGCGAGCCCTAAGCCCTGGGTGTATCTGGTTTCCCTCTCCTGTCAGCCTCAGGTCAGAGGTGACAGTGGGCCATCAGGAGGGAGAGCCAGCATGGTGGGCTGACAGGCACAGCCCGGCACCACCAGAGCTCTTTCCTCCCATCCCTGACAGCAGATGGGGGCCTTTCATCTACGGCTGACTCAGACCCCCTCCTCCGGGGCCCTGCAGACCCTGTCCTACTCAAAACAGACAGTCCATCCACCAGCAGGCCCAGGCACTCCTGGGCCAGGCTCATCAGCCAATCACGTGCCAGCAGACTCACTACACAATTATGCCAACTTCTAAAAGTGGCGCTTCTAGACTAGACACAGCCATGCCGCATATACCATTCTGCAGCATTCATTCTCACGAGTTCACACAAATCAAACTCGACCCTGCACTCCCCACGCATCAGGAATCTACCATGGGCATACATATTCCCCATTCATTCCTATGGGAGGGCAGGTCACTCACCACACATACAACGAGAGCACACGCACTTTACACTGTACCACAGTGAAAAAGTGCGCAGAGGCCTAAAAATCACCAACCCAGGTTCCAAAAACAGGCTGGGAAAAAGCAAAAAGTCTCGGGGTGAACCTGCCCAAAGGACCGGGTCCAACAATTGGCATACTGTGACTAAAACATTTGGGACTACCTAGGCCGAGTCATCTCGGACTTTACTGCACATATTATAGACATGGATTGGAGTGCATCCCTCCCTCCAGTCCCCACCTGGTGACTACCCCTAGAAGTCCTGGATGATCCAATCTACTGCAACACTCAACTTACCCATATCAGTCAGTACTTTGCTGAAAACCATGCTGCAACCTCCTTACACGCGGTTGAGTGGGACTCCTTTAAGGTAGTCACCAGGGGTATATGTATTCAAACCATAGTAGGCATCCGGTGAGAGTTGGACAGGTACCTCAAGGATGCTGAGGTGTCTCTGGCTGACTGTGGTATCTTGTATAATGTATAATGCATGGCTGACATCAGCAAGGCTGGTCAGTTCACATCATCATTACTGTCAGCCCTGAAACACTGAGTTGTTGCCATGGGGTTGGAATGTTTATGCATAATCTGAGACTGGACTTGATGAGTGCAGCAGAAATCAGTGTTCCTTGGTGGCTGAGGCTTGTATTGCGGAATACCAATAAACTGCGTTTGGATTTCACCTTCATTAAGTGGAGTTGTTTTTTTCATTGGAGACAATCTGGGATCTCTATGTGTTTTTTCCACTGATTGCCTACCAAAGTATCATTTATTTTGA